>NC_091295.1:21096690-21254190 GCF_038502225.1 Cherax quadricarinatus | reverse complement strand
TTTTTTAATCCAGTTACTGGTTGACTTCGAGGGCCAGTCACCACTCGCTGGAAGCTACAGATACAAATCTTCAGTCACCGGAGGCTTCAATTACCAGTTATCAGTAGTTGGAGAGCTTCAAAGACCAGAGGGTTTCAAGGACTAGTTACCACTCTTTAGTGGACATTATGAGCTAATTCCCTTCAGTGGTACGTGGTCTCTGCCATGTTGTGGTCGACACACAAGCGCTGGCTGGGATATCTCGTCATTAAGGCGACAGTGGAGTGTTATCAAAGCCAATTGGTTCTTAATTAAGTGGGGGGGGACACATAGCTGTCTTCAAGGGAGCTCTGCGCCGTCCAATTAGACGCAAGATGCATTGATTGACCTCTATATTTATGAAATATTAGTGTCATAAGTATGACACAGAGAAGGATGATCTAAGTAATTTATTATTTCTACCGTGACTTCTTTTATTTTCACAGGTACCTCTCCCTCCCTCCCATTAATACTGTGACCCCCACCCCTCTTACTATCATTATTACTAATTTTCACGATGGTCCCTCTTATTCTCAAGGTGATTACTCTTATTTTCACAGTGATCTCTCTTGTTTACATGATGATCTCTTTCGTTGCCGTGATTAACTGATCTTACAGTATCTGCAAGCTAGTGGATGCTGTCCTCATCCTCATCCAATACTGCTTGCTCCTTCTCCTCCTCCTCCTGCTCCTCCTCCTCCTCCTCCCTAAGTGCTGAGTGTCGGTCTAATTGCTCTCTCTTTCTCCTTCTAAAATGCTAATTAGCGCATTTGTCCTGCATGTAATGAGGTTTCCGTGACGGTGTTTGTTGGTGTTGTTGTGGTGTTTATTAATGCGGTGTGTTGCTACCTTACTACCTGTGTTGCTTCCTGTATCTCCTCTGCTGCCTCTGCTACTATTTCTGTCCGTGACCTGGTTGGGAACGCTCTCGCTTCACACGCTGAGTGTCCGTGGTTCGATCCCGGCATGGGTGGAAACACTGGGCGTGTTACTCCTTACACCTGTTGTCCCGTTTACCTAGTAAGCAACTAGGTACCTGGGTGTTAGTCAACTGGTGTGGGTCGCACCCCGGTGGACAAGATTGAGGACCTCAGTTTAAATATGACTGTCCCTCAATGTACCTAGTTCAGCTATCAAAACTTTGGCTCCCAGTCTCTGGACCCATTACGTACCTCTGTAATCTGTAAATACCTTTGTAACTTGTCATGATTGTGACTAGGCCTACCTGGAGTTCATTACCTTTGTAAATTGTGAGTTCATTACCTCTGTAACTTGCTCAGCTATCAAAACTTTGGAGTCCAGTCCCTGGACCAATTATGTACCTCTGTAATCTTTTGACTACCGCCCACAGGATGGGTATGGGGTGCATAATAAACATATTAAACTAAACTCAATGACGCACTGCCTTTTTTGGGTTATCCTGGGTGGCTAACCCAGGAACAAAATCTTATCTTCTACTCTTTCTACAACTGATGCTGTTACTCTTGCTGCTCTAACAGCTGCTTCTGCTGCTACTATTGCAGCTGCTGTATATCGGACACCAACAAGCAACTCCATTAGGCTCGTATTTCCTCTCTCTGTTGACCATAAACCAACAACGGGAAAACCAGCGAACGGATATGATTTCTAACAGTTTTTTTTCCAGTAACGTAGAGGAAACGAAGCGAACTACAGTACATGTGTTTTAGTCGCTGTGCGATTCCATGAGCCCTGACCACTCCACCTCAGTCATCCAAGGAAAGTATCCCTGTATCTTGCAATACCTGATGACTCTACCTAAGTGTACTACTACTACTACTACTACTACTACTACTACTACTACTACTACTACTACTACTACTACTACTACTACTACTACTACCACCACCCCACCACTACCACCACCATTACTACCACAACAATTCTATATATCCTTGGTTAGGCCTCATTTAGACTATGCTGCTCAGTTCTGGTCACCGTATTACATAATGGATATAAATGCACTAGAAAACGTACAGAGGAGGATGACAAAGATGATCCCATGTATCAGAAATCTTCCCTATGAAGAGAGACTGAGGGCCCTGAAGCCAGTCACATTATGAATTCTCAGGATATAAACAAAAACACTTGTGGGAAGGAACATCATGCAGTTACTTGAAGGTGACGTTCAATAACGTAATATCTGAAAACTTAATGCCTGATAACTTTCTCTCCTCCATATTAATCACAAAAGCGATCATGGTGTAGCAGCGCACAAAATGCGTGCTAAAGGATTAACTGGAAAAGTGGGTAGATGGATCTTCAACTTTCCATCGAAGAAAACACAAAGAGTATTAGTAAACAGAGCTAAGCCAGAGGTTGCTACTGTGAAAAGTTTTCCCCCAAGGCACAACACTCGCCCCCATCCTCTTATTTATTCTCAAAACTGACATTGACAGAGATGTAGACCACAGCACTGTGTCTTCCTTTGCAGACGATACTAGAATTTGCATGAGAGCGTCGTATACTGAGGACACTTACTGTAAATCTTCAAGCAGATGTACACTAAGTCTTCCAAGTGTGCAAAGGTTGAATTAAACTTCTGAGCGGTCAGAGACCATCTAGCTAACCTACCTATGGTTTCTTGTTATGGAACTAGTGAATTAATGGTACAAGGTCTGTGAAGACGTGGACCGGGTATTGGCAGATATTATATAAATGCTTATATGTCCATAAGATAGCTATTATTTCCTGCTTTATCACACTATAATTCTCTTCAGTCTTATTCAAGACTAATGACAAATGCCATGGAATTATATATGTCATGTGTCTTTTTGAGCTAGAACATCAGTCCTAATGACACTAGCATCAGTTGTCAGATAAAGAGCTTTCTTAAACTCACAGAATTTAAGAAAAACAGCAGAAATTAGTTTTGCCATGAGTGTTTGGAATGATCTTGACCTCAAGTTCAAGTGAATGAACCATTCTTTCTGAGCAGTTATGTTAATGGAGCTTCAATAGATATTTATTTTGATAAGGGATCTGAAAAATTCTGCGAAGCTCACAAATTATTATACGGCTTCAGCAGTCTGAGGCTTTTGAAAATTATGGATGGAAGCTACTTTTTGATCATTTGTAAGTCCTCTAGTAGTGACTAAACGACCAAGGAATTCGATCTCTGACCTCAAAAATTAGCACTTTGACAGCTTTAAGTTAATATCAGCTATTTTTTTCCAGACCTAAGTTCAGTTTCTCAAGTTATGTCTGCACATCTATCAATTAACACGTTCAAATCGTCAAAGTACACCATAAGGGATTAAGAAACAGCATCACCATAAAAATGTTTGTCATAAGACTTAAAAATATAATAAGAGAACTGCCCAAACCTTTGTCTTGGGCACCAGGACAGTTGTCTAGTCATGGAGAACCACTTGCCAGAACAATAGTAGCAAGTCTAGGCTTGAAAATATTTTACTTATCTCTATATTCCTCAACAAGTCAACAAGGGCACGAAGAAGATGACATGGAATCGTTCTCGCATTGAGTCGATGAAAATTGATAACAGATCTCCAGACACCATCTTTTTTTGGGTACTAAAATCAATTCCAAAGTGAATTATTGTGTTATGATGCCGTCATATACCATATCCTGTACCATTTTTTTTTTTGCAACTATACATTGAGAATGTTAGTCAGTATGGAGGTGCGTAGATGAGTCTAGTACTAGGTTCGAGTGAGATACAGTGTGATTTTTTAATTAGTTAATTTCATCTTTACCTGACAATGTTACTTCTTGTCTTCGTATGTCCAGTATTTGCAAAAGACTAACTTCACCTGGGAAGTTTGTAGGCAGGGTGGAAACGGTGACTTGGGTTTGAGTTATACTAGGTTGGCTTAAGCAGGGATACAGTAGGTCATCAGAGCAGCAAGCTGATCCACCGAGTTGTGGCATGGACATGGTGGGAAAATGCTGTTGACTGGCTACGTGAGACCTTGCTTGGTACACGTGTCTCGGAGACCACAATGTGGCATGGCTGGCTTCTCATCCGTTCCATCCTTGCCTGCACAAGCATCTCATTGTGCGGTGTCCTGTTGATTGGCGCCCAGTTATTTTTCGTCCCTTTGTATGGTGGCCCATCATGTTGCGTTCCGTTGCGTGACATCCTGTTATGAAGTGTCTTGTTGTGAAGTGTCCCGTTAAGTATTGCCCCGTTGAATATTGTGGTGTTGTGAGGCATCCCTTTCTGGTGCAGCTTCCCGTTGTGATGGCCTCCTGTTATGTGGCGTCTCGTTGTACATCAGCCTTCTACCTTTTTTCCACAGAACACACAAATCCAACTATTTCGTCTAGAGACACAAAATTTACTGCTTCTTTAGAGTGGTGAAGAGATGGGTCACGGCTAATGGTGTTATTAAGTCCATTCTTGCAATCAGCGCTCCATTTTCTCTCCAGCAATCGACTTCCTGGACAGAATATAAAGATAAGTTTGAGATGGGTTAAAATGCTCACCGGACCCGCTCAGTAAATGCTGTATTATTGGTCATGGAAGCAACCAAAAATTTTCTGATTTTTGTGAAGGATTCGTCAAATTTTATGTCGAGAAAAAATGGTGCGTGAGCGTGTGAGAAAGATTACTTTTTTTTTAGTTACTTACTTGTAGCAAGAGGAACAGTTCTGTTCCTTGTGTTCCGTCTTTCATTTTTCTGTCCATCATATTCCATTAACTGTAACACTTACTATTTCTTCTTGTCGCATTCTGGCAGTGAAAACAAAATCTACTATCTTCTTTTTTCTCAAGTTACAACTGTTCCTGTGTGTTAGGTCAGTTAAATATTTTGAGAATATCTAATGGCTTTTTGGCGTAAAATTTAGACATGCGGAATCCGGATATGTTTATTATCAAACTGAAATCGGACATGCTGAATCCACACATGTCCGTTGCCATGGTGAATTTGGACGTGGTGAAAACAGACATTCTATTATTCTAAATTCAGTCACTCAAAATCCACATATATATATAACCAAGAAGAATTTGGACACTATGAATCCAGACATGTCTGTTGCCATGCTAATTCAGACATGCAGAACTGAACTGTTACAAAGCTGATTTATGAGTAAGTAACCTTTATTTCCACGTAACCAGACTAGATTACGGTCGCTGTAACCTAGTTTGGTCGCTGTAACCTAGTTTGGTCGCTGTAACCTAGTTTGGTCGCTGTAACCTAGTTTGGTCGCTGTAACCTAAGTTAAGTTATACCATGAATTAAGGAAAGATCCTGGACTTACCTCACGAAACAGACAGAACAAATGCGATAGTAATTGTGGACTAGGTAGATTATAAGAGAAAATAAACATTATATTAGGAGACAGGGAAACTCAGGCGCCTCTTAAGATGTATCATACTGACACTAAGATGCATCAACCATTAAATATTGAAGTCGTTCAGAAGAGGTAAACTGAAATTTATTTTAAGTGATTTATGGAAATAAAATTTTCATACTGTTTTGCACATAAACTGGTCACATCTGCTCTTACTGTCACCGCCATCGTCGAATTTATTGGAACCTTTCGTGAAGGTCTGAAGGTTCACCGCCGAGGATTTTGCAAGTTATCTCAGGCATCCAGGATGCTAAGAATGGGTTCAACAACTTTGGTCATAGGTTACGTGAATATGTAAATTCGTTACGGTACAAAAGTGTTGAAAATTTGAAGCCAATTGGATGGGGCGTTCTCGAGTTATGAGCGAAAGAAAAATCGAAAAGTTGGAGGATTAAAAAATAAAAAAAAAATCAGTCACCTTGTTACAGGTCCGTCTTCGGGATACTAATAATATTATTAAAATATTCCGTTTATAATTAAAATAGTTTTTGTGTATGGAATGTCAAAACTATTTATTGCAGATGATGCAAGAGAGAGAGAGAGAGAGAGAGAGAGAGAGAGAGAGAGAGAGAGAGAGAGACAGACAGACAGACAGACAGACAGACAGAGAGACAGAGAGAGAGAGAGAGAGAGAGAGAGAGAGAGAGAGAGAGAGAGAGAGAGAGAGAGAGAGAGAGAGAGAGAGAGAGAGAGAGAGAGAGAGAGAGAGAGAGAGAGAGAGAGAGAGAGAGATGTACCAGTCATCATCTCGTTATTCATTCTTTTATATTTTCATATTTAGTTTCTGGCTTATAGCTTAAGTATACTTAAATACTTTATATTTCTGGATATGCTTTCATTCATGTACAAAACACTTTTACAAAAATGAATAAATAAAGTCAGTTTACGTAGATACTGATTTCCTAATTCTTACGTCTAGCTGAAGAGGCTGCTGGTTCAGTAGGCTTCAGTCGAAGAGATGAAGATACCGGTGGCTATGTTACCCCTTCAAGTACGATGATATCTTGTTATCTGAGATCTTGGTGGATCCAGTGGATCAGGAAAATTGCATCTTCTGCTTGAAATACAAACCTGGCGACACTTCACGGGTTGTGATGAAAGGGTAAATGAAACTGTGGAGAGTTTGAGAAGTGGGAAGTTGAGAGAGGTAATTAACACCGAGGTAATTGGTCCTCTGGATATTTATTTCAGTTTCAGCGATCGTAAAGCTTCAGAATGGTTCAAAGTCTGATCAAATTTTATTCAGATATGCAAAATACAAATACTACGAAAGTCATCTTTGTCACACTATGGATATTATAGCGAGAAATATTAGTTGTAGCACCCGACGGTAGAGTCAATAGAGCAACAAATAGTAGAAGTAGTAGTAGTAGTAGTAGTAGTAGTAGTAGTAGTAGTAGTAGTAGTAGTAGTAGTAGTAGTAGTAGTAGTAGTAGTACTATTTGTTTTGAGGAATATCCTCATAACCTTATTTATATCCCCTCTGTTAATACCCATCTTCCACTTATACACTTCGATCATGTCTCTCCTCATTCTTCGTCTTACAAGTGAATGCAGTTTAAAGGACTGCAATCTTTCCTCATACAGAAGATTTCTAATGCTATGTATTAATATAGTCATTCTACGCTGAATGTTTTCTAACGAATTTATATCCATTCTGTAGTATGGAGACCAGAACTGAGCTGCATAATCTAGGTGAGGCCTTACTAATGATGTATAAAGCTGTAGTATAACCGCTGGACTTCTGTTGCTTACTCATGTTGATATAAATCCCGGTAATCTATTTCTTTATTACACACACGTACGCACTGCTGTCTTTGTTTAAGGTTGCTGCTCACCATAACCTCCAAGTCCTTTTCGCAATCTGTATGGCTAAGATCTACATTATTTAGCTTGTAAGTACTTGGGCTATGGACACTCCCGAGCTTCAGAAGTTTGCATTTATCTACACTGAACTGCATTTGCCACTTTTCTGACCAGGAACTGAGTTTGTCTAAATCCTCCTGAAGTTCCGTGACATCTATGTTTGAATCAATTATCCTGCCTATCTTCGTGTCATCGGCGAATTTGCTCATATCACTAGTAATTCCCTCATCAAGGTCACTAACATATATTATAAACGGGCCTGAGACTGATCCATGTGGTACGCCACTTGTTACAGATCCCCACTCAGATTTAACCCCATTTATGCACACTCTGCTTTTTATTGGTGAGCCATGACTCTATCCATGACAGCACTTTTCCCCCAGTGCCATAAGCTGCCACTTTAACAGCCTTTGGTGAGGTACTCTATCAAAAGCCTTACTAAAGTCTAAATAAACAATATCAACAGCCTCGAGAGCTTTACTGAAGAAGGTTAATAAATTAGTTAGGCAGGCACGGCCCCTCGTGAATCCATGCTGAGTATCATTAATCAAATTGTGCTTTTCAGGATGGCTTCTTATAATATCATCTATAATTCACTCTGGTAATTTGCTTACAATTGAGGTTAGGCTGGGTCGCTGGCCCAGTGGCTGAAGCGACGATCTGGAGTTTTGAGACTCTGATCGCGGGTTCTAATCCCACCAGTGGTTTGAGGTTAGGCTTATTGGGCGGTAATTTGATGGTAACGACTTGTCCCCTGCTTTAAAAATAGGAATTACACTGGCCATCTTCCACATATCAGACACTACACCTGCATAAAGAGATATATTAAACATATTTGTCAATGGTTCACAAAGTTCAATTCTGCACTCCTTAAGAACCTTTGAAAAAAGTTCATTAGGGCCAGGAGATGTATTTTGGAAATATAAACACATATGCAGTATAATGTGATCCTTTATTGACTACGTTTCGCCCACACAGTGGGCTTTTTCAAGTCGCAAACATATATGTTTGCTAGGTAAGACACATAAGCAACAGTTAGACAACTTTATTCCGAAACGTTTCGCCTACACAGTAGGCTTCTTCAGTCGAATACAGAAAGTAGGCAGGAACAGTAGAGATGTGAAGACGATGTAATCAGTCCATCACCCTTGAAGTCGTAGAATTTGAAGTTGTCAGTCCCTCAGTAAAGCTGAGGGACTGACAACCTCAAATTCTACGACTTCAAGGGTGATGGACTGATTACATCGTCTTCACATCTCTACTGTTCCTGCCTACTTTCTGTATTCGACTGAAGAAGCCTACTGTGTAGGCGAAACGTTTCGGAATAAAGTTGTCTAACTGTTGCTTATGTGTCTTACCTAACAACCTGTCGGTATTGTATACCATTTTGATGTTCAGATATGTTTGCGACTTGAGAAAGCCCACTGTGTGGGCGAAACGTAGTCAATAAAGGATCACATTATGCTGCATATGTATTTATATTTCCATTGTGTCGGTATTTTATACCATTTATTTCCAGATGTATTTTGCTTCAGTCGGTCTATCTGTTTGATAATCATTTCACTAGTGACTGTGATATTACATAATTTATCTTCTTCATGCCCGCTATAAAACCTAATTATTGGAATATTATTATTAGTGAATATAATGCAGAGAATTCGTAGTTTGGAAGTTAGGAGGAGGTGCGGGATTACCAAAACTGTTGTCCAGAGGAAGGGTTGTTGAGGTGGTTCGGACATGTAGAGAGAATGGAGCGAAACAGAATGACTTCAAGAGTATCAGTCTGTAGTGGAAGGAAGGCGGGGTAGGGGTCGGCCTAGGAAAGGTTGGAGAGAGGGGGTAAAGGAGGTTTTGTGTGCGAGGGGCTTGGACTTCCAGCACGCATGCGTGAGCGTGCTTGATAGGAGTGAATGGAGACATATGGTTTTAATACTTGACGTGCTGTTGGAGTGTGAGCAAAGTAACATTTATGAAGGGGTTCAGGGAAACCGGCAAGCCGGACTTGAGTCCTGGAGATGGGAAGTACAGTGCCTGCACTCTGCAGGAGGGGTGTTAATGTTGCAGTTTAAAAACTAGTGTAAAGCACCCTTCTGGCAAGACAGTGATGGAGTGAATGATGGTGAAAGTTTTTCTTTTTCGGGCCACCCTGCCTTGGTGGGAATCGGCCAGTGTGATACAAAAAAAAAAATATTAGTATCTTCCTGAGTGAAAACCGAGAGAAAATAATTATTAAAAATCGAGCATATTTCATTTTCCTTGTCAATAAGATGCCCAGAGTTATTTTTAAGGGGACCTATCTTTTCTCTAACTTTTGTTCCATAAACCTTTCCTCACTTAGGATATGCCGCTTAGTTTTGGTCTCCCTACTACAGGATGGACATAGATTCATTGTAGAACATACAGAGAAGGATGACTAAAATGATTTACTCTATAAGGAATCTTCCTTATGAAGGTAGACTTAGAGCCTTGAATCTTCACTCTCTTGAGAGACGTAGAATGAGAGAAGATGACTGGCATAAACAAAGGAGATATTAATAAAGTACTGAGGGTGTCGAACTAGGTAAGAACCAGATATAATGGATTTAAGTTGTATAAATTTAGATTTAGAAAGAATATTGGTATGTACTAGTTTTCAGAGCTGTGGATGCATGGAGCAGTCTTCCGAGTAGTGTAATCAAGGCTAGACCCCTGGGTAGCTTTAAAAAGAGACTGGACAAATGTATGAGTGGGAGGGGCTGGGTGTGACTGGTGTCGTGGGTACGGGAGTAAATTTTTGGGTAGCTTTGGGAAAAGATGGTTTTGATAAGGACCTGCCTTGTATGGGACAGTAGGCCTTCTGCAGTGTTCCTCCGTTCTTATGTTCTTATAAAAATTGAACAGCTAACATAAAAATCTGAACCATTGTTTAATATGAAAATTTGAGTTACTGTCTAACATGAAAAGTTTAATCAGTGTCTTGTAATGCTGGCCAACCAGAAGCTTCCCCTCCTACCCTTCCCACAGGAAGGCGCGGCTCACTAAGTTATGATTTAGCAACTGGCAGACGCCAACTGATCTTAACTTGCGCCATTAATCAGGATTTTCAGTGTGTTTTCTTGGGTGATGAAGAGCCGAGGTAAATCTTGAAGCTTTGACTCTCGAGGCTGTCATGATGATTACCCTGCCATGGGACTAGTAACTAACGAACGAACGAACGAAAGTTCAGGTAAGATCCCAAATGGGATGAGCGGGGAAGACGGGACAGACGAAGAATAGTGCTGGAGAGGAGTGTTCTTAGTCGTAGAAATAGAGCCAGGGCTTAACCCAGCAGCAAAGGCGATCGTGGGACAGATATTGAAAAGAGAAATTCCGGTTCTTCTGTTGGGACTCCGGTGGGGTGAGCTGGGAGTAAGGGACTTGCGACCTTTAGAGCTAGAGAGGAGTGCAGAACTGAGTCATGTCTTAACCCAAAAAAGCTAAGGCGAACGTGGGTCAGAGAATGGTACCTGTCTTAGAAGGTACCTGTCAGCGGATCCAAGGTTATTTGTAAGTAGGGTTAGGAGCAGGATCATGCAAGGAGTAGAAAAGGTTGTGTTGGTTTGTGGGTCTGCGAATGTCTTCGTCAAGGAGAGAGGTCCAGTAGTCATGTCGTGTCTCAAGTTTGTCTATCTGTCTGTCACTGAGCCTCTTCCAGTACAGATTCAGCGCAGGGACGTCTAACTGGGCATGGAGAGACTCGCTTGTGGCGAAGTCCTCCCATCTGACATCAAGCACCCAGCGCAGCGCCTTGTTCTGGACACGCTGCAGTTTAAGTAAGTTTGTTTTTGCTGCAAGAGAGAGGGCTAGAGGAGAGTAAGTTATCAGAGGACGTATTAGGGATTTGTAGAGGTGTAGTTTGGTGCGTTGAGAGGCATGTTTCAGCTTGTAGAGGCCCGCAAGGGCCTTACTAGCTATTGCATGCCTTGAGTGAATGTGTCCGTGTAAACGAAGAAGGTAGTCAAGATTAACGCCAAGGACAGTGACAGATTGTGTGATAGGGAAGTAAGTGCGGGTGTCAGCTGTTCTGAGTTCGACAGGTAATGGAGGATCACGTTTCCTGTAGTTAAAATACGTAATGCTGGATTTTGCTGCATTGGTTTTGATCCTCCATTTTTGTTCCCAGATGGCTATCCTGTCAACCTCATTTTGTGTTTTGTGTGTGAGTGTATCTATATTGGCATGAGTGATAAGTTGTGTAATGTCGTCTGCATAGGCTAGTGTGATGGAGTTGTGGTATATAGGTGTTGGAATGTCGTTAGTGTATAAAATGTAGAGGGTAGGGGAAAGGACAGATCCCTGGGGTACTCCAGCATTTAGTGTGAAGTAGTCAGAGTAACAGCCTTGGAATTTGATTCTCATGGTACGGCCGTCTAGGAAGTTGCAGAGGAGTTTACGAGTATTGAGAGGCAGGTTGAAGTTAGTGCAGAGTTTGTACTTGAGCCCCTCGTGCCACACAGTGTCAAAAGCTTTTTCAACGTCTTTTGCAACCAGGGCTGTCCTGTTTCTTTGTTTTGTGTTTATGTGGATGTAGTTGAGAATGATGTTAATGGCATCCTGTGTGGATCTGTGTGTTCTGAAGCCAAACTGGCCATCTGAAAGTAGAGAATTATGTTCCAGGTATCTGCGAAGGCGATGATTAATGAGTTTTTCAAAGAGTTTTCCTAAAGTTTCGAGGAGGCTGATAGGGCGATAGTTTCTAGGGTCAGAGTGGTCTTTATTGGGTTTAGGAAGGAGGATAGCAGTAGCAGCTTTGAAGAGGGAAGGGAAGTATCCAGAGGCAAGGGAGGCATTGAGGAGGTTTGTGTAGGCAGTAATGATAGAGTCAGGAAGGTGTTTCAGGATAATATGGTTTAGGCCAGAGGCACCAGGAGCCTTTGGAGGAAGGTGTCTGAGGAGAGTTTTAATGTCTGTGTTGGTGAAAGGAGTGTCGAGTTCTTGGGAGGAGGTAAGAGTGTCTAGATGTATGTGGCTGTCTGGTGTTGTTTCTTGTGTGTGTGCAGTGTTCCAGTGTTCTATGTTCTGAATGTGTTGAATAACGTTAGGGTGAGGTGGGTGAGCGTGGAAGATGTTCTCCCAGATGTGTTTGAAGATGTTGGTAGCAGCCTGTGGGTCTGAGATGTGTGTGTTGTTGTGGGTGATGTGTTTGAATTTGTTGGTGGGAGTAGTGCCTCTGATTTTTTTGATAAAGTTCCAGAAGGCTTTAGTGTTTTTAACACGCTGCCTGTCCGCTTGTTGTATTAGTCGTGACCAGTGATTGTTGTGGTCTTGGTCTAGGCTGTGTAAAATGTTGTTTCTAAGGTAAGTGAGATCTAATCGGACTTGATTAAATCTATGTGTGTTGTAGAGGAAGCGGTTGTGGTAGCAGATAATTAGTCTTCTTGTTCTGAGTGACGGTTTGAAGGAATAACGAGTGGTGTGAGTTTTCTTTGGTATTGCGATGTTGGCTGCTTGTGTAATGGTGTCCTGGATGAGATCAAGTTGAGTATCGATGTCAGAGATAGGTTTGTTGTTGTAGTCATAGGTGAGGTTAATATTGTCTATGTGTTGTTTGAAAGCATCCCAGTCAGCGTTCTTGTAGGAGAATGAAGGTGTGGTTGGAATGAGGATAGGGTTGGAGGAGATGTGTAAGATGACTGGGATGTGATCAGAGCCTGTAATAGGGCCAGGTGAGATGTAATGTTGAAATAGAGAGCTGGCTCGGTTTGCCAGAATGATGTCTGGTTTGCCTTGGCCCGTGTGGTTGAAGAAGGTATTGAAGTCTGGGCCAAGATGAATTAGGTGTTTATGGTTTGTGAAGTTGAGTAATTGGTGACCAAGTTGGTTGTTACTGGTGTGATGAAAGGCAGTGTGTTTGGCATTCATGTCAGCTAGTAGGTAAGTTGGTGTGTTGGTGTAGTTGAAGACTAAGGAGAGGTCGTGTATGTTGAGAGTAGTGTTTGGGCGAGCATAGGTGGTGAAAAAGATAAAGGGGCCAAGGTGGGTGTGTATTCTGACCGCAAGACAGTGTTGGTGAATAAAAGGGATTGGGAGAAATTCATGTTTTATGTTGGAATTGACAAGGATGGCAACCCCATCGTGGGGATCATAGGGGGACTGTAGTGCAGTATAACCATAATGGCGGATACATTGAGGGGCTTTGAGGCAGGTACTGTTTAGCAAAACAATATCTGGCCTCTCTGCTTCAAGGAGCTCGGCCAGTAGGTGTCTAATTGTAAAGTAAGAACGTACGTTGAACTGAATCGCCTTAAACGTGATTTAATGGTTTCGTCTTAGCAAAGTTAATGTCGGGGGAGGAGTTTGGATTAAAGCCCGTGATAGTGGTGCCATCAGTGGATGTGTGTTTGTAGGTGCTACGGACCCGTTTCCTGGAGGGGGAGGAAGAGATGGATCTGTTTTTATGTTCTTTGGTCTGTCCGTTAGAAGTTGGGGTAGGTTTAGGTTTGAGTGGATTTTGTCTGGAGGAGGTGGAGTTGGACCTGGATGAGGTTTTGGTTGTGGTGGAGTGGGCGAAGGTGGATGCAGAGGAAGTGGAAGTTTTGGTAAGCTGTGAGGAAGTGGAAGCTTTGGAAGGGGATGAAGTGGGTAAGGAAGTGGGGGGAGGGGTGGTCGTAGCAGTAGCAGTAGGGGTGTTGGTGGGAGGTGTAGAAGTAGTGAAGAGAGGTAGTGGAGGAGGAGAGCTGGTGGGAGTAGGAAGTGGGGGGGTGGGAGAGAGGAAGGAGGGAGAGGTTGTAGGAGGCTTGGAAGAGAAGCAGGAAGGAGGGATAATTAAAGAGGGAAGATTGTTAGCAGACAAGATTAGGTTAAGGACATGTGAGTAGTCTGATTGGTAAGCTTGTGAGATTACCATCGCAGAGTGGGCAGCAGTGGCAAGTTGACAGTTAGTTTTGTAGTCTAGTGTGGGTGTAGAAGGAGAAGTGCTTGTAGTCTGTGTGTTGGTGTTTGATGTGTGTAGAGTAGAAGAGGTAGACCAAGTGCGTGGGGAGGCCCAGGCATTGGGGGTAGGGGAGGGAGGTGTGGAAGGGGAGGGAGGTAAGGAAGGGGAGGGAGGAGCAGGGAAGGGGTTGGGTAGGGAGGGAGGTTGGTTTGCTCTGAGGGAGGAGAGAATGTGCTTTCTAGAAGGGCAGGAATTTGCAACTGCAGTGTGTGACCCGCCGCAGTTAGAACATTTAAGGGGGAGGTTGCAAGTATTCCAGAAGTGGCCAGTTGCTGAACATCTGGAGCAGACTTGTGTAGATGTGCATGTGTTTTTGTCGTGGCCGAATTTGTAGCATTTAAGACATTGTGTGATTGGGTGGAAGTTCGGAGTGAAGAGAGCGTTTGGAGGAATGCGGATGGTCTTGGCAAAGATTCCTTGACTGAAGAGTGTAGAGGCGTCAGCAGGAGTAGAACAGCGTATTTTGAGAATGGTAGAGTTTTCTGGTCTGTAAATATCGTCAACAGAGACTTTGTTCTTAGTACTGATATCTTTTATTAAGTCTTCTTTGTCTGTGTCATAGGCTGTCAGGAGAGAGTAGTCTACGTGTTTAGCAATGACTGTGCTTTTGGCACGGTGCTCAGGAGTCCAAATAATGGTGAAGCCTGCGTTGAGAAGTTTTTGTCTGGTATCGCTTGAGGTGTACGCTTCGTAGGAATGTTTGTCAAGAAGGAGTTTGAAGCCTGAGTTGGTTTTGAAGACTTTAAGTTGAGGTGCACCAGTGATCTGATATAATAAATTTTCCGGACAGATAGTGGCATCAGGATTAGAAAATTTGAGGTTTAGCGAGAAGGAATTGGATTTAGTAGAAGCAGAGGCAGGTGTGGGAGGTTGGGGGAGAGTGGAAGGGGGGTGGGAGGTGGAAGGCAACGAAGGCATCGTCTAATTACGAAAAGATGTAATTGGAGGTGACAATCGGCCAAAAAGTGAGAGTACTCAGCTAGGCAAGTACGTGTAAGTAGACACACGTACTTGCCTGGCGCAGGACACTGAGGAGGTGAACTGTAGCTTGATGGAGCACTGTATATCCTGAGTGGTGGCGAGACTGGCTGTATGGCGTGCAGTCAACAGGCGAAGAGAATTCAGGCAGCAAGAGGCTTCCTGCCCTTCGGTCGGCAACCACCGACGCACCAATCCTGATGGTGGAGAGGAAGACGAAGGTCCAGCAAGCACTACTCAAAGCACTACTCAACACGGGGTAATTTCGAGAGAGGCGAGATCGTCGATGTGTTAGGTAAGCACACGTCACCACTCGAGCTAAGTCGCTCTCACAAACTTATCCAGTCTCCTTTCCAAGCTACCCAAGTTTTTAGACTCTATAACCCCACTCGGTACATCATCAGATGCAGCATTCTTCACCTGACCTCAGCCGGACTATAAATACTCGCGTTCCTTCCACCCCAGGTAGTCAGCACTGCTGAACTGCTTACTCACGATGCATTACTCTAACAGAGTAAAGATCAAACCAGCGAGTGGCACAACCAATGAGTCGTCCAAACTAGCACTTGCAGCTGTCGTTAGTGGCAGGCTGCAAGTCAAATGTAATGCGATTTTATCGCTCAAAGAGGCCTTTGTTGTCGTCTGTACAGACGACACAGAGGCTGAGAAACTACTTACCACCACTGCTACTACCACTCTACGAGACCAGGGATTTCTTGTCTTGACTTCCCCAGCACTGAGGGCCAGGAGAACTGTGTTCCTCAAGCGACTCGACAACCTTATCACTGTACAGGCCACTGAAGAAATCAAGTCATCTATCGAAGCAAAGAACCCTTGGGCCAAGGTGGACTTCATTACTAAAATACCCAATGCTTCATCCATGCTGAAGGTCACCTTCAGTGACGTCAACATGGCAGCCAGAGCTCTCGCTGAGGGCCTGGCTATTCACTACTTCCACATCAACCCAGCCTTCATCGAAGCAGAGAAATTCCAACATATCTCACAGTGCTATAATTGTTACTCATACTTACACACCACAAATGATTGTCCTACCAAGGACAAGAAGTTCTGCTCCACCTGTGGCCGTGAGGGTCATGACTTCAAGAATTGCACTACTGCTTCACCACCTAAATGCTTGAACTGCAAGAATGACCACCATACTCTTGCTGCCAGGTGCCCTACCAGAAGAGACATACTCAAGAAACAACAACAACAAAAGAAACCCAACCCACAAGCAACCACATATTCTGCTATCGCCAAGCTTCAAGCAGACACTACCAAGATACTACATGCCACGCAAGCTGCTCCCACCACTTCCCTGCCAGCACCTACTGCCGACTCCACCAAGATTCTTTGTTGCATTATGTATGCTCATGTACAGAATGCAGCTGAGCCTGGTTCCTTCAACACCACCATCAATGAACTTTTCAAACTAAATAATATGCCTGGCCTCACATTCCCTGCATCACCACCTTCCACTGAGATCCTAAAATCTACTGCAAATATTACCAGCATCACCGCTGCTCCACCGCTGTCACAACCTCCACTAGACACAGAGATGGACCAATCAGAGACCTCTGAGACGTCGGCAAAACCCACCAATGAGAGTCCACTACCGCTTTCATCCACTGCTAGAGCAACTGACCAGTCGGAAATCTCGCCTTCACCAGTTCAGCCACCAGCCAAGAAAGCAAAAACACAAGACACTGCGGATGCACCTCACGGTGCCACTGTCACTGACACTGCTGCACCACAACAAGTCCGATATCTGAAGGGTGTATACTTCTACACAACCAAGGAGTATAAGAACACAATGCTGTCTTCAGAAATCCATCATCACCTCCAGGACGGAACAGTCAAGTATACCTACGACCAAACTGCTACATACACCACTGCAGACATGACCAGACTACTCACTGCCAACACCCAACACCTTGTGGAAGTCAAGTACACCTCAAAGAGGAAATTCAGGATGCTTCAGAATAGGGACCTTGAAGACGGTACCCTCGTCTAGCACGACTATCCATGACCATTCACCCAGCACTTTGCTGTCCGCTAAAGCTGGGGTGTGGCTCCAATCAACCCTGTAACTGCTGCCTCTGCCCGACTGCGCTTCTCTTTGGGGAAGTCAGCGCAAGATAGAAGAAGACGACATCCTCCAACCGGAGGGCCAAGAAAGAAGAAAGATGATTATCGTCACCCCCCACCCGGGGGGCCACTGCCGGGTCACCATCTGGAGAAGACCTGGGCCAGAAGGACCTGCGAATCAACATGAATGAAAATGAACACCAACACACGACACTCCACACAGGAGAGCACAGCGCTAGCACGATCGACACCATGCATTGCCCTTCTAGGGCATGGTTGGTGCCAGAGCCCGAGTTTGTACCTTACAAGATGAGGGGGGTACTTGTGCCTCCTCCCATGGGAGACTTAGGTCTCAGACACTCCCTAGACAGGGAGCCAGTGCCGGGCCACCACTTGGAAGGGCCCGGGCCGGGAAAATACCGGTGAATCTTTAACAACACCCCAGGTCGTACATTCTACAAGCAGTTCAACAATCGTTGTTGTTGGTGTTGGATATATCAGTGTGTCGTTCGTTGTTGTGCGTCATACAGCTAGTGTTGGCTCTCCTCATCGCTCACAGTCAGAGTTGCTCTCCTCACCGGGTGGTGGTTACTGGACCTTCGTCTTCACCATCAGGATTGGTGCGTCGGTGGCTGCCTGCACTCCTTTTGCTGTCTGAAGTCTCCACGCCTCAGCCAGTACGTGTGATCTGCACGCCATACAGCCAGTGTTGCCTCTCCTCACCGTTCAGAGCATACAGTGCTCCATCAAGCTACAGCTCACCTCCTCAGTGTCCTGTGCCTCCAGAGACGGACTCCACAAGAAACTTTAAAGTTATAACCAGGCAAGTACGTGTGTCTACTTCACACGTACTTGCCTAACCAATTATTCTCTCAGATTTGGCCGCCACATCTAATTTACGATGCCTTCAATGCCTTCCACTTCCTTCCCCCTTACCACTCCTTCTCTACTGACAACACCTGCCTCTACTCTGTCTACTCCTGCCTCTAAGGCCTACCCTGCGTCTACCTCTTCCAAACCCAGTTCTTTCTCGCTTAACCTCAAATACTCTAAATCTGATCATGCCACTATCTGTCCTGGAAATTTATTGTACCAGATCACTGGCGCTCCTCAACTGAAAGTCTTTAAAACCAACTCAGGCTTCAAACTACTTCTTGACAGACATTCTTACGAAACGTACACCTCAACCGAGACCAGACAAAAACTTCTCAACGCAGGTTTCACCATTATTTGGACTCCTGAGCACCGCGCAAAATGCACAGTGATCGCAAAACACGTAGACTATTCTCTCCTGACTGCCTATGACACAGACAAAGAAGACTTAATCAAAGACATTAGTACTAAGAACAAAGTCTCTGTTGACGATATTTACAGACCTGAAAACTCTACCATCCTCAAAATACGCTGTTCAACTCCTTCTGACGCCTCTACACTCTTCAATCAAGGAATCCTTGCCAAGACCATCCGCATTCCTCCAAACTCTCTCTTCACTCCGAACTTCCACCCCATCACACAATGTCTGAAATGCTACAAATTCGGCCACGACAAAATCTCATGCACTTCCACACAAACCTGCTCCAGATGTTCAGCAACTGGCCACTTCTGGAACACTTGCAACCTCCCCCTTAAATGTTCTAACTGCGGCGGGTCACACACTGCAGTTGCAAACTCCTGCCCTACTAGAAAAGACATTCTCTCCACCCTCAGAGCCAGCCAACCTCCCTCTCTCCCCAACCCCTTCCCTGCACCTCCCTCCCCGGCACCTCCCTCCCCTTTCATACCTCCCTCCCCTACCCCCAATGCCTGGGCCACCCCACGCACTTGGTCTACCTCTTCTACGCTACACACATCAAACACCAACACTCAGACTACAAGCACTTCTACTTCTACACCTACACCCACACTAGACTACAAAACTAACTGTCAACTCGCCACTGCTGCCCACTCTGCGATGGTAATCTCACAAGCTTACCAATCAGACTACTCACATGTCCTTAACCTAATCTTGTCTGCTAACAATCTTCCCTCCTTAATTATCCCTCCTTCCTGCTTCTCTTCTAAGCCTACTACAACCTCTCCCTCCTCCCTCTCTCCCACCCCCCCACTTCCTACTCCAATCAGCTTTCCTACTCCCGTACCCCTCTTCACTACTTCCACACCTCCCACCAACACCCCTACTGCTGCTGCTACGACCACCCCTCCCCCCACTTCCTCATCCCCTTCCAAAGCTTCCACTTCCTCATCCCTTACCATAGCTTCCACTTCCTCATCCCTTACCATAGCTTCCACTTCCTTATCCCCTACCAAAGCTTCCACTTCCTCTGCATCCACCTTTGCCCACTCCTCCACCACAACCAAAACTTCATCCAGGTCCAACTCCACCTCCTCCAGACAAAATCCACTCAAACCTAAACCTGCCCCAACTTCTGACAGAGAGACCAAAGAACATAAAAACAGATCCATCTCTTCCTCCCCTTCCAGGAAACGGGTCCGTAGCACCTACAAACACACATCCACTGATGGCACCACTATCAAGGGCTTTAATCCAAACTCCTCCCCCGACATTAACTTTGCTATGACGAAACCATTAAATCACGTTTAAGGTGATTCAGTTCAACGTACGTTCTTACTTTACAATTAGACACCTACTGGCCGAGCTACTTGAAGCAGAGAGGCCAGATATTGTTTTGCTAAACAGTACCTGCCTCAAAGCCCCTCAACGCATCCGCCATTATGGTTATACTGCACTACAGTCCCCCTATGATCCCCACGATGGGGTTGCCATCCTTGTTAATTCCAACATAAAACACGAATTTCTCCCAATCCCTTTTTTTCACCAACACTGTCTTGCAGTCAGAATACACACCCACCTCGGTCCCTTTATCTTTTTCACCACCTATGCTCGCCCAAACACTATTCTCAACATACACGACCTTTCCTTAGTCTTCAACTACACCAACACACCAACATACCTACTAGCTGACATGAATGCCAAACACACCGCCTTTCATCACGCCAGTAACAACCAACTTGGTCTCCAATTACTCAACTTCACAAACCATAAACACCTAATTCATCTTGGCCCAGACTTCAATACCTTCTACAACCACACGGGCCAAGGCAAACCAGACATCATTCTGGCAAACCGAGCCAGCTCTCTATTTCAACACTACATTTCACCTGGCCCTATTACAGGCTCTGATCACATCCCAGTCATCTTACACATCTCCTCCAACCCTATCCTCATTCCAACCACACCTTCCTTCTCCTACAAGAACGCTGACTGGGATGCTTTCAAACAACACATAGACAATATTAACCTCACCTATGACTACAACAACAAACCCATCTCTGACATCGATACTCAACTTGATCTCATCCAGGACACCATTACACAAGCAGCCAACATCGCAATACCAAAGAAAACTCACACCACTCGTTATTCCTTCAAACCGTCACTCAGAACAAGAAGACTAATTATCTGCTACCACAACCGCTTCCTTTACAACACACATAGATTTAATCAAGTCCGATTAGATCTCACTTACCTTAGAAACGATATTTTACGCAGCCTAGACCAAGACCACAACAATCACTGGTCACAACTCATACAACAAGCAGACAAGCAGCGTATTAAAAACACTAAAGCCTTCTGGAACTTTATCAAAAAAATCAGAGGCACAACTCCCACCAACAAATTCAAACACATCACCCACAACAACACACACATCTCAGACCCGCAGGCTGCTGCCAATATCTTCAAACACATCTGGGAGAACATCTTCCACGCTCACCCACCTCACCCTAACGTTATTCAACACATTCAGAACATAGAACACTGGAACACTGCACACACACAAGAAACAACACCAGACAGCCACATACATCTAGACTCTCTTACCTCCTCCCAAGAACTCGACACTCCTTTCACCAACACAGACATTAAAACTCTCCTCAGACACCTTCCTCCCAAGGCTCCTGGTGCTTCTGGCCTAAACCATATTATCCTGAAACACCTTCCTGACTCTATCATTACTGCCTACACAAACCTCCTCAATGCCTCCCTTGCCTCTGGATACTTCCCTTCCCTCTTCAAAGCTGCTACTGCTATCCTCCTTCCTAAACCCAATAAAGACCACTCTGACCCTAGAAACTATCGCCCTATCAGCCTCCTCGAAACTTTAGGAAAACTCTTTGAAAAACTCATCAATCATCGCCTTCGCAGATACCTGGAACACAATTCTCTACTTTCTGATGGCCAGTTTGGCTTCAGAACACACAGATCCACACAGGATGCCATTAACATCATTCTCAACTACATCCACATCAACACAAAACAAAGAAACAGGACAGCCCTGGTTGCAAAAGACGTTGAAAAGGCCTTTGACACTGTCTGGCACGAAGGGCTCAAGTACAAACTCTGCACTAACTTCAACCTGCCTCTCACTACTCGTAAACTCCTCTGCAACTTCCTAGACGGCCGTACCATGAGAATCAAATTCCAAGGCTGTTACTCTGACTACTTCACACTAAATGCTGGAGTACCCCAGGGATCTGTCCTCTCCCCTACCCTCTACATTTTATACACTAATGACATTCCAACACCTGTATACCACAACTCCATCACACTAGCCTATGCAGACGACATTACACAACTTATCACTCATGCCAATATAGATACACTCACACACAAAACACAAAATGAGGTCGACAGGATAGCCATCTGGGAACAAAAATGGAGGATCAAAACCAATGCAGCTAAATCCAGCATTACGTATTTTAACTACAGGAAACGTGATCCTCCATTACCTGTCGAACTCAGAACAGCTGACACCCGCACTTACTTCCCTATCACACAATCTGTCACTGTCCTTGGCGTTAATCTTGACTACCTTCTTCGTTTACACGGACACATTCACTCAAGGCATGCAATAGCTAGTAAGGCCCTTGCGGGCCTCTACAAGCTGAAACATGCCTCTCAACGCACCAAACTACACCTCTACAAATCCCTAATACGTCCTCTGATAACTTACTCTCCTCTAGCCCTCTCTCTTGCAGCAAAAACAAACTTACTTAAACTGCAGCGTGTCCAGAACAAGGCGCTGCGCTGGGTGCTTGATGTCAGATGGGAGGAGTTCGCCACAAGCGAGTCTCTCCATGCCCAGTTAGACATCCCTGCGCTGAATCTGTACTGGAAGAGGCTCAGTGACAGACAGATAGACAAACTTGAGACACGACATGACTACTGGACCTCTCTCCTTGACGAAGACATTCGCAGACCCACAAACCAACACAACCTTTTCTACTCCTTGCATGATCCTGCTCCTAACCCTACTTACAAATAACCTTGGATCCGCTGACAGGTACCTTCTATGACAGGTACCATTCTCTGACCCACGTTTGCCTTAGCATTTTTGGGTAAAGACATGGCCCAGTTCTACACTCCTCTCTAGCCCTAAACGTCGCATGTCCCTTCCTCCTCGCTCACCCCACTGGAGTCCTAACAGAAGAGCCTGAATTTCTCTTCTCAATATCTGTCCCACGATCGCCTTCGCTGCTGGGTTAAGCCCTGGCTCATTTTCTACGACTAAGAACACTCCTCTCCAGCACTATTCTTCGTCTGTCCCGTCTTCCCCGCTCATCCCATTTGGGATCTTACCTGAACTTTCGTTCGTTCGTTCGTTCACCCCAGGTAGTTCTGTTTGTGACTTGAAAAAGCCCACTGTGTGGGCGAAACGTAGTCAATAAAGGATCACATTATACTGCATTTGTGTTTATATTGCACATGTGTCTTAACTTTCATACAAAATGGTATACAATACCGACAGGTTGTTAGGTAAGACACATAGGCAACAGTTAGGCAACTTTATTCCGAAACGTTTCGCCTACACAGTAGGCTTCTTCAGTCGAATACAGAAAGTAGGCAGGAACAGTAGAGATGTGAGGCCGATGTAATCAGTCCATCACCCTTGAAGTCGTAGAATTTGAGGTTGTCAGTCCCTCGGCCTGGAGAAGTTCAGTTCCATAGTCAGGAACTATCTGAAGATCAAGCGACAGTGCGGAGACTTAAATACTGTCGGAAGGAGAGGTGCAGAGTAGTAGTAGTAGTAGTGAGAGTGTAGCCACTGAGAGGTCAGGTCCCGACAGTCAGATGCCTAAATGCCCCGGCATGATAGTGACTTTCTTTGTACTTAACAAATCAAAATTGTAATTACACATTGTAACTTTTGCAAAGAAATTAAATTTTTATTCTTTATTCTTGTATGCTAAAAGTTTGTAGGAATTGTAGGTTTTTCAAACTTGTAGGCCTACATGTAGGCCTACATGTCATATTACAGGCCTGTCAAACTCACTATACACTCTCTAAGCGTTTTTACTCGCCAACTACCCCCACCTTCGCCCCTACCCTTCCTCCTCTCAAGATTTAAGGGGAATAACATTTTTAGGAAATCAGTTAACTGTTACCTGACTTTGTGCAGCAAGAATTACCCGAGGCAGGAATCACCCAAGAGAAAAATCCCCCGAGGCAGGTATTACCCGAGGGAAGGCTCACCCAAGGGAAGAATCACCCGAGAGAAGAATCCCCCGAGGAAGAAATCCCCCGAGGAAGGAATCACCTGAGACAATGAGAGATGAGGCTAATGACAAATGAATCCGGATAACTTGCTCATCACATCTACATATACAAAAAAAAAATCCCTACTACTAACTTTTTTTTTAACACATTGGCCGTTTCCCACCAAGGCAGGGTGACCTACCAAGGCAGGGTGACCCACCAAGGTAGGGTGACCCACCAAGGCAGGGTGACCCACCAAGGCAGGGTGACCCACCAAGGTAGGGTGACCCACCAAGGCAGGGTGACCCACCAAGGCAGGGTGACCCACCAAGGCAGGGTGACCCACCAAGGCAGGGTGACCCACCAAGGCAGGGTGACCCACCAAGGCAGGGTGACCCACCAAGGCAGGGCGACCCACCAAGGCAGGGTGACCCACCAAGGCAGGGTGACCCACCAAGGCAGGGCGACCCACCAAGGCAGGGTGACCCACCAAGGCAGGGTGACCCACCAAGACAGGGTGACCCACCAAGGCACGGTGACCCACCAAGGCAGGGTGACCCACCAAGGCAGGGCGACCCACCAAGGCAGGGTGACCCACCAAGGCAGGGTGACCCACCAAGGCAGGGTGACCCACCAAGGCAGGGTGACCCACCAAGGCAGGGCGACCCACCAAGGCAGGGTGACCCACCAAGGCAGGGTGACCCACCAAGGCAGGGTGACCCACCAAGGCAGGGTGACCCACCAAGGCAGGGTGACCCACCAAGGCAGGGTGACCCACCAAGGCAGGGTGACCCACCAAGGCAGGGTGACCCACCAAGGCAGGGTGACCCACCAAGGCAGGGTGACCCACCAAGACAGGGTGACCCACCAAGGCAGGGTGACCCACCAAGACAGGGTGACCCACCAAGGCAGGGTGACCCACCAAGACAGGGTGACCCACCAAGGCAGGGTGACCCACCAAGGCAGGGTGACCCACCAAGACAGGGTGACCCACCAAGACAGGGTGACCCACCAAGACAGGGTGACCCACCAAGGCAGGGTGACCCACCAAGACAGGGTGACCCATAAAGGCAGGGTGACCCACCAAGACAGGGTGACCCACCAAGGCAGGGTGACCCACCAAGACAGGGTGACCCACCAAGACAGGGTGACCCACCAAGACAGGGTGACCCACCAAGGCAGGGTGACCCACCAAGGCAGGGTGACCCACCAAGGCAGGGTGACCCACCAAGGCAGGGTGACCCACCAAGACAGGGTGACCCACCAAGGCAGGGTGACCCACCAAGGCAGGGTGACCCACCAAGGCAGGGTGACCCACCAAGGCAGGATGACCCACCAAGGCAGGGTGACCCACCAAGGCAGGGTGACCCACCAAGGCAGGGTGCCCCACCAAGGCAAGGTGACCCACCAAGGCAGGGTGACCCACCAAGGCAGGGTGACCCACCAAGGCAGGGTGACCCACCAAGGCAGGGTGACCCACCAAGGCAGGATGACCCACCAAGGCAGGGTGACCCACCAAGGCAGGGTGACCCACCAAGGCAGGGTGACCCACCAAGGCAGGGTGACCCACCAAGGCAGGGTGACCCACCAAGGCAGGGTGACCCACCAAGGCAGGGTGACCCACCAAGGCAGGGTGACCCACCAAGGCAGGGTGACCCACCAAGGCAGGGTGACCCACCAAGGCAGGGTGACCCACCAAGGCAGGGTGACCCACCAAGGCAGGATGACCCACCAAGGCAGGGTGACCCACCAAGGCAGGGTGACCCACCAAGGCAGGGTGACCCACCAAGGCAGGATGACCCACCAAGGCAGGGTGACCCACCAAGGCAGGGTGACCCACCAAGGCAGGGTGACCCACCAAGGCAGGGTGACCCACCAAGGCAGGGTGACCCACCAAGGCAGGGTGACCCACCAAGGCAGGGTGACCCACCAAGGCAGGGTGACCCACCAAGGCAGGATGACCCACCAAGGCAGGGTGACCCACCAAGGCAGGGTGACCCACCAAGGCAGGGTGACCCACCAAGACAGGGTGACCCACCAAGGCAGGGTGACCTGGACAAGAAGAAATACTTTCATCATCATCATCCACTTCATCACTGTCTTTCCAGAGGCACGCTTACACTACAGTTATAAAACTGCATCATTAACACTGCTCCTTCAGAGTGCAGGGCCTCTACTTCCCATCTCCAGGACTCTTAAGTCCAGCCTGCTGGTTTCACTGAATCCCTTCATAAATGTTACTTTACTCAAACTCTAACAGCACGTCAAGTCCTAAAAACCACTTGCCTCCACTCGCTCGTATCTAACAAGCTCACGCATGCTTGCTAAAAGTCGAAGCCCCTCGCACACAAAACCTCCTTTACCCCTCTCCCTCCAGCCTTTCCTTGGTCGACCCCTGCCCCACCTTCCTTCCATTACAGATTTATACTCTCTCCAGGCCATTCTATTTCGTTCCATCCTCTATAAATAACCCAACCATCTGAACAACCCCTCCTCAGCCCTCTGGATAATAATTTTATTAACCCCGCACCTCCTCCTAATTTCCAAACTATAGATTCTCTGCATTATATTCACACCGCACATTGCCCTCAGACACGACATCTCCACTGCCTCCAGCCTTCTCCTTGTTGCAACATTTACCACCCATGCTTCACATGCATATAAAAGCACTGATATGATTATACTACTAATTTCTATAATAAATATTTATCAGTCATAAGTTATATATATATATATATATATATATATATATATATATATATATATATATATATACATATATATCGCATGCCGAATAGGTAAAACTTTCAATTTTGGCTTAAATAGCAATGCTCTTCTTGCCGACCCCTTTCCTCTTCGTGGGGGGGGGGGGGGCTCCTTGATGTGGTGAAGAGGCTCTTGGTCTCAGGAATCAAATCCTTTGGTCTCCTTCCTGAGACAGAGCCTAAGTACCCCTCAATCCTCCCTTCCCTATCCCTTCTTCCTCATACCCTCCCTTTTTTCCCTTCCCTCCTCTCTCCCAACCCTCCCCTTTTTCTCTGTCCTGTTCATAGTCTCTGGGGTCCTCCCCTCTGGCAATACAGTTTCTAGGTGGGAGGGGTGGCATGCTGGGGTTCGTCCCCCTCCATTAGGTCTCTCGGGGGTGGTGTGATTTTGGTATAGAATCTAAATTGTCTGAGGATACCCTGCTCCCTTCCTGGATTCCCGGGTCGTGGGCGGGGTGCCCTTTGGATGATGAGTGTATCTCTGGAAACTGTCTGTCTGTTCTGGGGGTGGCAGCCGAAGGAGGTATGCTTTGTGGCAGATTTCTGACCATCCTTTCTTTTGTCCATCGAGGTAGCTCAGTGGATGTGAGGCTGCTAACCAGAGCGCTAGTTTACTGGCGTGAAGGATAGGGTATGGCACGGGTTCCACACTGCATCTTCACTACCGGTGGACTCGAGGACCTCTCGGATGAGAGGAGGTGCTTTTGGCCCCTCCATGCCTCCTAGCGACTGTCCCTCTGCTGTCCCTCTTTTTTTCTTTCCTTTTTTCTTTTTTTCTTAAAATAACAAGAAAGAAGATATTACAGAAGATGCACCTATTATTATGGAGTCTTCGCCCTGTGAAACCCTTCCTTCTCCCAGGCCCCATTCTGATCCCACAATATGTTCTGGCCCAGTTTCATTATCGGACCATTCTCTCGACTCTACTCATACCCCTGTGCCTTCTGCCAGTGACACTTCATCACCTGCTTCAGGTACTGTGGCGTCACCCATTTCTGTTCATGCCACTGCTTTTAGCACGCCTTTCGCAATGCATCTGGCTTCCCCAAGCATGGTGCGATGGTTCCCATAACACCCACCTCCCTCTGGTCAGACTGCCCGCAGTTCTACTCCTAAGCGTCCAGGACAACCTACTGACGACAGTTCGTCGATGACTGCTCAAAAACGACCTACACGACACTCACTGCCTTTGTGTACCTGACTAACGAGTACACAATGGACAAAATTCTTTTCTTTACAAATGACATCTCAAACTGATTATCTTTCTGATCACGGAATTGGTAAAACTCTTTTACAGCACGTTGGCCAAAATATATCCTTCCATGCTCTTTGAAGGAGTATGTGTGTCATAGCAGTGCAGAATTTAGAGCAAGCGCATGCTCTCTCCTGCATTACTTCCATAGATAACATACCAGTCACTGTTTGTAAGCATGCTAGTCTTAATTCTTGCAGTGGTACTGTGATCTTACCACGTACCATTTTTTATCTTGTGGCGAGAATATTTTAGGACAATTAGCCCTTCAGAACCTCCCTATTCTTAAGGTAGACATGTACATCCTGCCTGCTCGTGGGTGGAGGCGTTTTCCTAGTAATGTCACTCATTTAACCTTCAACTGCTGTGAACTTCCATCCTCTGTCTATATTGCTGGACATCGTCTAGAGTAGTAGTTCCCACTCCCCAGCAATGTCATAATTGCTGATGTTTTGGACAACCAGCTAAACACTAGATCTGCAGCGGAATGCCCGGTCTGCGGTGCAGCAGATCATTCCACTACCTCTTGTAGTCTTCCCCCCACTTGTCTCAATTGCAGGGAACCTCATCCTTCCTTTTCACACCATTGCTAGGTTTATCTTAATGAATGAGAGATCCATTATCTTAAGGAGTGTGTGGGCCTCACTTACACTATGGCTGTCTCTCAGCCCCACCTTCAAGGTAAACTCCCTCGTGTCCCATACTCTCAAGTAGACGGTCCTCCCGCCTCCCAATCCCTCTGCATCTGTGTCTTCTGGGGTCGCCCCAGTTTGTAATTCTTTTGCAGTTTTATCCTCTGACACACCTACCTCTGCACCACTTCCTACTCCTACTTCTTTATCTCACTCGCTTGCTTCCCAGTCTATGAAACCTCACAGACGTACACTTTCTTTGCATTCTTCACCTGCACAGAATATACCTCCTACCTCAGAGCCTCATTATCATCCCCTTTCCAGCTCTTACATGAAGGTAGAGGTTCACCCCCCTTGTGTAGTCCCCTCTTCCCCTGTTCCCTTCCCCATCTTCTTCCATAGTTACTCTCCAACCTCCTTTCTCTCCTGTTACACTTCTGGCTTCTCCTACCCCAGCCGATGCATCTCTCCAGGTTCATACTCCCTGCCCCTCTCAGACCTCTTCAGTTGCCTCCATAGTTACTCCAACCTTTCCTTGCAATGCCTCCCCTGTCTCTGACATCATGACATCATCGGCTTCCTTAACAACAGAGACAGTAGACGCTATCTCCAGCTATATTGCAGATATGACACCCCCGATGGACACCAACATGGCTCCTTCTACCCCTTCTATTTCACGACCATCGCAACAATCTATTCCTCTGCAACATTCACATTCTTCCTTGCTTACATGCTTACCATTACCCCCACACATTAACTTTACAGATCCTAAAAGCCCATAGGTTTTATCATTTCTTATTGTTGCCAATTTTATTTCTGTACATAATGTCTTTTTTACAGTGGAATATTCGTGGACTTAGGACCAATCGAGGAGAACTCCAAGTGTTACTCTCCCAGTTGTCCCCAGTATGTGTTGGGTTGCAAGAGCCCAAAATTCGTTCTGCTGTCATTCGCCCAGTTTCGGGCTACTTGCTGTTACATTCTTCCGATCCTTTACCTGATGAATCATTTAATGAAAGCAAGCTTCTTGTGCACATTGATATACCATATCAACAAGTTTTTATTCATTCCCGCTGCATTATACTGCAGCTCCGATTTATTTACACAGATGGTTTACAGTTTGCTCTCTTTATCTTTCTTCCTCCCATGCATTCTGTGTCTCTGATATTGCATTTTAATTTCTTATCTACCACCGCCCATCTTGTTGTTGGGTGATTTTAATGCTCACCACCACCGCCTGTGAGGAGGGTCCCACTGCGACTCTCGTGGTGATCAGTTGGAGACTCTTCTCTCTTCTCATCCTCTTCACGTTTTAAATACAGGTGGTCCTACCCATTTTGACTCTCACACTCAGTCTTTCTCCTGCATTGATCTTGCTATCTGTTCCTCGCCCATTGCACTTGATTTTCCGTGGTCTCTTCTTCCAGATTTACATGTTAGTGATCACTTTCCTATCCTTCTTACTTTTACTACATATACACGACTATTTTGTAACCCTCGTTGGCAACTTGCTCGAGCGGATTGGGACTCATACTCCCATCTTACCACCTGTTGCAAGGACCCCCTATCGTCGTCTATTGATGAACCGGCGCACCAATTTTTTACCCTAGTCCTAACTGCGGTGACTCGTTCAATCTCCCAAATCTCAGGTAGGCATTCTCAAACATGCGTAACTTGGTGGTCTCCTACATGCGCCCATGCAGTGCATTTAAAATGTGCTGTCTGGGGCCATTATCAATATAACTGTACCGCGGAGTATCTGTTGGATTTTAAGCAGGCAAGGGCAGTTGTTCGCCAAGTCATACGAGACACTAAATGCGCTTGTTGGCAAGACTATGTGTCTACCATTACTTCGTCTTCCCCTACGTGTGAGATTTGAAAAAAGGTGCGGAAATTGTGTGGTAAGTACACTCTGGACCCAGCTCCCGTTTTGTGGGTTGCTGGAGCTGATGTCACAGAACCTTTAGAAGTTGCCACAGAAATCGGGAACTATCTTGTCCGTATCTCCCAAGGGCTTCACCTCTGTCCCTCATTTCTTGCGTCTAAACCTACCAAAGAGCAATTGCCTTTAGATTTCCCCTCCGACGGATTGGAGCTGTATAACGTACCTTTTATTCTTCTAGAATTAGAGTCCATGCTTTCCATGTGCCAGCTGTCAGCACCAGGACATGATGATATCCACATCAGTATGCTACACCATCTCCATTCTAATGCCCTTCCCCTTCTTTTACATCTTTTCAATCTAATTTGGGAGCGAGGGGTTCTCCCACAGCATTGAAAATCAGCTAATGTACTACCGTTTTGCAAACCGGGCGCCTCATGGCTTGACACCTCTCACTATCGTCCAATTGCCCTGACCAGTGTGGTCTGCAAGGTGATGGAACGATTGGTGAATACACGTCTGATGTGGTTCTTAGACACACAATAGCCTTTCCCCTCGCCAAGATGGCTTTCGCAAAGGTCGCTCTACTTGAGACCCCTTGCTCTACTTCGATACGTACATTTGAAATGCCTTTGCTAACAATCACTCTGTCCTAGTGGACTTTTTCGATCTAGAGAAGGCATATGACACCACTTGGAGGTATAACATTCTAGCCCAAGCCCACTCCTCAGGCCTCCACACTTCATTGCCGAAGGAGTCCCACAAGGTTGTGTCCTCAGTACTACTCTTTTTCTCTAAGCTATAAATGACCTACCTTCCATTCTTCCTTCACATATTTGGTCATCACTTTATGTTGATGACTTCTCTATAGCTTACTCATGCACTGACTGACAACTAGTAGCAGCCTCCCTTCAGGTTGTGATAGACTGAGCCTCCCATTGGACCACTTCTCATGGTTTTAAATTTTCCAGTACGAAAACCCAATTCTTTACAGTCACTAAACGCCCGTTTATACCGGATACTCCCTTGTATTTACATGGTTCACGTATTCCGGCATGTGATACGGTCAGGTTTCTGGACCTGCTCTCTGATCGCCGGCTGACGTGGAGATCTCACATTTATTCGTTAAAGACAACTTGCCATGGTTGGCTACATCTTCTTAAGGTTCTCACACATCGTTCATGGGGAGCCGATCGTCCCACTCTCCTCCATTTGCATTCCACCCTAGTCTTGTCCAAGCTAGATTACGGTGACCAAATCTATTCTGCAGTCTCTCCCACAACTCTGTCTAAGTTAGATTCTATTCATCACCAAGGTCTCTGTCTCTGCCTTGGTGCCTTTCATTCATCCCCTGCTAAGAGCAGGGGATGTCTGATCGCAGTGATGCTCATTGCCTTAGCTATTTTGTTTGATCTCATGACCTCTACAATCCTTCCGTATATAGGATAGTCACCGATGTTGGTAGATGTTCTTTATTTGTTCGTCGCCCCTGTTTACTCTGTTCCTTTTCTCTCCACCTACATTTGCTCTTGTCTTCTCTTCAGTCACCGCCTCTCTATGTTCATGTAGCATCTCACTTTTCCCTGCCCCCTTGGGAAGTTCCGGCTGGTCGTGTCTGTTCTTTCCCATTGCCATGCGCGAAAGCCCAACTACCTACAGTGGCTTCCCGCCTTCTTTTTCTTGACCACTTCCGCTCTCATTTTCATGCCATTGCAATATACACCGATGGTTTTAAGTCTCCTAATGGTATCGGATTTGCAGCAGTGTTTTTGGACAGTATCGTGCAAGGGCATTTATTACCCTCGGCTAGCATTTTTATGGCTGAATTGTATGCCATTCTTGGAGCACTTATCTGTATTGCATCTATGCCTGTCTCACTATTTGTGGTCGTCTCAGACTCCCTTAGTGCTTTACAGGCTATAGGGAAATTTAATACACCTCGCCTCCTAGTTCTTTGTATCCATCTTTGGTTATGCCGTATCTCTAGCAAACACAGAGATATTGTATTTTGCTGGGTCCCTGGTCATGTTGACATTCAGGGCAATGAACAGACAGATACTGCTGTGCGGTCAGCAGTACATGACCTCCAAGTTTCATATAGAGGTGTTCCATTCATGAACTATTTTGCTGTAATTGCTACCCATCTTCGCACCCGTTGGCAACAATGTTGGTCTGATCTGCTCCATAACAAACTTCATTCTGTTAAACCGAGTATAGGTTTCTGGCCGTCTTCTTGTCATCAGTGTCGAGGTTGGGAGACTACTCTCTCCCCTCTTCGCATCGGCCACTCGTCTTACTCACGGGTATCTCATGGAGAGGCGTCCTGTTCCTCTCTGTGAGAATTTCAAAGTTCCAGTATCTGTTAGTCACATTCTGTTGGACTGCCCACTCTAATAACGAGCACAAAGAATTTACCTCCAACGTTGTCTCTGCTCTGCAGCCCTTTCTTTACCTTCCCTTCTTGTTGATGGACCCTCCTTTAATCCAGACTCATTGACTTTTTGATAACAACTGATTTACTACGCAAACTCTGATGATGATGTCTCTGACACTCTTCTCAGCCCTTTCCACCTTAATCTGTAGCTACCCTCTACCCCTACACTGTCCACTTCATAACCCAATAATCATCCCTCTCCCTCTTGTTACCCAATTCCCCTGCATCCTTCCCTGCCCTGCTGCACTGTATAACCCTTGTAGTTTAACGCTTCTTTTGGATTATAATAATAATCTTCTTGTCAAATAAGGCAAAGGAAAATTTGTGTATGTATGCAATAATTTCTCAAAAATCATTCTGAACCTTATGAAAAAATATATTTCGTTGTGTCTGTTTATTATTAAATTATTGTAAACTTATCTAAAATATATTTAGTTGGATTAGGCTAAACTAAATTGCGCTTATTATAATAAGGTTAAATAAGTTTTCTAAGGCTATTTTGGTACAAAATTATTAATTTTTACATTAACATAAATGAAAAATATATATCTGTATAAGTATAAGATAAATTTTTATAAAGGACTTAATTTTAATATATATATATATATATATATATATATATATATATATATATATATATATATATATATATATATATATATATATATATATATATATATATATATATATATATATATATATATATATATATATATATATATATATGCAAAACAACCACTCTGAAAGAATAGAGAAATTCCAAGCGCTTTCGTGACTACTCACATTATCAAGGAACTATCATAGTTCCTTGATAATGTGAGTAGTCACGAAAGCGCTTGGAATTTCTCTATTCTTTCAGAGTGGTTGTTTTGCATATTCTGAAATCACCTGTTTACCGTGATCTTATTGCATATATATATATATATATATATATATATATATATATATATATATATATATATAAATATATATATATATATATATATATATATATATATATATACATATATATATATATATATATATATATATATATATATATATATATATATATATATATGTGTGTGTGTGTGTGTGTGTGTGTGTGTGTGTGTGTGTGTGTGTGTGTGTGTAGACTTTATTTAAAGACAAAATACATTGACAAAAATACAACAGAGAGTAGAACAACATAGATAACATCTCAGAGCCTACATCTCGAATACTTCATCCAGCTTCCCGGCGGTGTTTACCTGGAGTTTACCTGGAGAGAGTTCCGGGGGTCAACGCCCCCGCGGCCCGGTGTGTGACCAGGCCGAGTGCCCAAAATGCTGCAGGCATTTACCCTCTGGTTCATAGCACTGAGTCTCTGAAAAAGGAAGCTGGCCGCTCTGTGATCCTTGGTTTCTGTAATGAGTTTTTCACCCAGCTCTTTGGGGAACTTTAGAGAACTCTTGCCCCATGCTCCAAGGGACTCCGACCCCACTGGGATGAGGTTATAACAAGGGTATTGCGGGTCTTTTGGGTCTCCCTGTAGCTTGTGGCTCCACCCCCTTCAGCTTCAGATTATGGCACGTAGGTGTCCGCCAATGTGGCAGCACAGGTGTAGTCCCAGGCAATCTGCTTACCATCCTTCCAGGGTAGCATAGTTGCTCCATCAGGATGCTTTTGACTTCCGTCAGACCTCTGTACTTGGGGTTCTCATTGAGCTGGGAAACGGGCTGTGGTGAGGCTTCTCTTTGTGATGTCGTTGACCTCCTCATGTCTAGCTTATTTTCCTTCTGATGTATGACACATGAGACCATGAAGCCCGAATTGATAAGCCGTCGCCCTGCCGCAAATATACCTATGTTCCGTGAGTATGGCGTCGGCTAGGTGAAGAGCAATACCAATCCAAATGGCCTGTGAGTCGAGTCGAGGACCCAGGGAGGAATTGGGAACAGCTAAAAGGAAATCTGAATGTAGTGCCTTCACCGCTAGGAGACGAGCTTCGTCCTTTCCTGAAGCTTTGGTGAGCAATGTGTTGGCTATTTTTTCCATGATCGGTTTGTCCCAGTGGGACTGTTTGGGCTCTTTGGGAGGAGCTGGTCTATGGGAGGAGTCTGCAAGGGTGTCCCACCGCATGGCTGCTTTAATGAACCTGGGGTTTTGAGTTCCTACCGCATCTCTCAAACATTCGGGGACATTATCCTTGACCAGTCCACTGGAAGCCGAACATGAGGACAGAAATACGTTGCCTTGCACACCCCAATACCTCCCAGTGGCACTGGAAGACTTACCTGATCCTATTGCTGCTCTTCCAGTGAGAGATTCAGTGCCTTCTTAAAGACTTATCTCGGGAGTGAGTCGTATTCATTCAGTGTTGGGTTATTAAAAGAGGTTGCACACCTCAGGAAGTAAGTGAGTCTTAGCAGAGTAAGATACCTTGTGAGGAGATACAGAACATCATGAGCATAAAGATTCCTTATTCTCTCCTCCATTCTTTTCAGGTCATTCAGTTTGTCCTTAAGGACTGTGTCGATGGCCTGATGACCCAGGGGTGCTCCCAAGAGGGTGCTCTTGGACGGAGTGGTAGTAGAGACTCCAGGAAGGATTGTTTGAACAGCTCTGATCATTTCCTGGTTCGTTGCAATGATTTCACACTTGGAGGAATTGAGGATGAGTCCCAAAGCTTCTCCCTGTGTCTTCACCAGCTGTAGGTCCTCTAGCAGGGACTCTTCAGTACCTGCCAAAGTGCCCTCATCCAGGTACCAGATGTTGAGCTCGCTGTGTAGGCTGGAAATTAGCTCTCTTAACACCAAGCAGAAGAGAAGTGGAGTGAGTGGGTCATCCTGCTGAATACCGTCTGATGGGAGAATTTCATGTTCTCCAAACAAAAGAATTGAGGGTTTGCTGTAGCCAGCTGAAATGAAGGGAAAAAGACTGGGGAACCGATCCCAAACGGCTGGCAAGACCACATCTCTTTTCACCATGTTAAAAGCATTTCTAAAGTCAAGTTTGACTACGGCCTTGTCTTCCGGTAAGTCCCTGATGTAGGGCCTTGCTGCATGAGCTGCCGCTAAACTGCCTTGAGAGACCCCAAAACCCAGTTGGTGTGGCTGGAGCAAACTGTCGGCTTCTAGGCGAATGCTTCTTACTGCTGCTTTGGCAACGAGACGAGGAAGAGTATTACCGACAGCAATGGGTCTGATTCCCCCATCCTTCTTCTTCAAAGTACACAATAAGGCTCCAAAAAGAAAGGTTTAATTTCTTCTGGAATCCGCATAGCCAGGCAGTTGTTGACGAAAGCTGTTAACTCGGAGAGAAGAATTGATGCAGCTGTGCCGAGTACTGGATGTGCCATCTCTTTGAGGTGTTGTGGTCGAATTCCAGTGTAACCTCCTGCAGATCCTGCTGGAAATGACATTGTCGCTTTATAGACTTCTGATCCTGGCAAAATTAATTGTCCAGTGACAAGGTCTTCCTCAGGGTTGTTAACGACTCTGTCGTTGTTGGATGCTTGTCTCTTAATGCTTGTCTCTTAGTTCTTGGGTAGTTGCGCACTGCCTTGATGACTAATGTGGTTAGCAATTTGCCTCGTCTTTCAGGAACTGCAAGACAGCCATTGCCGAACAGGAATAGGTTGCTCCAAGCCTTAAGGTGCCAGGGCTTGTAAGCTGGTGGAACCTTCACTCACCTGCTTAAGAAGGTCTGTGAATTTCCCTGCCGCTTTAGGAATGTGAGATAGGGTACTGCTAGCAGTGGATTTGAATGTTATCAGAAGATCTTTGCAGCTGAGGAGGTTACCGTTGGAACTTTTATCTGCCTGTGGAGGCCGTGGACTGTTCTCTGCAGGGACCATATGTGATCCAACACACCCATTCTGTACATATTGGGCACTCAACCCTGTTGAGTGCCCGATGTGCTCCACACACCTGACATGTGCCTCTTCTTTCATTGTTAGTTGCACTGTTTCCCTGGCTGTGTGGCTAGCTAGCTGCATCATCTGCCATACATCAGTGTGGTAAGCTTGGGTTGAAGAGAAATGGCATGTGTGGGTGGAGGCACATACCCTGGGATGTTCATGGTGGGGGTGGAGAGGGGTGGAGGAGAGCTTAGGCCTAGATCTGGTTGGTGGTCTCAAGTCCTCGTGGAAGACGAAGAAGGGAAGAGGTGGAGGTAGTGCGAGGAGTGATGAGGGTGAGGGATTAATGGAGGAGGGTGATGACCTGGGAAGGCAGACCTGGCAGAGTTGCCCATGCACTGCGCTAAACGACATCTCATTATACATGACTGGACACTACACACTATACACAGCCCTCCACTATAAACAACACACCACTATCTTCACTATACATACAAGATGAACAAACACTCTTATCGAAACGAGACTGCACAGTGTATGTTTCTTCGTTGTACTTAAAGGAATTTGAAGTTATATTCCGCATTATTCGGAAACACAGAGGTATAGAGATGTGAGGAGAGAGTGAGAGCTTCCAGAGCCAGGATAAATACACCGAGAGGCGCATCTCTCTAGGGTATATATATATATATATATATATATATATATATATATATATATATATATATATATATATATATATATATATATATATATATATATATACACACACAGAGGTATATCTCAGGGTATATGCATCTCTGCCAGGGTATCCCAACAGACTTTAACCCCTAGCTTTTTATTTATTTAAAGTATTCTTGACTGGTGGTAAACAGGTGAGCCATAGCCTTTAATGACCCTAGTAGTCGGCAGACTATAACCCATGTTAACAACCCATGGCTAGAGTCTAGTATATGTTGTTAATTATCTCTCATCAGCGCAATGTTGGCGAACTGGATAATATTCATCATGACAGTAACTATATTCTGTTAGCAGTAATCTTGCTTATGTACCAGTTAGTTGATATTATCCTTGTTTAATCTGTAATATTTTACAGACTCGGTGCCAGAGGCAGGGAAGAGAGGTACGGGTTTAGATCGTGTGAATAATAACAATAATAATAATAATAATTAGGTATGTCAGTGGTATATAATATCGACAAGATGATGAATTCGATACAGGTGACGTTTCGCCAACTAGTGGCTCCATCAGGGACATAAACAGAAGACAGTAGAAGAGGAGTTAATCAGTCCCTCAGCCCAGGAGCAGGAAATAAATGTGAGGTTGAGATTCATCAAGACTACTGTGCTTAACACCTGTTCCTAGGCTGAGGGACTGATTATCTTCTCTTCTAAATTGTATTGATAAAGCCACTGGTTGGCGCAACGTCTGCAAAATGAAGATAACCAGGTAATAATAATAACAATAATAATAATAATAATAATAGTACGGTGTGAAAGGGTCTCAGGAGAAGGGAAAACCTTCCATATGAGAAACAAGATCAGAGGATGTTCCATCTGTCTGTTCAGAAACATCCTCACTGACGATAATATATCTTGACTCTTGTCGCTGCAACAGTTGCAACGCTGATGGCTGGTTCCTACATTTACACAAGCCATGAAATGAATTTCCAATGAAAACTTACAGGTGTCGCTCGTGTGTAAACATTGAAAAAACAAAATATACATAATGTGTATAATTGGTGGTGGGGAAAAAAGTTCAGCGTCACGTTCTTGTGTTTACTGCAGCTCTCAAAATGGAACGAAATAAATGTTGCTCACTGAAATTTATCATTTTTTTTTTTAGTGTGATTTTGTTGGGGATTGCGCCGTGACTGGAATTGTATTTTCGTGTGTTTTGCGACTGTCTGGTCTGATCTACGTGATAGGTGTTCTAAAATTCGTTGTTTTTTTTTTTACATTGTTACAGGAGTTGTTGCGAAATGGAATTAACGTTGTATTTGGCTGAAACTCGGATTATCCTCAGTTTTATTCAATTTTGCTCTCTGGCCCGCACTCTGAGGGGAGAACTGATCACCAGCTTGGAAATAAGCTCTGGAAGCTGCCGTAGCTGAGGAACTTTTACTGGAATACTTGACCATAACCTGCTCGCCCTACTGAAGTCTTCCAGCTCAAGCTGACATTTCTGAAGTCTCTCAGCTTTCAACCCTATGCGTGAGCACCATCCTGAGTGAAGGACTATGACAGGAAAACATAGCTAGCTTGAACTATCATAGAGAATAGGTGAGCAGTACACTACTGATGTATCCAGTTTGGCTAGTTTAAAAAATATGACTTCATTCTCTCCCTCAACCCACCCCTCTTCTCCATCATCCCCACCATCCCCTCAATTCAACTCAATTCAGTTCAAGTTTATTCTCTATAAGGGTTACAATGTGGGGTTTACAGGTTTTGGGTATTGTGTGGTTTACATGTTATGAGAAACTAATTACAGAAGGGGGCCACTAGGACACCTAGCATGGCTAGGCATTTCGAGCAGACTTAGATTAATTCTTAACATTAAATCCTTACAGATTATGGTATTAAGGCTAAGTGACTACATCAAAATTTGTGAGTTTAACAATGTGAATGCTTTTGTTTTGGCACAATACAAAGTGTTTATATTGGAGTATCATAGGCAAACTTATGACTAGTTAGGATTTATTATTTTAAGATTAAGATTAGTATTTCTGGGTTTATAGTCAGTGGGTGAGTGAGTGTAATTGTGAACCACCAGGTGGTTATCATGTAGTTAGTTGTCGGGGTGGATCAGGGAGATAAGATGTTTTCTAACTGTAGTTTTGAAAGTGATGAATGTGTCTGCAGTTCTAGAGTTCTCAGGTAGGGTGTTCCAGATTTTAGGTCATTTGAAATACACTGAATTTTTGTAAAGGTTTAGTCGAACACGGGGAATGTCATAGAGATGTTTGTGTCTGGTGTTATACCTGTGGATCCTGTCACAACTATCAAGAAAGCATTTTAGGTCAAGGTTAATATTGGAATTTAAGGTCCTGTAGATATAGATTGCACAGTAGTAAGTGTGGATGTACTGAACAGGGAGTAAGTTTAGATCTATGAAGAGTGGGGGGGGGTGTTCCAGGGATGGGATTTAGTGATTATTCTTACTGCGGCTTTTTGTTGGGTTATTATTGGCTTTAGGTGTGTTGCTCCAGTTGAACCCCAAACACAGATAGCATAGGTGAGGTATGGATATATAAGTGAATGGTATAGTGTGAGAAGGGCAGTTTGCGGAACGTAGTATCGTATCTTGGAGAGGATCCCACCGTTTTGGATACTTTTTTTGTTATGTGTTGGATATGGGTGCTGAAATTTAGGTTGTTGTCGAGGTATACCTGGAGTTTACCTGGAGAGAGTTCCGGGGGTCAACGCCCCCGCGGCCCGGTCTGTGACCAGGCCTCCTTAGGTCAGTGTCCCAGGATGCGACCCACACCAGTCGACTAACACCCAGGTACCCATTTTACTGATGGGGAACATAGACAACAGGTTGAAAGAAACACGTCCAATGTTTCTACTCTGGCTGGGAATCGAACCCAGGCCCTCACCGTGTGAAGCGAGAGCGTTAACCACCAGGCCACCAGGCCAAGGAATTTGCCGTCATTATGTCTGGCAATTAGAGTGTTGTCGATCTTAATGTTAAGTTGCGCAACACCTGCTCTGCTACCAAACATAATGTAGTAGGTTTTGCCAATGTTAAGTGTAAGTTTATTGGCTGTCATCCAAGTCGATATTTTGAGCAGCTCCTCGTTAACAATGGCGTTGAGGGTGGCAAGATTAGGGTGGGAGATGACGTAAGTCGTGTCGTCAGCAAAGAGAATGGGTTTCAGGTGTTGGGATATGTTTGGAAGATCATTGATGTAAATGGGGAAGAGCAGGGGCCCAAGGACACTTCCCTGCGGAACTCCAGTATCAAGTGGCCGTATTGATGAGGCTGTGTCTTTAATGGTGACATACTGATACCTATTAGAAAGGTAGGATTTAAAATATGCAAGCGCATGGCCTCTTATACCATAGTGGTCAAGTTTGTGGAGTAGGATGCCATGGTCTACTGTGTCAAACGCTTTTCTTAGGTCAATAAAAATTCCTAGTGGATATTCCTTATTTTCCAATGCTGTGTAAAGCAGGTCTAGCATTTTTATAATTGCATCATTAGTGTTTTTATTTTTCCTGAATCCAAACTGGCAGGGATTGAGTATGTTTTGTGACGTTATAAATGAATATAGTCTCCTCTGCACGAGTTTCTCGAAGATTTTGGATAGCAATGGTAAGTTTGATATTGGCCTATAGTTGTTTACGTCTGTAGGGTCACCACCTTTATGTATTGGTGTAACCCTTGCTGTCTTGAGTAGTGTCGGGAAATTGCTAGTTTCTAGTGACTTGTTAAAAAGTAATGTAATAGCATGGGAAAGGACATGGGCCGCTCGCTTGTACAATAATGGTGGGACGTGAGACAGATTCCCCAAGTTATTTTTAAGTGACTTTATGATCGCGGTGACTTCCGTGGGCTCAGTTGGTACAAGATAGAAGGAATTTGGGAAATTCCCATCTAGGTAGTCTCCGGCACGGGCATTGGTTTGTGGGATTTTACTGGCGAGATTAGATCCTATGTTTCAGAAGAAGTCGTTTAACTTGTTAGCTGTATCAGTGGGATGCAGTGGTGTTTCATGAAGTTTAGTTAGAACAATATTCTTGTTTTTTTCAGTTTGTGGGTCCCCAGAATCTAGGAAAGTGTTTTCCAGGTCTTTTTTATATCTCCTCTTGTGTCAGTGAATCTGCTGGAGTAGTACAGTTGTTTGGCTTTCTTTATTAATTTGGTGAGAACTGTTGAATATTGTTTAAGAATATCTTTGCGTATTAAGCCCTGTCTATATTGCTTTTCATATTGGTGTTTCTTATCAATGGATTTCAGAATGCTGCTGGATAGCCATGGGCAACCAAGCCGTTTATTTGTGATCTGTTTCGTTTTTATAGGACAATGTTTGTTGTATAGTCTAAGTATTTTGTTAAGAAAAATGTCTGTCCAATCGTCAATACCATTGGCCTTGGAGAATTCTGTAGGCCAGTCAACAGTCTTTAGGTCTGCTGTGAAATTCCTTATTGAGGCCTCGTCATGGAGTCTAAATGAAACTTTGTTGTATTCGAGTGGTGGCTTACTAATGTTTGTTAAGAGGAAGGTTGGGTAGTGGTCAGTAGTGCTGTCTGTGATTATCCCTGATTTAAGGGGGGCTAGTATATTGGTCCATATGTGGTCTAGTATGGTTGCCCTTGTCTCAGTCAGCCTGGTTGGTTTAGTTATTGTTGGTATGAGAAGTGTGTTGTTCATATTGTTGATGAAATCAGTTACAGTCTGATCATCTGGTAGGCCAAGGTTGATATTGAAGTTTCCAGCTAAGAGAAGGTGGTGCTTGTTCATTTGTTTGTTTGTTATTAGTGACTTTAGATTCTCACTGAAGTTTGGGATGTTTGTGTGGGGTATCCGGTATATGGCACCGATTGTTATAGGCGTCTTGAGGTTTTTTACAGTAAAATTAGCAAAAATGTATTCCCCATATTCATCACTAAAGCAATTAGTGCTAATACAAGATAGTTGGTTAGAGTAATAGATTGCAGTACCACTCCCAACTTGGTTTGGTCTGCAGTTGTGGATTGCTGTGTATCCTGGTAGTGGGAAGATATCAATTGTGTCCTGCTTAAGCCAGGTCTCAGTAAGAATAATGCAGGAGAAGGGTGTCTTTAGTGACTCAAGGAGTGCCAGGAGGTCATCATAGTGTTTGCTTAAGGACCTGACGTTGTAGATAAGAACTGATAGACTTTGAGCAGTGTTCAGGATAGTGCTGGCTTGTGATGCTCTGTAATAAAGGCAGTTACTTTCCAATAAGTTTTGATTGTGTGTTAGATTATGGAGGTTTAGATCAGGGTCAACGTGATCATTCATCTTTTAGGTTTAAATAGTGGTTGTTTATATCCTGTATTATGTGATGAGTTCTAATACTGATTTCTGTAGTGGTGGGAGGTTTGGACAAGTATACCGCTAAAGCACTTTGGTCATATAGAGTATAGTCACTAATAAACATAATGAAATTGATATTGTCTATGTGTTGTGCTAGAATGAGCTAAAGTACAACTAGGTATAAACGTATAATATAAAAAAAATTACAAGTGGCACCAGACTCACTCTTGTAATTGCACTAAGGTCTAATATAATGAATTTATTGTTGTCTATGTATTGAGCTAGAATGAGCTAAAGTACAACTAGGTATAAACTTATAATATAAAAATACAAATTAAAATGGCACTTGCAATTGCACTAGGGTCTGATATAGGTTGTTAACAAGAACAATTGCACTAGGGTCTGATATAGGTTGTTAACAAGAACAATTGCACTAGGGTCTGATATAGGTTGTTAACAAGAACAAGAGTATAACTAGATTTAAATTGACAAAATAAAATTCACAATTTAAAGTACCAAAAGAATAATAAGTAAAAAATAACAATGGCTATGACTTGGTTATAATATGATAGTAAAATGGTAGACAGGTACACAGGTACACAGGTACACAGGATAATATAAAGGTTGGAGTTGAATATACAAACTTGGAAATTTGGCAACAAAATGTTATGAAAAGTATAAAATAATGAATAATGTACAAAAGTAAAATTGACTGGTAGTAAACATGGTGTTTAATAAAATTTTAGTAAGTAATAATGATTACAAAAAAAGATTAATTTGCAAAAAAAAAAAAGTGAAAAAGTAATGTTTATTTCAAGTATTAAATTTTAAGAACAGTTATTTGGATTCAATATTGCACTGGTAGTTATACTAGAGGTTATTTGGCAGTATAAGGTATTTAAGAGTACTCTAAGATAGTAAATGTGGTATTAAAACAGGTTATGGTAATTAGACAAGTAATGGTAATTAAATGATGTCAAAAATGTTAAGAGTAAATTGTACTGATAGTAAAAATGGTAATTAATTATTAATTTTAGTAAGTAATGTCAATTAATAGTATTTAAAAAAATATGAGGTAGTAATATGGACAGAGAAAGTATCAATTCAGCTAATATTTAAGCAAACAATAGTAAATAAGAAAATTAGATAAGGTGACTTATGCTTACTAGTAAAATCACATAATGAGGTAGTTGGTTATTTAATTACTAAGAGATTGTACTATGAAATTTGAACAATAATGGAGCAAAACATACACTACACTACGTAGGCTTTTAGGTTGGACATTGTTTAGTTATTCTCTGTAAGATTAGTATCCCTGAGAAATCGTGATAGATCATTCTCGTTCGTGATAGATCATTCTCGTCCCCACCTCTCCTTAACCCCACATCCCCTCCCTTACCCTACCCTTCCCCTCCCTTACCCTACCCTTCCCCTCCCTTACCCAATCCCTCCCTCACCCCAACCATCCCCTCCCTCACCCCCTCCCTGCCAGTCAATGATAGTTACACAGGAAACAAGACTCAGTTAACGACCATCCCAGCATCACCCTCCCCCTCCCCTCACTCTCCTTAAGACCATTATCACACCTCTCGCATTTTCACCCTTACTACTCCTCATCACAAGGCTGAAATCTGCGCCGAGCTTCCATTAGCAGATGCTGCCACCGGCAATGTGCATTTTTGGCTTATCCATTTTTTGGGGGGTTTGCCCGGGGCGTTTCATGGCATCGTAGCGCCCTTCCCGAAATTAACGAGGATATTTGAGTCGTCTACAGTTGCTTTTCATGGTGTAAACGACGCGGTGAAAGGCGTCACTGTTGAGATGAATTATTATTATTATAATCAAGGGGGAAGCGCTAAACCCGGAGGATTATACAGCGCCTGGGGGGGGGGATGTGGAAGGCATTCAGGCTTAATTCGGGGAACTGGAGCACAGATCCAATTCCCTAAATCAAGAGCCCCTCACCAACATCAAGGAACCTTCCTTGAGGGGACTGTTGAGATGAAGAGACGGACGCGAAGTTTTGGAAGATAAGTGACTCAGAGATCCGACAAGTTGATAAACTAGAGACACATGTAAAACACTTGGGTATTTTTATTGTGGAAACGTTTCGCCACACAGTGGCTTCCTCAGTCCAGTGCAGAGAAGAATGGTTGAAAATCAGAAGGAGATTGAGGTAATTAGTCCCTTAATCAATGTAATCAGGCCATCAAACTTGATGGACTGATTACATCGACTCCAGGCTAAGGGACTGATTATGTCAATGTTTTTCTGATCTTCAACCATTCTTCTCTATACTGGACTGATGAAGCCACTGTGGGGCGAAACGTTTCCGTTATGAAGACACCCAAGTGTTGCACACGTGTCGAATTTCTGAACAGGACGATGGTGACCATTAAAGAATCTGAACCTGTGGCGAGGAACTACTGAACCATCACGCTGGCTGCAGAGTTATGCTCAACCAGGATTTGGAGTTATCCTCCCCATGCCTGGATTACTCATTACATCTCCTTTCTATGGATCTGGATGATGCCTGTCGATTGAGCACTTTCCATGGATCTGGATGATGCCTGTCGACTGGTGCACAGACTAGAGCCGCTTCAGTAGCTGCGCGTTCTGAGAAGAATATTCCCTACCTCCGGCAAGCCCAGCGCCCTGTGTCTCAACACGTACCAGAGGAACAGTACAGTGTGGGAGTTTTGAGGTCAGTCTGAAGAGACGTTCAGAGGTTACGTCGTGGGGAAAACAGTAGTGTAAACCCTGTCAACTGATACCGACAAGTTTGGTTTAAAATGATACGTGATCAAACTATAGGGCAAATATATTAGAAAACGTTTCTTTTCTGTGTGTTAGAAGTGATCAAGGTCCCAGGGCCGAAACGTTTTCTAATAAATATGTCCTAATGTTTGCTGACGTGTCACTGGAATGTAATATTCCAGTTTCTTTAACAGAAATAATAAAATGGCTTCTAGGTAACCCAAGACTAACTCTAACCTTCCGCAGCCACTCTGAAGGTTTTAAAGCCAGCTTATGGGTGTTAAAGGTTTGAAGCAGATCGGATGAGGCATTCACAAATTATCGTGTGAAATTTTTTGTTTTTCATATTCTTACATAAATTTATCAGATTTGTACCAATACAGTCAGCTTTTAAGGTTTGAAGCCTATCAGACAAGACATTTTCCAGTTATTTACGAAAATTAATTTCCTTTAATAAAACTGTCAAATTAAAACTTACACAATCCAAAATCAGTGTGAAATTTCCTTTTTGGAAAACATATCAGCACTAAAAGTTTGAAGCCGACCAGAAAATGCATTCTCCAGTTATTACAAAGACTCCAACCATTTCAAATTATTATCTATGTTAGTTAATTAGCCAATTTGCACTTGCAATTGCGCTGCCTAAACCCAAAATCATTTTTGTAACATGCATCATCAGCTAAATTTTGAAGCCGTTTAGAAGAGCATGCTCAAGTTATTTCACGGAAAAAATGTATTATTTAAAAGAGTATAATATAACTGGCATCTTCACAATAACAGTACCAACATTTTTTTTTTTTAGAAGGATTACGATTTCAAGTTCCTTAACTGTTAACATTTGTGCCAGGAAGACTGATGCCAAGGGACTGGTGCCACAAGACTCGATACATCAAGGACTGGTGCCACTAGTATTGGTGCCTCTAAGATTGGTCCATCAAAAATTGGCATCAAAGACAGGTTCCTCAAGGAATGGTGCCACTAGGACTGGTTCCAAAAACCCTAATAGCATTAACCATTGATCCATCTCAGGTGAGGAAACTTAACAGCACTAACCACCTGATCTATCTCAGGTGAGGAAACTTAACAGCACTAACCACCTGATCTATCTCAGGTGAGGAACCTTAACTCGACATTTAACAGAAGCAGGATAAATCAAGTTCAGAAACTCAATGGATTATTTTCAAAGATATTTTCCAAAGGTATTTAAGTTTTATTTTTTTTATGTAGTACTGAGTCATAAGGTTTTCAGAAGGTTGATCATGGAGGTCATGGAGGGCCAAGAGGGCCAAGGAGGCCATGGAGGTTAGGGAGGCCAGGAAGGTTAGGGAGGCCATAGAAATGTTACATATGGCAGGCACTATATTCCTTCTGCAGGAAGATACAAGCTGTATTAATGTTGGCAGAATTACTGACAATAAGTTAAGCAAAAGAACACAAGGAGCACAAAGCCTGGAGAGCGAAACGTTGCCACAATAAAACGTCACATTAGTTTCACATGTGCCCTTTTACTCAACAAGATACACGCTGTTTAACGTACCCAGTCATCTTAATATTTCGTGTTGTGAGGCTGATCCATGACATTGTCAGAGCACAGTAACAAGGAACCGATGGCCTTTCCAGGGGAAAGATGGTGTTCTCTGAGCACAGATCTTATGCTGAGGCGACGTGAGTCTCTTATGACGTACCCAGCACCTTCCTTCTCATGACGTACCCAGCACCTCCCTTCTTATGACGTACCCAGCACATCCCTTCTTATGGCGTACCCAGCACTTCCCTTCTTATGACGTACCCAGCACCTCCCTTCATATGTAATCACGTATGTATATATTTATTGTATTAAAGCCACATTTAGACGGACAACAGTGTCAGTTGAGAGGTCAATTTTCTTCATGTCTCGTCTCTTACATTTATGTTCTTTTTCCATTGTGGTTAGTTGGCTCCGTGAGTACGACCTCGGTGACGGGCTCTTGATCCAGGGAACTGGGCTTGGCTTTCCCTTCCTTAGATTGAACCTTCCTTAGATCGAACCTTCCTTAGATTGAACCTTCCTTAGATAGAACCTTCCTTAGATAGAACCTTCCTTAGATTGAACCATCCTTAGATTGAACCATCCTTAAACCGAACCATCCTCAGACTGAACCATCCTTAGACCGAGCCATTCTTAGCTTGAACGATGTGTAATCCCTGAGGGTTTAGTGCTTCTCAACCTAACTGAAAAAAAAAAAAAAACATACACGCCAGAATGAAAGATTTTGATTTAAAGGACATAAACCCATTCCAAAAAAAAAAAAGTAACATCAGAAGATTTACGAGAATATTACATGGCTGGCCGAAAAAAAAATTATTAACCCCAAAATAATTGCTTCTGTAATCGTGTTTCCAGGCAATTACTAAGTCAATTCCAGCATTGTTTTTCTCTCTCTACTCGGGATCAAAGCCTCTTCAGCGCGGCGGGGTGAGCCAGATACCTGGTATTGTGTTGGCTAAATGCGTGGTATTGTGATCGCTGAATGCGTGGTATTGTGCTGGCTAAATGCGTGGTATTGTGTTCGCTGAATGCATGGTATTGTGTTCGCTGAATGCGTGGTATTGTGTTCGCTAAATGCGTGATATTGTGTTCGATGAATGTGTAGTACTGTGTTCACTAAATGCATGGTATTGTGTTCACCGAATGCGCGGTATTGTGCTCGCTGAGTCCGTGGTATTGTTTTCGCTAAATGCGCGGTATTGTGTTCGCTGAGTGCGTGGTATTGTTTTCGCTAAATGCGCGGTATTGTGTTCGCTGAGTGCGTGGTATTGTTTTCGCTAAATGCGCGGTATTGTGTTTGCTGAACGCGTGGTATTGTTTTCACTTAATACGCGGTACTTTGTTCGCCATATACTCGGTACTATGCTCACTGAATACCTGGTATTGTGCTCGCTGGATATACTGTGCTGTGCTCGCTTAATACACGGTATTGTGTTCCCTGAAATCAAGGTACAGGGTTCGCGATTTATTCAGATTTGAGCGACAACTGGCCCACTTCGAAGGTAGTTCGTGCGGCCATAAAACACGAGCTGCTGTTAGTCGTATTGTGAGGCTTTTGTTTTCAGGTTGTTATGGTCAGTGGTGAGTGTATAGGCTTCCCTTGTGGTCGACTGCTTGCTTGCCTGTTTGGTTGATTTGCTGGTTGTTTGGTTTTCCGGTTAGTGAGTTGGTTGGTGAGTTAGTTGGTGAGTTGGTTGGCTAGTTAGTTGGTGAGTTCGTTGGCTAGTTAGTTGGTGAGTTGGTTGGTGATTTGGTTAGTTGGTGAGTTGGTTGACTAATTAGTTGGCTAGTTAGTAGGTGAGTTGGTTGGCTAGTTAGTTGGTGAGTTAGTTGGTGAGTTGGTTAGTTAGTGAGTTGGTTGACTAGTTAGTTGGTGAGTTGATTGGCTAGTTATTTGGTGAGCTGGTTGACTAGTTAGTTGGTGAGTTGGTTGACTAGTTAGTTGGTGAGTTGGTTGGCTAGTTAGTTGGTGAGTTGGTTGGCTAGTTAGTTGATGAGTTGGTTGACTAGTTAGTTGGTGAGTTGGTTGACTAGTTAGTTGGTGAGTTGGTTGGCTAGTTAGTTGATGAGTTGGTTGGATAGTTAGTTAAATTACATTCACTTGTTAGACGAAGAATGAGGAGAGACATGATCGAAGTGCATAAGTGGAAGATGGGTATTAATAAAGGGGACATTAATAAGGTCTTGAGGATGTCTCTCCAAGAGAGAACCCGCAGTAATGGATTTAAATTAGACAAGTTTAGATTTAGAAAGGACATAGGTAAGTATTGGTTAGGGTAGTTGATGAGTGGAACAGTCTACCTAGTTGGGTTATTGAGGCTAGGACTTTGGGTAGTTTCAAATTTAGGTTGGATAAATATATGAGTGAGAGGGGTTGGATTTGAGTGGGACTTGCAAATGAGTGGATAGAGTTATCAGAGCTTATTTCTTGGGTGAGTTGGTTGACTAGTTAGTTGGTGAGTTGGTTGACTAGTTAGTTGGTGAGTTGGTTGACTAGTTAGTTGGTGAGTTGGTTGGCTAGTTAGTTAGTGAGTTGGTTGGCTAGTTAGTTGGTGAGTTGGTTGGCTAGTTAGTTGGTTGGCTAGTTAGTTCGTGAGCTGGTTAGCTAGTTAGTTGATGTGTTGGTTGACTAGTTAGTTGGCTAGTTAGTTAAATTACATTCTCTTGTTAGACGAAGAATGAGGAGAGACATGATCGAAGTGTATAAGTGGAAGATGGGTATTAATAAAGGGGACATTAGTAATGTCTTGAGGATGTCTCTCCAAGAGAGAACCCGCAGTAATGGATTTAAATTAGACAAGTTTAGATTTAGAAAGGACATAGGTAAGTATTGGTTTGGAAATAGGGTAGTTGATGAGTGGAACAGTCTACCTAGTTGGGTTATTGAGGCTAGGACTTCGGGTAGTTTCAAATTTAGGTTGGATAAATATATTGAGGGAAAAGTTCGATAGGAGTAGCGATGGAGTATATAGTAACAATAGTTTCATTGCCGGCTACTTCTTACAGTAAGGTAAGTCTAGCTCCCGCTATTCCCACCTTTTTTCCCCCACCCCTAAAGTGATAGTTTGATTGCCGGCTGCTTGTTAAGGTAGGGTCAGTCTAGCTCCCACTATCCCTTCCCCTCCTTCCCCCCCCCCCCGAAAGATGACGTGTGGGGCTCCGGTCCAAACAGTAATCACTAGACTTACAGCTCGCAGCACTACTGTAAGTACATGCCTGCCTTGTATTCTAGTGGATTTATTGGTTGAAAGCTTCATTTTTGACCAATAATAAACTTAGTCCTTTCAATCTTGCTCTAAGTTGACTGTTGTAATAATCACCACATCTTTTAGGTATTGTACTTATCATGGAGAGTGATTTCTTAAGCAGTGGGTAACCTGTCTATCTTTCCAGCTTGGATGACAGAGAGGGTCACCTGCCAATCAACGAGCAGAATTGAAGGAGATGGACTAATGTCCTGGAGACGTCCCCTGTTGTATTTACTTGCCTGTGCATATGTATGAAGAATCAGGACGTAACCCCTCATCATTGCAGCGGTACAAAACCTGATTTACTGTCATCGGGAGAGATTATTTACAGCCACAAGAACGAGCCAGTGGGTTGTCACCAACACCTGCGACCCCCCCCCCACATCATCAGCAATGGCTACGATTTCAACCACACACAGTGTCACCAACACCAGACACCCAAGTTCTATTTATATTAGCGTTGAATTCAGTTATCATTTATATTTTTCATTTTTCATTTTCTTTAATGTAGGATTAATATTTCATATTTAAGTGTTTTATATTTTATATTTTCTAAATAATAAAGTGTTTATGTTTGTCAGATTTTATTCTTTTTCTATACATTAATTTTCCTGAGGAGGAGCCAGCCTTGGTAATACTGTCTGAAGTTGTTACAGGACTGAGTAAGCCTTCACAAGTGGCGACCTTGCCAGGATCAACTCTACTGAATCAAGATTCAACTCCATCTCGAATCTACCATTGGAACTTCAACGCCGCATACCACAGACAGTTACCACCAGCCATGAGTAATCATTCTCTATGGTAGGACTACGGTACAGGTATTTAAAAGATTTGGTGATTGTTATAGTCTCAATTTATTGTAAGTCAAGTCAAGGCAGGAATACTAGTTAATGCTGCCATCTATTTTTGTGTGAGCTTGAAACACTTTGGAGGATTAGACTCTAGGGACCCGAGATTTTCCAGTGACAATTTGTTTCATTGAGCTCTTTATTATATCAAGGGAACTGTCGTAGGACACTGTTGATTTGTTGGTGAGAAGATTGGATGGTCAAGTAACCCCATTCTACTTACTGTTTGCTCGGAGCCGGCATAGAACCCTTCGTTTTAATTAATACATATTGTTTAATTGAAGTAGGGATCGAGCCCTCTGGTTTATTTACAGTTTGAGCAGAGCAGGAATTGAACCCTCCGTTTTCTTTAATACCCGTTTCATTTCCCCTGATAGTTTAAGTTATTCTTGCAAGTATGGAGGAATACCAGTTTTGGATGAATGCTGGAAGTAAGTTAGGAATAACAGGGAAAAATTTAGAATCTTTCATTAGTGCTAAGATCCAGGAAAGACTTGAAAGAGAGAGAATTGAGAGAGAAGATAGACAGTTAGAAAGGGAAAGAGAAGAAGAAAAGGAGAGAGAGAGAATCGAAAGAGAAGAGAAAAAGGAGAGAGAGAGAATTGAGAGAGAAATCCAAGAAAGACGGTTAGAAAGAGAAAGAGAAGACAAAAAGGAGCGTGATAGACTTGATCGTGAAGAAAGAGCTAGAGAACGTGAGGAACAGGCTAAAATACGTGAGGAACAGGCTAAAATACGTGAGGAACAGGTTAAAATACGCGAGGAACAGGCTAAAATAAGAGAACTTGAGGAAAGGGCAAAGGATAGAGAAGTTGAGGAAAAAGCTAGAGAACTTGAGTTAATAGAGAGAGAAAAGGATCGCGAGCTCGAAAAAGCTCGCCCTGAATTAGAGAATGAAAAGTTAACTCTTACACAACAACAATTAGAGGAAGGAGTAATTGAACATCATGCAGCTAGTGCACATATTCCAACTCCTAATTTACCTCCCTTCACAGAGGGGGAAGACATAACTTCATACATTATCAGGTTTGAAAATACCGCTACCCTCTGTGAATGGCCAGCTGACACCTGGGCTACCAGGTTAGGAATGTTATTTTCTGGTACCGCTTTGAATATCTATGGAACTTTGTCACAGGATATCATATGTAATTATAACCTACTGAAGAAGGCAATCCTTAAAGCATATCAAAAAACCACTAATTCTTACAGGAAAGATTTCAGATATGCCACCTTACAGCCTGGCCAGAACTTTCAGCAGTTACAGGTAACACTCTTTCGTTTGTTCGACTTTTGGATAGAGAGTTCAGGAATTGATCACAGTTATGAATCTGTTAGAGACTTCATGGTTGCTGACCAGTTCCTGACAGGTCTTCCTCACCAGATACGAACATTCATTAGAGAACGTAACCTGATTAAAGCTGAGGAAGTTGCTGAGGCTGCTGACCTGTATGCTGAGGCTCACAATTCCTATAAAGACCTAAAGGGATCGAACCCTAAGGGCAAGGGTTCATCAGACCTTAAGAAATCAAAGCCTCTAGTGGAAAGTAAAATGACTTCTTTTATTCCTGTTTGTCATTTGTGTGGTGTTAAGGGACATAAATGTCCAGATTGTCCTTCTAAGAAGGTCCAAAAAGTTGGAAGATGTTTTAAAGACTGTAATGACCAAGCACCCTTCTGTTCAGGAACAGTTAATGGACTTAATGTATCTACCATTTTACGAGACACTGGATGCACATGTATAGTCATTTCTGATAAGCTGTTCCCTAACCTTAAAGAAACTCATTCCTCTGCTATACTTTCATACTACTTGGGCCGTATGGACACTTTTCCTACCATCCGTTGTTACATTAGGTCTAAATGGTTCACAAGTTGGTCTGAAGCCGTGCTAGCTCCCATCACTTCTTGCTCCGTACTAATAGGTAATGTAAAAGGTGCCATTCTTCCTTCTGAGATTGACCTTTCATCACCAAAGGTGGACATAAGCTTTTCAGATCTTCTTCCTGTGGAGTCAGAGAAGCCCCTCGAAAGTTCAGATGAGAAAATGTCTCGCGAGATTCATGTGGGATTAAAAACCAGTGATGCTACTCTCGAAAGCGAGGTAGTAGGATCACCGGTTCACTTGTTAGATGAAAGTGAAGATATCACCTCCGATACCATAAATGTCTTGACTAGGGCTCAGACCAAAGCCCAGGCTTCTCCTACTATCCATCCTTTGATTTTCCCTGACTTTAAGCCTTTAGATATATCGAAGGACTCCTTTGTCAATTTACAACGTAATTGCCCTTCTCTTCAGAATTGTCATAATGCCGCTAAACAAAATCAAGTTATCCAAAGGAAAAACTTTTCATATAAATTTGAATATATAAAAGGTATCTTGTATAAGTCAGTATTCAAATTAAATTCAGATGAGATAAACTATTCCATCTTAGTTGTTCCAAGTCAATGCAGAGAGACTGTTCTTAAAATGGCTCATGACCTGCCAGTGGCCGGACATTTCTCGCATCGTAAAACCTTAAATAAAATTAGGGAAACCTATTTTTGGCCAAAAAAGTCCTCAGATATCACTACCTATTGTAGATCGTGTAAAGTTTGCCAACTGTCATCCTCCCGAGGTACCAGGCGAGTACCTATGGTCAAAATGCCAGTCTTTACGGTACCTTTCGAAAGAGTAGCTATTGACATCGTTGGTCCTTTATCTCCACTTTCATCTGGGGGACATAGATATACATTAACATTAGTTGATTATGCTTCGAGTTTCCCTGAAGCCATACCCTTAAAGACCATAACCACTACAGAGGTGGCTGAAGCCCTTTTGTCCATCTTCTCCAGAGTGGGCATCTCTAGAGAAATTTTGTCTGACCATGGGACACAATTCACATCTGACTTAATGCAACATCTCTACCAACTTCTGGGAGTGAAGCCTCTCTTCACCACACCCTATCATCCCAGCTGTAATGGGAGGATTGAGCGCCAGCATTCGATTCTCAAGTCCATTTTAAGGAAACTTTGCTCCCTTAAACCTAAGGAGTGGCATCGTTACCTACCCTGTGCTTTGTTTGCTATGAGGGAAGTTCCCAGTGACTCTTTGGGGTTTTCACCTTTTGAACTTCTCTATGATAGACAGGCCAGAGGTCCATTGTCCATCCTTCATGACTTATGGACTAATGAGGAGGTGAGTGCTGAGGTTCAGTCTTCTTACCAGTTTCTCCTTGACCTTAGATCCAAACTTGAGGAGACCTCTGACATAGTTTCGAAAAACCTAAGCTTGTCAATGGACCAGTACAAAACCTATTTTGATTCCAAAAGTCAGAGGAGAAGTTTTAAAGTAGGGGATGAAGTTCTTGTACTTTTGCCTATCAAGTCAAATAAATTATTAGTAGCATGGAAAGGTACATATAAAGTATTAAAAATTTGTGGGAAAGTTGACCACCTCATAGAAGTCAAGGGAAAACCTAAGCTTTATCATATCAACATCAATAAGAAATATTACCGAAGAAATTCGGTTAACTGCCTTAATAACTTTGACTTAGTTTTTCCACACGAACTTGATAAGACAACTGAAGAATGTAAGGTGTGTGTAATTGACACCTCTAACTTAGACTATGATGAAGAACTACATGACTTGGTGACTCTTGACCACTCGGGCGCAACCAACATTAATATTAATGAATCTTTGGATGACCATAAGAGACATGAACTACTTCAATGTGTGAGTAACTTTTCAGACGTCTTTACTGATATTCCAGGTGTTACCTCCACGGTAGTCCATAAGATTGACTTATTGACGGACAATCCTATCAAACGAAAATTATACCCAGTTCCAGTTCATCTTAGGGATGCATTTGACCGAGAGGTAGACAAATTATTAAAACTAAAGATCGTTGAAACTTCAGTATCTTCATATTGCTCACCAGTAGTCATGGTTAAGAAGGAGGATAATTCATATAGACTTGCTATTGACTTCAGAGGCCTTAATGCTAAAACTCGGTGGGATGCTGAGCCTATGCCCTTAATAGATAGCGATCTACACAAATTTTATGACGCTTCCTTCTTTTCAGAGATTGATATTGCACAGGCATATCATCAAGTAATGTTAGATCCTTCTTCTAAGCAGTACACCGCTTTTCCTACACACCAAGGACTGATGCAGTATAGAACTATGCCCTTCGGTTTGGTAAGTGCCTGTGCTACCTATGTGAGACTGATGAGAAAGGTCTTGGGTAATATGCCAAATGTTTCAGTTTATTTTGATAACATTTACGTAATGACATCCACGTGGGGCGAACATATCCAAACATTAACATCAGTTTTGCATAGGTTATGCTCGCATGGCCTCACTGCCAAGCCGAAGAAATGCTTCCTTGGGTATAACAAGATTAGATATCTTGGACTGATACTTTCTAATAACTCTCTGCAGCCTCTCCCCAGTAAGATCAAAGCTTTATTAGAATTTAAATTCCCCAAAACAAAGAAGCTCATGCATAGCTTTCTTGGTTCTGTAAATTTTTATGTACGGTTTGTCCCGAACCTTACTGATCTTACAGGCATCTTATCCGACTTCCTTAAAAAGTCTGTGAAGGAACCTCTTGAACTTTCCGACGTAGCTCGGGAAAAGTTTAATGAGATTAAAAGTATCTTTTCGAAAGACCCTATACTTAAGATTCCAAATATTAATAAAACATTTTGTTTAAGCACTGATGCCTCCAATACTGGCTTAGGTGCGGTGTTACTACAATACCATGATGGTACTCCCTTCCCTGTATGCTTCCTAAGCCGGAAACTCCTTCCTGCAGAAACGAGATACTCCACAATAGAAAAGGAATGTTTAGCCCTTGTGTGGGGTATCTCCAAACTTAAATTTTATTTGCTGGGAAAAGAATTCATTTTAGAAATGGACCACAAACCTTTGATATACCTAGAAACTTTTAAGGGAACCAACAGTCGCCTCTTGAGGTGGACATTGGCACTCCAGGCTTTTAAGTTCCATATTGTGTATATCAATGGTTCATCCAATTATTTCTCTGACTGGTTAAGTTGGGACAGTCAGTAGAAGATTTGTTGCCTTACATAACTTCCACATGTTAGAACTTTTTCCTCGCCTATTCTTCTTATACTCCTTGACTATAAGTCTTGGTATGGGGTAGTGTGAGGGAAAAGTTCAATAGATAGGAGTAGCGATGGAGTATATAGTAACAATAGTTTCATTGCCGGCAACTTGTTAAGGTAGGGTGAGTCCACCTCCCGCTATCCCCCCCCTTTTTCCCCCTCCCCAAAAGTGATAGTTTGCTTGCCGGCTACTTGTTATGGTAAGGTAAGTCTAGCCCCCGCTATTCCCACCTTTTATCCCCACAGGGGAAACGTTTCGCCACACAGTGGCTTCATCAGTCCATACAAAGGAGAATCTTGAAGAACAGGAGGAGAATGAGGTAATCAGTCCCTCAGCCTTGAGTCGATGTGGTCAGTCCATCAATCTTGAATAGAATACGGCATACGTGCTGAGAAGGAGCTTATAAACCGTTGGCAGGAGAGGTGCAGCAGTCATAGGTGGTGTAACATTTGTTCAATGTTGAAGTAGGTCGTGCCCAAGAATTAGGCAAGCGAAGAATTCCCAAGTATTAAGATCCCAAGAAGTTGCAGTGTCTGACAGGTTTGTAGATGAATGGTTCAGAGAACCGACATGTTGATAAATTAGACACATGTGCAACTCTTGGGTATCTTTATTGAGGAAACGTTTCGCCACACAGTGGCTTCATCAGTCCATACAAAGGAGAATCTTGAAGAACAGGAGGAGAATGAGGTTTATAAGCGCCTTCTCAGCACGTATGCCGTATTCTATTCAAGATTGATGGACTGACCACATCGACTCAAGGTTGAGAGAACCCGCAGTAATGGATTTAAATTAGATAAGTTTAGATTTAGAAAGGACATAGGAAAGTATTGGTTTGGAAATAGGGTAGTTGATGAGTGGAACAGTCTACCTAGTTGGGTTATTGAGGCTAGGACTTTGGGTAGTTTCAAATTTAGGTTGGATAAGTACATGAGTGGGAGGGGTTGGATTTGAGAGGGGCTTGCACATCGGAGCATGTTTCTTGGGTGGCATTGAAAATTGGGTTGGTCAAATGTTTGTTAGTGGGATGAATTGTAAAGGACCTGCCTAGTATGGGCCAACAGGCTTGCTGCAGTGTTCCTCTTTTCTTATGTTCTTATGTTCTCCTCCTGTTCTTCAAGATTCTCCTTTGTATGGACTGATGAAGCCACTGTGTGGCGAAACGTTTCCTCAATAAAGATATCCAAGAGTTGCACATGTGTCTAATTTATCAACATGTCGGTTCTCTGAACCATTCATCTACTAACCTGTCAGACACTGCAACTTCTTGGGATCTTAATACTTGGGAATTCTTCGCTTGCCTAATTCTTGGGCACGACCTACTTCAACATTGAACAAATGTTACACCACCTATGACTGCTGCACCTCTCCTGCCAACGGTTTATAAGCTCCTTCTCAGCACGTATGCCGTATTCTATTCAAGATTGATGGACTGACCACATCGACTCAAGGCTGAGGGACTGATTACCTCATTCTCCTCCTGTTCTTCAAGATTCTCCTTTGTATGGACTGATGAAGCCACTGTGTGGCGAAACGTTTCCTCAATAAAGATACCCAAGAGTTGCACATGTGTCTAATTTATCAACATGTCGGTTCTCTGAACCATTCATCTATGGAACCAAGCTGAAGATCAAGAAAACGGTTGGAGAGGCAGAAACAACGAGAAACCAGAAGACTACCGTGGAAACTTCCAACCCATTCTCGGTGCTACCTGACGAATGCGAGTGTTCTACTGTGAATGCCACAACGAGCACCAAAGAAGCATTGGCAGACGTGAGTGAGACATCCCTAGAAACCCCAACGAAGACCATCGAGAACGTCTTGACGAATTCTACAAGTGGTGTAATGCTACCTGGCGAATGTGAGTCGACTACTCGGAGCATCACGACGGACGACGCCAACGAAGGTAAAAACATTGTTGTTGTTGGGGATAGCCAGATTAGGTACATGGATAGGGCATTCTGCTTGAAGGATAGAAGTAGGAGGCAGAGAGTGTGTTTTCCTGGGGCTGGGATGAAGGATATTGTTAGCCGTCTGGATGACATCATGAGAGGTAATGGGAGCAATCCTATTATCTGTCTCAGTGCTGGAGGCAACGATGTTGGCAGACGTAGGAGTGAGGACCTGATTAGCAGGTATAGGTCAGGAATAGAGACAATTAGGAGGAAGGGTGGGAAACCTGTCATATGTGGCATTTTGCCAAGGAGAGGAGTTGGAAATGAATGGTTGTCCAGAGCAATTGGTGTCAATTGCTGGCTGGACAAATACTGTAAGGAAAATGCGGTAACATTCATTGACAACTGGGACCTCTTCTATGGCAGAAATGACATGTATGCCAGGGATGGGGTTCACTTATCTAGGTGTGGGGTGGGAACACTGGCCAACGCAGTGGAGGGAGCTGTTAGGTCTTTAAACTAGGAATAGTTAGTGGTATGGGTTTTTGCGGGAAAACTGTGAAGTCGCAGGGTAGTAATATGAGTACAAGGAGAACTAGTAATAGGCAAAATGAGGTGGATATTGGAAAGCCAGTGGCACTAATTGACAAGGACAGTAATAGGTTTTGTGGAATAACAGAAAGGAGCAGGAAGGGTAAAGAGAGAGGAGGATCTTTAAATATTTATTACACAAATAGTCGCAGTGCTAGGAATAAGATGGACGAGTTGAGATTAGTTGCTAGTGCAGGTAACATAGATGTATTTGCCATTACTGAGACGTGGTTTAATTCAAAAAGTCGGGACATGCAGAATGTCACATTCAGGGTTTTAAATTGTTCCAAGTAGATAGAGGTGTCGGAAAGGGGGGTGGGGTGGCATTGTATGTCCGAGATCGCTTGAACTGTTGCATAAAAACGGGTATTAAGTCTAAAGTAACACATACAGAGTCTGTTTGGATAGAATTTTCAGAGAGGCATGAAAAATTAATTTTAGGTGTTATATACCGTCCCCCAAATTTAGATAGGGACCAGGGGAGACTACTATGGGAGGAAATTGTTAGGGCCACAAGGCACGATAATGTAGTAATTCTAGGAGACTTTAACTTTAGTCATATTGATTGGAATTTCTTGACTGGGAATTTAGAATCATACGACTTCTTAGAAGTAGTTCAGGATTGTTTTTTGAAGCAGTTTGTGACAGAACCTACAAGGGGTAATAACCTGCTTGACTTAGTTCTGGCAAACAATGAATCCCTTGTTAATAATATAGAAGTTTCAGAGGAACTGGGTGCTAGCGACCACAAATCAATTACATTTAGCATTGAATGGAAGTATGATAGTAGGGATAACTCAGTAACAGTCCCAGATTTTCGCTTAGCAGATTACGATGGGCTTAGAGAACACTTATCATCTGTTGACTGGGGTAACGAAGGGAGCTCTCAGTATGACAGTTTTCTGAACACAATACATGCTGCTCAAAGAACGTTTATCCCTTATAAAGAAATTAGATCAAATAGAAATGACCCAAAATGGATGAATAATAGGCTGAAATATCTACTAGGGCATAAGAAAGGAATTTATAGGCGTATCAAAAGAGGCGAGGGTCATCTTATGAGTCAGTATATTGACATTAAGAGGGACATTAAAAAGGGGATAAGAAAAACTAAAAGGGACTATGAAATTAAAGTTGCTAAGGATTCTAAAACTAACCCAAAAAGTTTTTTCCAGGTCTATAGAACAAAAGTTAGAGATAAGATAGGTCCCCTTAAAAATAACTATGGGCACCTAACTGACAAAGTGAATGAAATGTGCTTCACCTCACCTCACTACAGTATATAAGCCACGTCTACGGCCCTATGCTGTATATTCTACAAGATTGATGGACTGAACACATCGACTCCAGGTTGAGGGACTGATTACCTCATACTCCTCCTCTCCTTACGCCTTCCTCTTTGTATTGGACTGATGAAGCCACTGTGTGGCGAAACGTTTCCTGAATAAAGATTCCCATATGCTGCATAAGTGTCTTTATCGTGGTCAACAGCCTCAAAAGCTTTACTGAAGAAAGTTAATAAATTAGTTAGACAAGACCGGCCTCTTGTGAATCCATGCTGAGTATCATTAATCAAGCTATGCTTATCGAGATGGCTTCTTATAATCTCAGCTATAATTGACTCTAGTAATTTGCCTACAATTGAGGTCAGGCTTACTGGGCGGTAATTTGACGGTATCGACTTGTCCCCTGTTTTAAAAATAGGAATTACATTAGCCATCTTCCACATATCAGACACTACACCTGATTGAAGAGATAAATTAAAAATATTAGTTAATGGTTCACAGACTTCCATTTTGCATTCCTTAAGAACCCTTGAAAAAAACCTCATCAGGACCCGGTGACTTATTTTGCTTCAGTCGGTCTATCTGCTTCACAACCATTTCACTAGTGACTGTAATGTTATATAATTTATCTTCTTCCAGCCCACTATAAAAATTAATTACTGGAATATTGTTAGTGTCTTCCTGTGTAAAAACCGAGAGAAAACAATTATTTAAAATCGAGCACATTTCATTCTCTTTGTCAGTAAGATGCCCATAGTTATTTTTAAGGGGACCTATCTTATCTCTGACTTTTGTTCTATAGACCTGGAAAAAACTTTTTGGGTTAGTTTTAGAATCCCTAGCAACTTTAATTTCATAGTCCCTTTTAGCTTTTCTTATCCCCCTTTTAATGTCCCTCTTAATGTCAATATACTGATTCATATGATGACCCTCACCTCTTTTGATACGCCTATAAATTCCTTTCTTATGCCCTAGTAGATATTTCAGCCTATTATTCATCCATTTTGGGTCATTTCTATTTGATCTAATTTCTTTATATGGGATAAACGTTCTTTGAGCAGCATGTATAGTGTTCAGAAAACTGTCATATTGATAGCTTTCTTCGTTACCCCAGTCAACAAATGGTAAGTATTCTCTAAGCCCATCGTAATCTGCTAAGCGAAAATCTGGGACTGTTACTGAGTTATCGCTACTATCATACTTCCATTCAATGCTAAATGTAATTGATTTGTGGTCGCTAGCACCCAGTTCCTCTGAAATTTCTAAATTATTAACAAGGGATTCATTGTTTGCCAGAACTAAGTCAAGCAGGTTATTTCCCCTTGTAGATTCTGTCACAAACTGCTTCAAAAAACAATCCTGAACTACATCTAAGAAGTCGTATGATTCTAAATTCCCAGTCAAGAAATTCCAATCAATATGACTAAAGTTAAAGTCTCCTTGAATTACTACATTATCGTGCCTTGTGGCCTTAACAATTTCCTCCCATAGTTTGGGGGACGGTATATCACACCTAAAATCAGTTTTTCATGCCCCTCTGAAAATTCTATCCAAACAGACTCTGTATGTGTTACTTCAAACTTAATACCAGTTTTTATGCAACAGTTCAAGCGATCTCGGACATACAATGCCACCCCACCCCCCTTCCCGATACTTCTATCTACTTGGAACAATTTAAACCCCCGAATGTGACATTCCGCAGGCATGTCCCGACTTTTTGAATTAAACCACGTCTCAGTTAAGGCAAATACATCAATGTTACCTACACTAGCAACTAGTCTCAACTCGTCCATCTTATTCCTAGCACTACGGCTATTAGCATAATAAACATTGAAAGACTCTCCTTTCTCTTTACCCTTCCTGCTCATTTCTGTTTGTCTACTAAACCTATTACTGTCCTTATCACCCAGTGTCACTGGCTTTTCAATATCTACCTCGTTCTGCTTATTACTAGTTCCCCTAGAACTCATAATATTACTACACTGAGACTTCACTGTTTTCCTGCCAAAACCCATAGCACTAACTATTCCTAGTTTAAAGTCCTAACAGCTCCCTCCACTGCAGTTGCCAGTGCCCCAACCCCAGACCTAGATAAGTGAAACCCATCCATGGCATACATGTCATTTCTGCCATAGAAGAGGTCCCAGTTGTCAATGAATGTTACCGCATTTTCCTTACAGTATTTGTCCAGCCAGCAATTGACACCAATTGCCCTGGACAACCATTCATTTCGAATGGTTAGTTAGTTGGTGAGTTGGTTGGCTTGTTAGTTGGTGAGTTGGTTGGCTTGTTAGTTGGTGTGTTGGTTGGCTAGTTAGTTGGTGAGTTGGTTGGCTAGTTATGGGTGAGTTGGTTGGCTAGTTAATTGGTGAGTTGGTTGGCTAGTGTGTTGCTGAGTTGGTTGGCTAATTAGTTGGTGAGTTGGTTGGCTAGTTAGTTGGTGAGTTGGTTGGTTAGTTAGTTGGTGTGTTGGTTGGCTAGTTAGTTGGTGAGTTAGTTAGCTAGTAATTTGGTGAGTTGGTTGGCTAGTTAGTTGGTGTGTTGGTTGGTTATTTAGTTGGTGCGTTGGTTGGTTAGTTAGTTGGTGTGTTGGTTGGCTAGTTGGTTGGTGTGTTGGTTGGCTACTTAGCTGGTGTGTTGGTTGGCTAGTTAGTTGGTGAATTGGTTGGTTAGTTAGTTGGTGTGTTGGTTGGCTAGTTAGTTGGTGAGTTGGTTCGCTAATTAGTTGGTGTGTTGGTTGGCTAGTTAGCTGGTGAGTTGGTTGGCTAGTTAGTTGGTGTGTTGGTTGGCTAGTTAGTTGGTGAGTTGGTTGGCTAATTAGTTGGTGTGTTGGTTGGCTAGTTAGTTGGTGAGTTGGCTGGCTAGTTAGTTGGTAAGTTGGTTGGCTAGTTAACTGGTGAGTCGGCTAGTTAGTTGGTGAGTTGGTTGGCTAGTTAGTTGGTGTGTTGGTTGGCTAGTTGGTGAGTTGGTTGGCTAGTTATTTGGTGAGTTGGTTCCCTAGTTAGTTGGTGTGTTGGTTGGCTAGTTAGTTGGTGAGTTGGTTGGCTAGTTAATTGGTGAGTTGGTTGGCTAGTTAGTTGGTGAGTTGGTTGGCTAGTTAGTTGGTGTGTTGGTTGGCTAGTTAGTTGGTGAGTTGGTTGGCTAGTTAGTTGGTGAGTTGGTTGGCTAATTAGTTGGTGAGTTGGTTGGCTAGTTATTTGGTGAGTTGGTTCCCTAGTTAGTTGGTGTGTTGGTTGGCTAGTTAGTTGGTGAGTTGGTTGGCTAGTTAGTTCGTGAGTTGGTTGGCTAGATAGTTGGTGAGTTGGTTGGCTAGTTAGTTGGTGAGTTGGCTGGCAAGATTAGTTGGTGTGTTGGTTGGCTAGTTTGCTGGTGAGTTGGTTGGCTAGATAGTTGGTGACTTGGTTTGCTAGTTGGTGAGTTGGTTGGCTAGCTAGTTGGTGAGTTGGTTGGCTAGTTAGTTGGTGTGTTGGTTGGCTAATTGGTGAGTTGGTTGGCTAGTTAGTTGGTGTGTTGGTTGGCTAGTTAGTTGGTGAGTTGGTTGGCTAGTTAGTTGGTGAGTTGGTTGGCTAGTTAGTTGGTGTGTTGGTTGGCTAGTTAGTTGGTAAGTTGGTTGGCTAGTTAGTTGGTGAGTTGGTTGGCTAGTTAGTTGGTGAGTTGGTTCCCTAGTTGGTGTGTTGGTTGGCTAGTTAGTTGGTGAGTTGGTTGGCTAGTTAGTTGGTGAGTTGGTTGGCTAGTTAGTTGGTGAGTTGGTTGGCTAGATAGTTGGTAAGTTGGTTGGCTAGTTGGTGAGTTGGTTGGCTAGTTAGTTGGTGAGTTGGTTGGCTAGTTAGTTGGTGTGTTGGTTGGCTAATTAGTGAGTTGGTTGGCTTCTTAGTTGGTGTGTTGGTTGGCTAGTTAGTTGGTGAGTTGGCTGGCTAGTTAGTGGATGAGTTGGTTGGCTAGTTAATTGGTGAGTTGGTTGGCTAGTGTGTTTCTGACTTGGTTGGCTAGTTAGTTGATGAGTTGATTGACTAGTTAGTTGGTGAGTTGGTTGGCTAGTTAGTTGGTGAGCTGGTTGGCTAGTTAGTTGGTGAGTTGGTTGGCTAATTGGTGAGTTGGTTGGCTAGTTAGTTGGTGTGTTGGTATTCTAGTTAGTTGGTGAGTTGGTTGGCTAGTTAGTTGGTGAGTTAGTTGGCTAGTTAGTTGGGGAGTTGGTTGGCTAGTTAGTTGGTGAGTTGGTTCCCTAGTTAGTTGGTGTGTTGGTTGGCTAGTTAGTTGGTGAGTTGGTTGGCTAGTTAGTTGGTGAGTTGGTTGGCTAGTTAGTTGGTGAGTTGGTTGGCTAGATAGTTGGTGAGTTGGTTGGCTAGTTGGTGAGTTTGTTGGCTAGTTAGTTGGTGAGTTGGTTGGCTAGTTAGTTGGTGAGTTGGTTGGCTAGTTAGTTGGTGAGTTGGTTGGCTAGTTAGTTGGTGAGTTGGTTGGCTAGATAGTTGGTGAGTTGGTTGGCTAGTTGGTGAGTTGGTTGGCTAGTTAGTTGGTGAGTTGGTTGGCTAGTTAGTTGGTGTGTTGGTTGGCTAATTGGTGAGTTGGTTGGCTTCTTAGTTGGTGTGTTGGTTGGCTAGTTAGTTGGTGAGTTGGCTGGCTAGTTAGTGGGTGAGTTGGTTGGCTAGTTAATTGGTGAGTTGGTTGGCTAGTGTGTTGCTGAGTTGGTTGGCTAGTTAGTTGGTGAGTTGATTGACTAGTTAGTTGGTGAGTTGGTTGGCTAGTTAGTTGGTGAGCTGGTTGGCAAGTTAGTTGGTGTGTTGGTTGGCTAGTTAGTTGGTGTGTTGGTTGGCTAGTTGGTGTGTTGGTTGGCTAGTTAGTTGGTGCGTTGGTTGGGTAGTTAGTTGGTGAGTTGGTTCGTTAGTTAGTTGGTGTGTTGGTTGGCTAGTTAGTTGGTGTGTTGGTTGGCTAGTTAGTTGGTGAGTTGGTTGGCTAGTTATTTGGTGTGTTGGTTGGCTAGTTACTTGGTGTGTTGGCTGGCTAGTTAATTGGTGTGATGGTTGGCTAGGTAGTTGGTGTGTTGGTTGGCTAGTTAGTTGGTGTGTTGGTTGGCTAGTTAGTTGGTGAGTTGGCTGGCTAGTTAGTTGGTGAGTTGGTTGGCTAGTTAGTTGGTGAATTGGTTGGTTAGTTAGTTGGTGTGTTGGTTGGCTAGTTAGTTGGTGAGTTGGTTCGCTAATTAGTTGGTGTGTTGGTTGGCTAGTTAGCTGGTGAGTTGGTTGGCTAGTTAGTTGGTGTGTTGGTTGGCTAGTTAGTTGGTGAGTTGGTTGGCTAATTAGTTGGTGTGTTGGTTGGCTAGTTAGTTGGTGAGTTGGCTGGCTAGTTAGTTGGTAAGTTGGTTGGCTAGTTAACTGGTGAGTCGGCTAGTTAGTTGGTGAGTTGGTTGGCTAGTTAGTTGGTGTGTTGGTTGGCTAGTTGGTGAGTTGGTTGGCTAGTTATTTGGTGAGTTGGTTCCCTAGTTAGTTGGTGTGTTGGTTGGCTAGTTAGTTGGTGAGTTGGTTGGCTAGTTAATTGGTGAGTTGGTTGGCTAGTTAGTTGGTGAGTTGGTTGGCTAGTTAGTTGGTGTGTTGGTTGGCTAGTTAGTTGGTGAGTTGGTTGGCTAGTTAGTTGGTGAGTTGGTTGGCTAATTAGTTGGTGAGTTGGTTGGCTAGTTATTTGGTGAGTTGGTTCCCTAGTTAGTTGGTGTGTTGGTTGGCTAGTTAGTTGGTGAGTTGGTTGGCTAGTTAGTTCGTGAGTTGGTTGGCTAGATAGTTGGTGAGTTGGTTGGCTAGTTAGTTGGTGAGTTGGCTGGCAAGATTAGTTGGTGTGTTGGTTGGCTAGTTTGCTGGTGAGTTGGTTGGCTAGATAGTTGGTGACTTGGTTTGCTAGTTGGTGAGTTGGTTGGCTAGCTAGTTGGTGAGTTGGTTGGCTAGTTAGTTGGTGTGTTGGTTGGCTAATTGGTGAGTTGGTTGGCTAGTTAGTTGGTGTGTTGGTTGGCTAGTTAGTTGGTGAGTTGGTTGGCTAGTTAGTTGGTGAGTTGGTTGGCTAGTTAGTTGGTGTGTTGGTTGGCTAGTTAGTTGGTAAGTTGGTTGGCTAGTTAGTTGGTGAGTTGGTTGGCTAGTTAGTTGGTGAGTTGGTTCCCTAGTTGGTGTGTTGGTTGGCTAGTTAGTTGGTGAGTTGGTTGGCTAGTTAGTTGGTGAGTTGGTTGGCTAGTTAGTTGGTGAGTTGGTTGGCTAGATAGTTGGTAAGTTGGTTGGCTAGTTGGTGAGTTGGTTGGCTAGTTAGTTGGTGAGTTGGTTGGCTAGTTAGTTGGTGTGTTGGTTGGCTAATTAGTGAGTTGGTTGGCTTCTTAGTTGGTGTGTTGGTTGGCTAGTTAGTTGGTGAGTTGGCTGGCTAGTTAGTGGATGAGTTGGTTGGCTAGTTAATTGGTGAGTTGGTTGGCTAGTGTGTTTCTGACTTGGTTGGCTAGTTAGTTGATGAGTTGATTGACTAGTTAGTTGGTGAGTTGGTTGGCTAGTTAGTTGGTGAGCTGGTTGGCTAGTTAGTTGGTGAGTTGGTTGGCTAATTGGTGAGTTGGTTGGCTAGTTAGTTGGTGTGTTGGTATTCTAGTTAGTTGGTGAGTTGGTTGGCTAGTTAGTTGGTGAGTTAGTTGGCTAGTTAGTTGGGGAGTTGGTTGGCTAGTTAGTTGGTGAGTTGGTTCCCTAGTTAGTTGGTGTGTTGGTTGGCTAGTTAGTTGGTGAGTTGGTTGGCTAGTTAGTTGGTGAGTTGGTTGGCTAGTTAGTTGGTGAGTTGGTTGGCTAGATAGTTGGTGAGTTGGTTGGCTAGTTGGTGAGTTTGTTGGCTAGTTAGTTGGTGAGTTGGTTGGCTAGTTAGTTGGTGAGTTGGTTGGCTAGTTAGTTGGTGAGTTGGTTGGCTAGTTAGTTGGTGAGTTGGTTGGCTAGATAGTTGGTGAGTTGGTTGGCTAGTTGGTGAGTTGGTTGGCTAGTTAGTTGGTGAGTTGGTTGGCTAGTTAGTTGGTGTGTTGGTTGGCTAATTGGTGAGTTGGTTGGCTTCTTAGTTGGTGTGTTGGTTGGCTAGTTAGTTGGTGAGTTGGCTGGCTAGTTAGTGGGTGAGTTGGTTGGCTAGTTAATTGGTGAGTTGGTTGGCTAGTGTGTTGCTGAGTTGGTTGGCTAGTTAGTTGGTGAGTTGATTGACTAGTTAGTTGGTGAGTTGGTTGGCTAGTTAGTTGGTGAGCTGGTTGGCAAGTTAGTTGGTGTGTTGGTTGGCTAGTTAGTTGGTGTGTTGGTTGGCTAGTTGGTGTGTTGGTTGGCTAGTTAGTTGGTGCGTTGGTTGGGTAGTTAGTTGGTGAGTTGGTTCGTTAGTTAGTTGGTGTGTTGGTTGGCTAGTTAGTTGGTGTGTTGGTTGGCTAGTTAGTTGGTGAGTTGGTTGGCTAGTTATTTGGTGTGTTGGTTGGCTAGTTACTTGGTGTGTTGGCTGGCTAGTTAATTGGTGTGATGGTTGGCTAGGTAGTTGGTGTGTTGGTTGGCTAGTTAGTTGGTGTGTTGGTTGGCTAGTTAGTTGGTGAGTTGGCTGGCTAGTTAGTTGGTGAGTTGGTTGGCTAGTTAGTTGGCGAGTTAGTTGGCTAGTTAGTTGATGAGTTGGTTGGCTAGTTAGTTGGTGAGGTGGTTGGCCAGTTAGTTGGTGAGTTGGTTCCCTAGTTAGTTTTTGTGTTGGTTGGCTAGTTAGTTGGTGAGTTGGTTGGCTAGTTAGTTGGTGAGTTGGTTGGCTAGTTAGTTGGTGAGTTGGTTCCCTAGTTAGTTTTTGTGTTGGTTGGCTAGTTAGTTGGTGAGTTGGCTGGCTAGTTAGTGGGTGAGTTGGTTGGCTAGTTATTTGGTGAGTTGGTTGGCTAGTGTGTTGCTGAGTTGGTTGGCTAGTTAGTTGGTGAGTTGATTGACTAGTTAGTTGGTGAGTTGGTTGGCTAGTTAGTTGGTGAGCTGGTTGACTAGTTAGTTGGTGTGTTGGTTAGCTAGTTATTTGGTGTGTTGGTTGGCTAGTTGGTGTGTTGGTTGGCTAGTTAGTTGGTGAGTTGGTTCGTTAGTTAGTTGGTGTGTTGGTTGGCTAGTTAGTTGGTGCGTTGGTTGGCTAGTTAGTTGGTGAGTTGGTTGGCTAGTTAGTTGGTGCGTTGGTTGGCTAGTTAGTTGGTGAGTTGGTTGGCTAGTTAGTTGGTGCGTTGGTTGGCTAGTTAGTTGGTGAGTTGGTTCGTTAGTTAGTTGGTGTGTTGGTTGGCTAGTTAGTTGGTGTGTTGGTTGGCTAGTTAGTTGGTGAGTTGATTGGCTAGTTATTTGGTGTGTTGGTTGGCTAGTGTGTTGCTGAGTTGGTTGGCTAGTTAGTTGGTGAGTTGATTGACTAGTTAGTTGGTGAGTTGGTTGGCTAGTTAGTTGGTGAGCTGGTTGACTAGTTAGTTGGTGTGTTGGTTAGCTAGTTATTTGGTGTGTTGGTTGGCTAGTTGGTGTGTTGGTTGGCTAGTTAGTTGGTGAGTTGGTTCGTTAGTTAGTTGGTGTGTTGGTTGGCTAGTTAGTTGGTGCGTTGGTTGGCTAGTTAGTTGGTGAGTTGGTTCCCTAGTTAGTTTTTGTGTTGGTTGGCTAGTTAGTTGGTGAGTTGGCTGGCTAGTTAGTGGGTGAGTTGGTTGGCTAGTTATTTGGTGAGTTGGTTGGCTAGTGTGTTGCTGAGTTGGTTGGCTAGTTAGTTGGTGAGTTGATTGACTAGTTAGTTGGTGAGTTGGTTGGCTAGTTAGTTGGTGAGCTGGTTTACTAGTTAGTTGGTGTGTTGGTTAGCTAGTTATTTGGTGTGTTGGTTGGCTAGTTGGTGTGTTGGTTGGCTAGTTAGTTGGTGAGTTGGTTCGTTAGTTAGTTGGTGTGTTGGTTGGCTAGTTAGTTGGTGCGTTGGTTGGCTAGTTAGTTGGTGAGTTGGTTGGCTAGTTAGTTGGTGCGTTGGTTGGCTAGTTAGTTGGTGAGTTGGTTGGCTAGTTAGTTGGTGCGTTGGTTGGCTAGTTAGTTGGTGAGTTGGTTCGTTAGTTAGTTGGTGTGTTGGTTGGCTAGTTAGTTGGTGTGTTGGTTGGCTAGTTAGTTGGTGAGTTGATTGGCTAGTTATTTGGTGTGTTGGTTGGCTAGTTAGTTGGTGTGTTGGCTGGCTAGTTAATTGGTGTGTTGGTTGGCTAGTTAGTTTGTGAGTTGGTTGTGTTGTTGATTAGTTCTTTGGCTGGCGGTTAAGAAAGAAATCTGATCTTAATTACAATAATTCGGTTTTTTTATAGAACCGTTTTATCTATGTATCCTATGTTATCTTTGACCCATTGTGATACGTCGAAATTCCTGGCTAGCTGACGTCAACACTCGCTGGTTAAAGACGTCAACACTCGCTGGTTAAAGACGTCAACACTCGCTGGTTAAAGACGTCAACACTCGCTGGTTAAAGACGTCAACACTCGCTGGTTAAAGACGTCAACACTCGCTGGTTAAAGACGTCAACACTCGCTGGTTAAAGACGTCAGGATGAAAGCTGACGAACAATAGCTGTCCTGGTTGCGTGCTGTTGCTTCATTTATCAGCAAGAAAATATTATTCTCTCTTTCATGGTGCTTCTGTTACAAATTTGTCTTTATTAGAATATTCTTGCAAGAAATAATATATATATATATATATATATATATATATATATATATATATATATATATATATATATATATATATATACAAACACTGATCTCTGGCTGAAGGAGACTCGAACCTACGAACCTTGGAACAAGGTACGCAGTGCTATACCAAACTCACCACACTGGACCAATACCTTGGAGTCCAGCTTGCACTAGACTTTGATCCAAGGCAGCCAGCTTTCAGGGAGAAGGCTTATAGCTTTTCATCTCATCCCCTGCATGCATCAGCCTTACTAGAGATTTCGCCTGTTCTTGCGAATTCCTTGCAATATTAAAATCTCTAGTAAGGCTGATGCATGCAGGGGATGAGATGAAAAGCTGTAAGCCTTCTCCCTGAAAGCTGGCTGCCTTGGATCAAAGTCTAGTGCAAGCTGGACTCCAAGGTATTGGTCCAGTGTGGTGAGTTTGGTATAGCACTGCGTACCTTGTTCCAAGGTTCGTAGGTTCGAGACTCCTTCAGCCAGAGATCACTGTTTGTGCATATTTCGCCTGTTCTTGCGAATTCCTTGCATTGTTAAAATCTTTAGTAAGGCTGATGCATGCAGGGGATGAGATGAAAAGCTGAAAGCCTTCTCCCTGAAAGCTGGCTGCCTTGGATCAAAGTCTAGTGCTAGCTGGACTCCAAGGTATTGGTCCAGTGTGGTGAGTTTGGTATAGCACTGCGTACCTTTTTCCAAGGTTCGTAGGTTCGAGTCTCCTTCAGCCAGAGATCAGTGTTTGGGTATATTTCGCCTGCTCTTGCGAATTCCTTGCATATATATATATATATATATATATATATATATATATATATATATATATATATATATATATATATATATATATATATATATATATATATATATATATATATATATGTTGGTAGACAGCAACCACCCAGGGAAGTACTACCGTCCTGCCAGATGACTGTGAAACTGAAAACTGTAACTGTTTTGCATGAAGATAGGATTGCTGGTTTCTTTTTCTGTCTCATAAACACGCTAGATAACAGGGATATCTTGCTACTCCTACTTACACTTTGGTCACACTTCACAGACACGCACATGCATATATATATATATACATACATCAAGGTTTTTCTCCTTTTTCTAAATTGCTCTTGTTTTTCTTTATTTCTTCTATTGTCCATGGGAAGTGGAAAAGAATCTTTCCTCCGTAAGCCATGCGTGTCGTATGAGGCGACTAAATGCCGGGAGTAATGGGCTAGTAACCCCTTCTCCTGTAGACATTTACTAAAAAAGAGAAGAAGAAAAACTTTATAAAACTGGGATGCTTGAATGTGCGTGGATGTAGTGCGGATAACAAGAAACAGATGATTGCTGATGTTATGAATGAAAAGAAGTTGGATGTCCTGGCCCTAAGCGAAACAAAGCTGAAAGGGGTAGGGGAGTTTCGGTGGGGGAAAATAAATGGGATTAAACTTGGAGTATCTGAGAGAGTTAGAGGTAAGGAAGGGGTAGCAGTAATGTTGAAGGATCAGTTATGGAAGGAGAAAAGAGAATATGAATGTGTAAATTCAAGAATTATGTGGATTAAAGTAAAGGTTGGATGCGAAAAGTGGGTCATAATATGTGTGTATGCACCTGGAGAAGAGAGGAATGTAGAGGAGAGAGAGAGATTTTGGGAGATGTTAAGTGAATGTATAGGAACCTTTGAACCAAGTCAGAGGGTAATTGCTGTAGGGGACCTGAATGCTAAAGTAGGAGAAACTTTTAGAGAGGGTGTGGTAGGTAAGTTTGGGGTGCCAGGTGTAAATGATAATGGGAGCCCTTTGATTGAACTTTGTATAGAAAGGGGTTTAGTTATAGGTAATACATATTTTAAGAAAAAACAGGATAAATAAGTATACAAGATATGATGTAGGGCGAAATGACAGTAGTTTGTTGGATTATGTATTGGTAGATAAAAGACTGTTGAGTAGACTTCAGGATGTACATGTTTTGAGGGGCCACAGATATATCAGATCACTTTTTAGTTGTAGCTACACTGAGAGTAAAAGGTAGATGGGATACAAGGAGAATAGAAGCGTCAGGGAAGAGAGAGGTGAAGATTTATAAACTAAAAGAGGAGGCAGTTAGGGTAAGATATAAACAGCTATTGGAGGATAGATGGGCTAATGAGACCATAGGCAATGGGGTTGAAGAGTTATGGGGTAGGTTTAAAAATGCAGTGTTAAAGTGTTCAGCAGAAGTTTGTGGTTACTGGAAAGTGGGTGCGGGAGGGAAGAGGAGCGATTGGTGGAATGATGTAAAGAGAGTAGTAAGGAAGAAAAAGTTAGCATATGAGAGGTTTTTACAAAGTAGAAGTGATGCAAGGAGGGAAGAGTATATGGAGGAAAAGAGAGAGGTTAAGAGAGTGGTGAAGCAATGCAAAAAGAGAGCAAATGAGAGAGTGGGTGAGATGTTATCAACAAATTTTGTTGAAAATAAGAAAAAGTTTTGGAGTGAGATTAACAAGTTAAGGAAGCCTAGAGAACAAATGAATTTGTTAGTTGAAATAGGAGAGGAGAGTTATTAAATGGAGAGTTAGAGGTTTTGGGAAGATGGAGGGAATATTTTGAGGAATTGTTAAATGGTGATGAAGATAGGGAAGCTGTGATTTCGTGTATAGGGCAAGGAGGAATAACATCTTGTAGGAGTGAGAAAGAGCCAGTTGTGAGTGTGGGGGAAGTTCGTGAGGCAGTAGGTAAAATGAAAGGGAGTAAGGCAGCCGGGATTGATGGGATAAAGATAGAAATGTTAAAAGCAGGTGGGGATATAGTTTTGGAGTGGTTGGTGCTATTATTTAATAAATGTATGGAAGAGGGTAAGGTACCTAGGAATTGGCAGAGAGCATGCATAATTCCTTTATATAAAGGCAAAAGGGACAAAAGAGAGTGCAAAAATTATAGGGGGATAAGTCTGTTGAGTATACCTGGTAAAGTGTATGGTAGAGTTATTATTGAAAGAATTAAGAGTAAGACGGAGAATAGGATAGCAGATGAACAAGGAGGCTTTAGGAGAGGTAGGGGGTGTGTGGACCAGGTGTTTACAGTGAAACATATAAGTGAACAGTATTTAGATAAGGCTGAAGAGGTTTTTGTGGCATTTATGGATTTGGAAAAGGCGTATGACAGGGTGGATAGGGGGGCAATGCGGCAGATGTTGCAGGTGTATGGTGTAGGAGGTAGGTTACTGAAAGCAGTGAAGAGTTTTTACGAAGAGAGTGAGGCTCAAGTTAGAGTATGTAGGAAAGAGGGAGATTATTTCCCAGTAAAAGTAGGCCTTAGACAAGGATGTGTGATGTCACCGTGGTTGTTTAATATATTTATAGATGGGGTTGTAAGAGAAGTAAATGCGAGGGTCTTGGCAAGAGGCGTGGAGTTAAAAGATAAAGAATCACACATAAAGTGGGAGTTGTCACAGTTGCTCTTTGCTGATGACACTGTGCTCTTGGGAGATTCTGAAGAGAAGTTGCAGAGATTGGTGGATGAATTTGGTAGGGTATGCAAAAGAAGAAAATTAAAAGTGAATACAGGAAAGAGTAAGGTTAAGAGGATAACAAAAAGATTAGGTGATGATAGATTGGATATCAGATTGGAGGGAGAGAGTATGGAGGAGGTGAATGTATTCAGATATTTGGGAGTGGACGTGTCAGCGGATGGGTCTATGAAAGATGAGGTGAATCATAGAATTGATGAGGGGAAAAAGAGTGAGCGGTGCACTTAGGAGTCTGTGGAGACAAAGAACTTTGTCCTTGGAGGCAAAGAGAGGAATGTATGAGAGTATAGCTTTACCAATGCTCTTATATGGGTGTGAAGCATGGGTGATGAATGTTGCTGCGAGGAGAAGGCTAGAGGCAGTGGAGATGTCATGTCTGAGGGCAATGTGTGGTGTGAATATAATGCAGAGAATTCGTAGTTTGGAAGTTAGGAGGAGGTGCGGGATTACCAAAACTGTTGTCCAGAGGGCTGAGGAAGGGTTGTTGAGGTGGTTCGGACATGTAGAGAGAATGGAGCGAAACAGAATGACTTCAAGAGTGTATCAGTCTGTAGTGGAAAGAAGGAGGGGTAGGGGTCGGCCTAGGAAAGGTTGGAGGGAGGAGGTAAAGGAGGTTTTGTGTGCGAGGGGCTTGGACTTCCAGCAGGCATGCGTGAGCGTGTTTGATAGGAGTGAATGGAGACAAATGGTTTTTAGTACTTGACGTGCTGTTGGAGTGTGAGCAAAGTAACATTTATGAAGGGGTTCAGGGAAACCGGCAGGCCGGACTTGAGTCCTGGAGATGGGAAGTACAGTGCCTGCACTCTGAAGGAGGGGTGTTAAGGTTGCAGTTTAAAAACTGTAGTGTAAAGCACCCTTCTGGCAAGACAGTGATGGAGTGAATAATGGTGAAAGTTTTTCTTTTTCGGGCCACCCTGCCTTGGTGGGAATCGGCCAGTGTGTTAATAAAAAAAAATAAAAATAATATATATATATATATATATATATATATATATATATATATATATATATATATATATATATATATATATATATATATATATATATATATATATATATATATATATATATATGTCGTGCCGAATAGGCAGAACTTGCGATATTGGATTAAATAGCAACGCTTATCTTGCCATATAGGACAAGTGAAAATTTGTGTATGCAATAATTTCGCCAAAATCATTCTGAACCTAACGAAAAAAGTATATTTCACTGTGTTTGTTTAGTATTAAATTATTGTAAAGAAATCTAAAATATATTTAGCTGGGTTAGGCTAAAATAAATTGCGCTTGTTATAATAAGGTTAGGTAAGTTTTCTAAGTTCCTTTTGGTGCAAAATTATAAATTTTTACATTAACATTAATGAAAAAAATATATCATTAAACGTATAAGAGAAAATTTTAGAAAGAACTTAATTTTAAATGAGTTTTTGCTAAATGACCAGTTTTACATATTCGGCACGATATATATATATATATATATATATATATATATATATATATATATATATATATGTATATAGGTATGTGTGTGTGTGTAATGTTATGTTTTTTTGTGCTGATATATAGTGGTCACTGCTGTGTACATAGAAGCTCATTGTTTTCTCTTTTAATAAGGTAATATATACATCTCAAAATATTGAGAATCCAGTACAGCAAAATCTTTGTTTCAGCTCAAAAATGGTTCTGCAATCCGACAACTTGAAGAATTAGACAATGTTGCAATATCTGGGAATGTTTTCACAATAAAGATTGCCAGATGTTGCAAAAGTGTCTAATTCTTCAGTATTAATCACTTACCACAATGGAGCTTCACTCTGCACAATTTTCCTCCGACACTAAGAAACGAAATGGCCTTATATAAATCTTCAGTCCCACAATGGCCTATTTATTAAGTATATAAGTAATTTCCCCGATATACATCGTGGTACACTCACTGTTCTTGTAATATCTCAAACACAAAAAAAAACTAAACACCAGGTCCCACCCTGAACACAGAGCACTGTTCATATACACTCAATAAATGTGCAAAGTTCTTCCTCTGAGTGAAAAAAGCAACACAAAAACGCCCCCAAAACACCATAAAATGGTGTCCACACCAGTCCCTGTTGACTGTCTTGTGACTGGATTCATAAACCGGGTATTTTTTGCCTGTCTGGCATAAAAAATTTTTTAAGCACACAAGTGAGTATTAACTTTCCCAGGTGACGTAATAATAGCAGAGTTCACATAAACTCGGTTGTGTCTCCAGTTTTGTACATATAATAACATTGTCTCCCTCTCCCAGACTGACCCACACACCAGTTCACAAAGTCTTCCAATACGACGTGTAAAATAATCCGCTGAATTTCATCCAGGTTCATAATCTCATCTAGGTCCACAATGTCATCCAGGCCACATAATCTCATCCAGGTCCACTGAATCTCATCCAGATCCACTGAATCTCATCCAGGTCCGCTGAATCTCATCCAGGTCCCCCAAATCTAATTCAGTTCCACTATCTCATCCAGGTCCACTGACTCTTATCCTGCCTGTAAATGTAATCTTAGAATAAGTAAGTAAGTAAGTTTATTCAGGTATACACAAATACAGTTACATAGATTATAATGCATAGCAGCGTATATGAAGAGAACCTAGGATAACCCAAAAAAGTCAGACAGAGCGGCTTAGATGTAAAAGACGTTTAAAAATCTGTCAACTTGTAAATCTGTCGGGTTAATATTTCTAGCAAGAATCGGTAGATCGTGGGAGTTGGAAGCACCAGAAGGGACTTGGGAAACATCATCATCATCCTTGATTTCACTGATCTATTAGTTAGTCGAACTGATCCAGTCTGACGTGAATTTAACTCGTGTATTATTCAAAGGCATAACATTGCCGTGCTGGAAAGTTGTATACACATGAAAATTCTATCAGACAGCCGTGTGAATGGTCATGTGCAGACACTGAGAATATTGGAATGTACAGTGGTTGAAAAGTTCTGGGACATGCAGTGGGTGAAAATACTGAGATCTACGTTGAGTGAAAATGCTCCACCACTACTTACGATGAAGAATTTTGAAGACTGTCAGTAGGGCAAGCTAGTGTTTCGCAGTCATATACGTCATAATGTGTTTATAATTTCTCCCAAGTCCTCTCACCGGACAGTCACTGTTTTCTTCCTGTTGGGTATTCCTTGTTCCATTGTAATGTTTTCCTTATTATTCCTACCTGCTCTTCTTGTCTCTATGTCCAATGCATTCTTACAGTCCGAGAATATACAGTCCACCCATTTCTCTCCTGCCTCACTTATATTACCTTATCATAGAACTCAGATTTGTGAGACAGGATTTACCAGCTGTTTACGAAACATCTCCTGTCCAGATGCTCTACCACTCTTCAGATTATCCCTCTCCCTTACCTGACACATTATACCTGTCAATGACACTGGCCTGTAGGTTAATTCTACCTGTCTGTTCCTTTTTTCAAATATTGGTACTACGTTTGCTATCACCAACACCTCTGGCCGTTGCTCTGTGTAAGTGACTTGCATATTTTGACTAGCGATGCAGTGTTTCTGCTCCCACGGAGAGGATATTGTTTGGCTCAATTTCCTTTGATGTTTACAGCTTGCTAAGTAGTGCCGTCACCTCTTCTTCTTCTTCTTCTTCTGTTGTGCGTATTTTGTCCCGTATTCGTTGGTGTCCTTAACTCTTTGACTCTCTACTAATGCCCCCTGTTTCCCTAGAGAATATCTTCTTCACTCTTTTGTTCAGCTCTTTGTATTTTCTAGTCATTTCTTGAGAACTCTCCTTCAGTCTTATTAATTATTCATATTCGTTTCTAGAGCTTCTTCTGACTTCTCCGCTTTCTGCTTTTCTTTATTTTCTATATCTTTTCCCATACTGCTGCATTTTCAGCTTTTGCCTCTCTGGACCTTTAGATGAAACATGGACTCTGTTCCTACCATTGCTACTAATGCATTTCGTTATGAACATTTCCTCTGTCTTCTTGTACTTTATAAATAAATACCCTGAATGTATTCATTGTCTTTCCTTCCAGTTTCCTGTCTCAGGGAACGGCACTTCATTAGGATATTCTCACATACATGCATAATCTCCCTTTCTGAAGTTTCGTTTCTTCCCTTCCCTTCCCTTTCCTTCCCTTTCCTTCCCTTCCCTTCCCTTCCCTTTCCTTCCCTTTCCTTCCCTTTCCTTCCATTTCCTTCCCTTTCCTTCCCTTCCCTTTTCTGTTATTCTCTTCTCATATTTATTTCCACAAGGAATTCGAAACTCAGTTCCTCAGGTGCCTCTCATATTCCATTGTGCCTACTTCGGATTCACCTAGCATGAATATTAGGTCCAGCTTTGCTGGATCATCCCTTAATCTCTGGTTGTATTCCTGACATGAGATTTTCCATCACCTCCTCCATCATCTTGACCATACACGTTTGTGTCCCCAGCGTGGATACTAGATCTCACTGACTGTTTCTTTGTAGTATAAATCTCCCATGATCAGCAACTATGCATTGCTACTGTTTCTATACTATTTACCATTGCTTTGCTGTTGCATTCCTGACTTGGTCTAGTGCTGTTTAGTGGCGAGTTGGACATCACTGCTGTTATCACCTTGGATTCCCCAGCCTTGAGTGAGGCTACTGTGTAGTTATTTGGTTCTCTTCTGTCTATTACTCTCATCTGAAAATTCAATGTGTTTCTTATTAATGGTGTTACTCCTGTTCTTTCTTTCCTTCCTCACAGTTTGATATCCTGCTGGAAAAATCGCATCTCTTATCATGTCTGTCAACTGTGTCTCTAAGATGTCTGGGTTGCCTCTATTCTTCCTCATTCCATTCGTCACTCGTTTTGTTATTCTACATGTTTTTGTGTATCATACATTGTTTCCTCTTTTTATCTTAATTTTCTGGTTTTTAGTGTCCTGCTTTCCTGATTCTTGTCCATGGGTCATAAGAATAATTGGAGTAGAGGGATGAGGGTGTTCGGAAAATTTGTGTGAGGGGGTGATTATGGGGGAGGTTCTAATGCTGGAAATGGTAAGGACTGTGGGTGTGGATGAGGGAGAATGGGAGGCAGGGTGTGGATGAGGGAGAATGGGAGGCAGGGTGTGGATGAGGGAGAATGGGAAGCAGGGTGTGGATGAGGGAGAATGGGAGGCAGGGTGTGGATGAGGGAGAATGGGAGGCAGGGTGTGGATAGTTTTCAGTTATTGTGCTGGAGTTGACAAAGAGACAGACAGACAGAAAGAGAGGCTGGACCTGGGAGATACATTTATTGTGACCATGGCAAGGAATAACACTGAAGACGGAGGTCTCACTCCTCTTGTCGCCTCCCTTTGCGTCTCCTTCCTGTTTCTTTCAGTATTTTCTCCTCTTCTTTAGCTGTTCCTCTTGAAATTAAGACACCTGTGCAACATCTGGGTATCTTTATCGTAGACGTTTCGCCATCCAGTGGCTTTATCAATACAAATTCCAGGACATAACTTGAAGACAGTAAAACTATGTACAGAAGATGAGGTAATCAGTCCCTCAACCTAGGAGTATGTGCGAAGAGCACCGTAGTCGTGGAGATTCTGAAGCAGAAGCAAGGCGCCTGACGCTTATATACTAACGTCAGGTAGAAATGGGACGGGTAGCAGACGAGGGCATAGTCACTGGTAGGCGGGATTCCCCAGTGGAAGTAGGTCCTTCCCAAAGAGATGGGTTAGTTGTAGTAGTAGTTGTCGTAGTCGTGAAGGTTATGTACATGTCCCCAGAATCAAGATTCCATGATGTTGCAATGTCTGACAAGTTGTACAAGAATGGTACAACTTGTCAGACACTGCAACATACCATTCTTGTACAGCTGTTCCTCTTCTCATTCCCCGTCTGGATCAACAGAAGTCTCCATCTCATCATCTTGACTCTGCTGTTTCTGCTGAAAGGATTAGTTTCATTGGTCGTATTTTGCCCTTTTGAAAAACACTCAAATTCCCTAAAAATTGGCCACCTGCTGCAATACATGGTTTTATACTGCTGTTATTTTTAGTAATCTGCATGACAGTGTCTTCCATTGCAGACACTGCAAAGCTCCAGGCAGACATCAACCAAATCTTTCAGTGGGCTGCAGAAAACAATATGAAGTTCAACGATGAGAAATTTCAATTACTCAGATATGGTAAACATGAGGAAATTAAATCTTCATCAGAGTACAAAACAAATTCTGGCCACAAAATAGAGCGAAACACCAACGTCAAAGACCTGGGAGTGATCATGTCGGAGGATCTCACCTTCAAGGACCATAACATTGTATCAATCGCATCTGCTAGAAAAATGACAGGATGGATAATGAGAACCTTCAAAACTAGGGAGGCCAAGCCCATGATGACACTCTTCAGGTCACTTGTTCTATCTAGGCTGGAATATTGCTGCACACTAACAGCACCTTTCAAGGCAGGTGAAATTGCCGACCTAGAAAATGTACAGAGAACTTTCACGGCGCGCATAACGGAGATAAAACACCTCAATTATTGGGAGCGCTTGAGGTTCCTAAACCTGTATTCCCTGGAACGCAGGAGGGAGAGATACATGATTATATACACCTGGAAAATCCTAGAGGGACTAGTACCGAACTTGCACACGAAAATCACTCATTACGAAAGCAAAAGACTTGGCAGACGATGCACCATCCCCCCAATGAAAAGCAGGGGTGTCACTAGCACGTTAAGAGACCATACAATAAGTGTCAGGGGCCCGAGACTGTTCAACTGCCTCCCAGCACACATAAGGGGGATTACCAACAGACCCCTGGCAGTCTTCAAGCTGGCACTGGACAAGCACCTAAAGTCAGTTCCGGATCAGCCGGGCTGTGGCTCGTATGTTGGTTTGCGTGCAGCCAGCAGCAACAGCCTGGTTGATCAGGCTCTGATCCACCAGGAGGCCTGGTCTCAGACCGGGCCGCGGGGGCGTTGACCCCCGGAACTCTCTCCAGGTAAACTCCAGGTAATACCTTGTTTCTTTAATATCTTGTTTCTCCGCACCCTGTATCTCATCACGTGTCTTACTATCATCACTGTGTATCTTACTATCATCACTGTCTTACTATCATCACTATGTATCTTACTATCATCATTATGTTTCTTACTATCATCACTGTGTGTCTTACTATCATCACTATGTGTCTTACTACCATAACTATGTGTCATACTATCATCACTATGTGTCTTACTATCATCACTATGTGTCATACTATCATCACTATGTGTCTTACTATCATCACTATGTGCCTTACTATCATCACTATGTGTCTTACTATCATCACTGTGTGTCTTACTATCATCACTGTGTCTTACTATCATCACTGTGTCTTACTATCATCACTGTGTGTCTTACTATCATCACTGTGTCTTACTATCATCACTGTGTCTTACTATCATCACTGTGTCTTACTATCATCACTGTGTCTTACTATCATCACTGTGTGTATTACTATCATCACTGTGTCTTACTATCATCACTGTGTCTTACTATCATCACTGTGTCTTACTACCATCACTGTGTCTTACTATCATGTCTGTGTCTTACTACCATCACTGTGTGTCTTACTATCATCACTGTGTCTTACTACTATCATCATTGTGTCTTACTATCATCACTGTGTCTTACTATCATGCCTGTGTCTTACTACCATCACTGTGTGTCTTACTATCATCACTGTGTCTTACTATCATCACTGTGTCTTACTACCATCACTGTGTGTCTTACTATCATCACTGTGTCTTACTATCATCACTGTGTCTTACTACTATCATCACTGTGTCTTACTATCATCACTGTGTCTTACTATCATGTCTGTGTCTTACTACCATCACTGTGTGTCTTACTATCATCACTGTGTCTTACTACCATCACTGTGTGTCTTACTATCATCACTGTGTGTCTTACTATCATCACTGTGTCTTACTACCATCACTGTGTGTCTTACTATCATCACTGTGTCTTACTATCATCACTGTGTCTTACTATCATGTCTGTGTCTTACTACCATCACTGTGTGTCTTACTATCATCACTGTGTCTTACTATCATCACTGTGTCTTACTATCATCACTGTGTCTTACTACCATCACTGTGTGTCTTACTATCATCACTGTGTCTTACTATCATCACTGTGTCTTACTATCATCACTGTGTCTTACTACCATCACTGTGTGTCTTACTATCATCACTGTGTCTTACTATCATCACTGTGTCTTACTATCATCACTGTGTCTTACTATCATCACTGTGTCTTACTATCATTACTGTGTCTTACTATCATCACTGTGTGTCTTACTATCATCACTGTGTCTTACTATCATCACTGTGTGTCTTACTATCATCACTGTGTGTCTTACTATCATCACTGTGTGTCTTACTATCATCACTGTGTGTCTTACTATCATCACTGTGTGTCTTACTATCATCACTGTGTCTTACTATCATCACTGTGTCTTACTATCATCACTATGTGTCTTACTATCATCACTGTGTCTTACTATCATCACTGTGTGTCTTACTATCATCACTGTGTCTTACTATCATCACTGTGTGTCTTACTATCATCACTGTGTGTCTTACTATCATCACTGTATCTTACTATCATCACTGTGTCTTACTATCATCACTGTGTGTCTTACTATCATCACTGTGTGTCTTACTATCATCACTGTGTGTCTTACTATCATCACTGTGTGTCTTACTATCATCACTGTGTCTTACTATCATCACTGTGTGTCTTACTATCATCACTGTGTGTCTTACTATCATCACTGTGTGTCTTACTATCATCACTGTGTCTTACTATCATCACTGTGTCTTACTACCATCACTGTGTGTCTTACTATCATCACTGTGTCTTACTATCATCACTGTGTCTTACTATCATCACTGTGTCTTACTATCATCACTGTGTCTTACTATTATCACTGAGTCTTACTATCATCACTGTGTCTTACTATCATCACTGTGTCTTACTATCATCACTGTGTGTCTTACTATCATCACTGTGTCTTACTATCATCACTGTGTCTTACTATCATCACTGTGTCTTACTATCATCACTGTGTGTCTTACTATCATCACTGTGTCTTACTATCATCACTGTATCTTACTATCATCACTGTGTCTTACTATCATCACTGTGTCTTACTACCATCACTGTGTGTCTTACTATCATCACTGTGTCTTACTATCATCACTGTCTCTTACTATCATCACTGTGTCTTACTATCATCACTGTGTCTTACTATCATCACTGTGTCTTACTATCATCACTGTGTGTCTTACTATCATCACTGTGTCTTACTATCATCACTGTGTGTCTTACTATCATCACTGTGTGTCTTACTATCATCACTGTGTCTTACTATCATCACTGTGTGTCTTACTATCATCACTGTGTGTCTTACTATCATCACTGTGTGTCTTACTATCATCACTGTGTGTCTTACTATCATCACTGTGTCTTACTATCATCACTGTGTGTCTTACTATCATCACTGTGTGTCTTACTATCATCACTGTGTGTCTTACTATCATCACTGTGTCTTACTATCATCACTGTGTCTTACTATCATCACTATGTGTCTTACTATCATCACTGTATCTTACTATCATCACTGTGTCTTACTATCATCACTGTGTCTTACTATCATCACTGTGTCTTACTATCATCACTGTGTCTTACTATCATCACTGTGTCTTACTATCATCACTGTGTCTTACTATCATCACTGTGTCTTACTATCATCACTGTGTCTTACTATCATCACTGTGTCTTACTATCATCACTGTGTCTTACTATCATCACTGTGTGTCTTACTATCATCACTGTGTGTCTTACTATCATCACTGTGTGTCTTACTATCATCACTGTGTCTTACTATCATCACTGTGTCTTACTATCATCACTGTGTCTTACTATCATCACTGTGTCTTACTATCATCACTGTGTCTTACTATCATCACTGTATCTTACTATCATCACTGTGTCTTACTATCATCACTGTGTGTCTTACTATCATCACTGTGTCTTACTATCATCACTGTGTCTTACTATCATCACTGTGTCTTACTATCATCACTGTGTCTTACTATCATCACTGTGTCTTACTATCATCACTGTATCTTACTATCATCACTGTGTCTTACTATCATCACTGTGTGTCTTACTATCATCACTGTGTCTTACTATCATCACTGTGTCTTACTATCATCACTGTGTCTTACTGTCATCACTGTGTCTTACTACCATCACTGTGTGTCTTACTATCATCACTGTGTCTTACTATCATCACTGTGTCTTACTATCATCACTGTGTGTCTTACTATCATCACTGTGTCTTACTATCATCACTGTGTCTTACTATCATCACTGTGTGTCTTACTATCATCACTGTGTCTTACTATCATCACTGTGTCTTACTATCATCACTGTCTCTTACTATCATCACTGTGTCTTACTATCATCACTGTCTCTTACTATCATCACTGTCTCTTACTATCATCGTAGCTCAAACAAGGAAATTCGAGTTTGCTTAAAACAACAACAAAAAAATATTTTTCCTTTAGGAAACAGATCATAACTGAGAAAACAACAACTGAGAGAAATGTTGAACAAGATGGATCATTATCAACCCTCTTCCCTCCTCCCGATTCTTTTTCTTCCTCCAGATTATCTCGTGTTTCGTTAACTATTCATTTGTTACTTTTCTTATCTCCCGCGACTCCCATTTTCTCCCTCTTCCGTACCTTCTGTCTGAATTTTCCCTTTAGTGTCGCTGCCTCTTTCCCTCCTTCACTTCATTTTCTCTAGTTTCTCTTTCAAGCTTCCTTTACGCCTTCATCCACATCTATAACGGGTTTCTTTTCAGCTGTCAATGCCCCTTTTCTTCTGTATTTTGGTTAATTCTAATGCTTTCTTTCAGCTTGTCTTCCGTCTCTTCAGAGAGAATATTTAATTATTTATCCCCGAAGGTCAAGCTTCAAGTAGTTACTCGTATTTTCTTTCTCCTTTCTCTCTCTCTCTCTCTCTCTCTCTCTCTCTCTCTCTCTCTCTCTCTCTCTCTCTCTCTCTCTCTCTCTCTCTCTATCTCTCTCTCTCTCTCTCTCTCTCTCTTGCATTTTCTCTTTTTTTTTCTCCTCCAACTTTTTTTCTTTTCTTAGGCTCGTAACTCAAGAAGACTTTATCTGATCGGCTTCAATTTTCTTTTAAAGCTGATGTACAATAACTAGGGCAAGATTCCAGGAATAGTTGGCATGTGCAAGTGTCGTGGGATCAGAGTTGACGGATCCATTTCCAGCATCCAGGAATAGCTCTGATAACTCTCAAAATCCTCTGCTGCGTAACTTCAAATGTTCAGAAAGTTTTGTCCTGGTTCAGCGACGGAGGAGAGTGAGATACAAGTGTATAGGCGCACAAAATAGGGACATTTTCATTCCCAGTTTATCTCACTTCATATATGTAAGACTATCTTTTCTGCAGGATTTTAGTATCTACTGACTGCTGTATCTTAGAGCCAGGATATTACCTATTGATAAATAAGACACATGTGCAACAGTTAGGTATCTTCATTCCGAAATGTTTCTTCACCTTCACGATGACTACGTCTTCGTGTCTTCCAAGATGACAGAATGATTACATCGTCTTGACATCTCTAATGCTGCTGCTGCCTCCTCTGTATTCGACTGAAGAAGCCTACTATATAGGTGAAACATTTCGTAATAAAGCTACCTAACTGTTTCACATGTGTCTTATCAACTTGCTGGTATAATATACCATTATCATGTAATACCCAGTACTTCGTTTGTGGAAAAAAATTGTCTATACACTAAATAAAAAAAAGAGTGGATTTGATTGAGTTTATAATGATAACTAAGGAATGTCTCTTCTCAAGCGCTGGTGTTTCTTAAATGGAAAGTTTTTTTGAGTTGAATTTAGGCTTCGTACAAACCAGTTCGCCAATTTTATATAATATTTTTTGATCAAAATGGCCTTAGAAGCACAAATCAAATATTTTTCTTAGATATTGTAGAAAATCTTAATTAAAACTACGAAAAGAAAATTTAGAAATATTGAAAACTCGCATTTTTTATAATTTTTTTAAATTTTTCACGAGTAAACTCTTAAATACTGTACTGTCAGCTACATGCTGGAGTTTATCCCTCAGTGACGCATTACCCGATCGGCATCAAATTTTCAACGCCAGTCAACTATATTTTTGATCTGCTTCAGCAATATGACACAAGTGTGTCCCACTTAGAAGGTTGATACTGTTAATGTAGTGTGTAGGAACCATGTTGGCAGTTGTAGTCTCGTAATGGTGTAGTAATATTTTTGTATTATGTACCTGGATCATGTTTAATACACAGGTAACCTGGACACGGGAGAGAGGAGCTTATGACAACGTTTCAGTCCAACTTGGACCATTTACAAAGTCCTCCTAACAGTAAAGAATGAGTCAGCCAGTAAATGGTCCTAGTCGGATTGAAACGTTGTCAGGTTATTTGTGTATTGTGTGAATATCAAAATGGTATACAATACCGACAGGTTGGTAGGTAAGACACATAGGCAACAGCTAGGCAACTTTATTCCGAAACGTTTCGCCTACACAGTAGGCTTCTTCAGTTCAGTACAGAAAGTAGGCAGGAACAGTAGAGATGTGAAGACGATGTAATCAATCCATCACCCTTGAAGTCGCAGATTTGAGGTTGTCAGTCCCTCAGCCTGGAGAAGTTCAGTTCCATAGTCTGGAACTATCTGAAGATCAAGCGACAGTGCGGAGACTTAAATACTGTCTGAAGGAGAGGTACAGAGTAGTAGTAGTGAGAATGTAGCCACGTGACCTCTCAGTGGCTACATCCTCACTACTACTACTCTGTACCTCGCCTTCCGACAGTATTTGTCTCAACCCTGTCGCTTGATCTTCAGTTAGTTCCAGACTATGGAACTGAACTTCTCCAGGCTGAGTGACTGACAACCTCAAATCTACGACTTCCAGGGTGATGGACTGATTACATCGTCTTCAAATCTCTACTGTTCCTGCCTACTTTCTGTATTCGACTGAAGAAGCCTACTGTGTAGGCGAAACGTTTCGGAATAAAGTTGCCTAACTGTTGCCTATGTGTCTTACCTACCTTATTTGTGTATTGTTCCAGTCACGCTATTGTTCCAGTCATGCTATTGTTCCAGTCACAGTATTGTTCTAGTCACGGTATTGTTCCAGTCACGGTATTGCTCTAGTCACGGTATTGTTCCAGTCACGGTATTGTTCCAGTCACGCTATTGCTCCAGTCACGATATTGTTCCAGTCACGCTATTGTTCCAGTCACAGTATTGTTCCAGTCACGCTATTGTTCCAGTCACGGTATTGTTCCAGTCACGCTATTGTTCCAGTCACAGTATTGTTCCAGCCACGGTATTGTTCTAGTCACAGTATTGTTCCAGTCACGCTATTGTTCCAGTCACAGTATTGTTCCAGTTACGCTATTGTTCCAGTCACAGTATTGTTCCAGTCGCAGCATTGTTCCAGTCACAGTATTGTTCCAGCCACGGTATTGTTCTAGTCACAGTATTGTTCCAGTCACGCTATTGTTCCAGTCACAGTATTGTTCCAGTTACGCTATTGTTCCAGTCACAGTATTGTTCCAGTTACGCTATTGTTCCAGTCACAGTATTGTTCCAGTTACGCTATTGTTCCAGTCACAGTATTGTTCCAGTCGCAGCATTGTTCCAGTCACAGTATTGTTCCAGTCACAGTATTGTTCCAGTCGCAGCATTGTTCCAGTCACAGTATTGTTCCAGTCACGCTACTGTTCCAGTATTGTGCCTTTTTGTTCTATATGGATCATGCTTCAGGAATGGAGTAGTAGGGGTGCTTAATGCCGGTGAGGGGTTCTTGATCCAAGGAACTGGATTTATCCTCTCCTTGCTTGACTCGAGTCCGAATGCCTCCCATTCCACAGGCACTAAATGACCCATATGGGTTTAGCGCATTATCTAGTTAAAAATAAAACAACTTTTATCAACATTAATATGAATAGGACGTTTTTTGTGGGAATAGGCTGTATAGGAGCCATTTTTTTTTTTTTTTTTTTTGGAAGGGGCGATATTTTTTGAAGTAATTCAAAAATGCATACTGTGGTAGTCTTCAAACTTATAGCGCTGACGTGTTATTTTCTCAAGGGAAGCTTCGTCTTGAGTTTAGGTTGTGTAAGTTTTAATTCGCCTGTTTTACTGATCAAATTGTTTTCTGTGAAACAGTTGGAGACTGTCTCTTCTGATGACAAATAAGTCACAGTGTTTAACTTTGTTATGTTAGGTAAACTCTACATAATGTACCTTAATGTGACCACAACATCCGTGTGGTCTCACTCTTAAACATTCGTTTGTTGTGTTCCAACTTTTAAACAAAACTCACTTATTTGCTTAAACTTTGAAAGCTGACCAATCTTGGAGGAAAGTTTGGATGGATTTTTGTATTGTAGGTCCCAGTTTGCGTTTTGTTATGGAAGAAACTGACAAAACTGAAGCATTGGTCTTCGTGCGATGATTTCTGAGTGTCTCATCCGAGCATCCTTAGTCCTTCAAAGCTGATAACTTGGTAATGCATCTTCCGAGCGGCTACAAACTTAATGCTGGTTACTTTTATGATATTAGTCCATCTCTGATGTTACAAAAGTATGTCTCCTTAGTTTGCCTTCAGAGCTAATGTTTCTTAGTAAAAACTTTGAATCAGGTTTGGGTTGTGTGTGACCTAATTTTCCATTTTTATGGAATAAATTATGACAAGAGTTTCCACGTGAGGACTTGTGAATACCTCCTCTGATTAACTTCAGATCTTCAACACTAATTTCACTTCATTACAGACTGATGCGTAAACTGCATAGTTGCTGAGGTACGATGGGCTGGGGTTACACAATATGGGGATGCTTTTCTTGGATCACGTAACTACGGACATACAACAAGTTTTCCTTCAGTTTTTTCCTGTCTTGATTCTAACCCAGGTAATATAAGAACATAAGAAAGAAGGAACACTGCAGCAGGCCTACTGACCCATGCGGAGCAGGTCCATGCCCACCCCTGGATTAGCCCAATGACACCCCCTCCCGAGGAGTCCAATTACCCCCCCCCCGGAGAAGCCCACCCAGTCTGGTCACTTCCACTCAAGGATGGAGCACGGCACCAGACCCTGCAGCACAAGCTAGTCAGGTCCAACTCACACCCACTCATGTATTTATCTAACCTATTTTTTAAACTACACAACGTTTTAGCCTCAATAACTGAACTCGGGAGTTTGTTCCACTCATCCACGATTCTATTACCAAACCAGTGCTTTCCTATATCCTTCCTGAATCTGAATTTTTCCAACTTGAAACCATTGCTGCGAGTCCTGTCTTGGCTGGAAATTTTCAGCATTCTATTTACATCCCCTTTATTTATTTATTCCTGTTTTCCATTTATACACCTCGATCATATCCTCCCTAATTCTACGCCTTTCGAGAGAGTGCAGATTCAGGGCCCTCAGTCTATCCTCATAGGGAAGATTTCTGATACATGGGATCATCTTTGTCATCATCCTCTGTACGTTTTCCAGAGCATTTATATCCACTCTGTAATACGGTGACCAGAACTGAGCAGCATAGTCTAAATGAGGCCTAACCAAGGATATATAGAGTTGAAGAACAACCTGAGGACTTCTATTATTTATACTTCTAGATATGAAGCCAAGAATTCTGTTAGCTTTATTGCGAACACTTATGCACTGTTGTCTTGGTTTTAGATTACTGCTAACCAGAACTCCTAAATCCTTTTCGCAATCAGTAGTATTAAGATCTACATTATTTAGTTTATATGTGGCATGGTTATTTAACTGTCCAACATTTAGAACTTTGCATTTGTCAATATTAAACTGCATCTGCCACTTCTCCGAAAATTGCATCAGTCTATTCAAATCATCCTGGAGTGCTCTAGTGCCCTCATTAGAATGAATTGGACGGCCTATTTTGGTGTCATCAGCAAATTTGCTTATGTCGCTATTTATTCCCTCATCTATGTCGTTTATGAAGATTGTGAACAACAACGGGCCCAACACTGACCCCTGAGAAACACCGCTTGTGATGTGCCCCCATTCTGATTTCTCCCTATTTATGCAAACTCTCTGCTGCCTATTTGTCAGCCATGCCTCAACTCAGGAAAAAATTTCTCCTCCTATTCCGTGTGCCTTAAGTTTCCTCAATAGACTCTGATGTGGAACTCTATCGAAAGCCTTACTGAAGTCCATATACACAATATCATATTCATTACCATGATCTACCTCCTCAAACACCTTAGTAAAAAAAAGTTAGTAAATTCGTAAGGCAGGAACGCCCCTTTGTAAAACCGTGTTGAGATTCATTAATCAATCTGTGCCTGTCAAGATGGCTGCGAATTGCTTCGGCAATTATTGATTCCATAAATTTTCCCACTATGGAGGTAAGGCTTATCGATCTATAGTTCGAAGCCAAGGACCTGTCACATGCCTTGTAAATAGGTATTACATTTGCCATTTTCCACTTATCAGGCACTATGCCAGTTTGTAGTGGTATGTTAAAAAGATTAGCCAAAGGTATGCTAAGTTCCTCTTTACATTCCTTTAACACCCTTGCAAACAGTTCATCAGGGCCTGGGGATTTGTTAGGTTTTAGTTTCTCTATTTGTCTGAGGACCATGTCACTAGTTACCGCAATCCTACATAGTTTATTATCCTGTTCTACATAATCTATTATTTCAGAAATATCGCTAGTATTTTCCTGGGTGAAAACTGAGAGGAAGTAGGTATTGAGAATTTCACACATATCCTTATCACTGTCAGTGATCTGACCAGAATTACTCTTAAGTGGGCCAATCTTGTCCCTGATCTTACTTCTGTATACCTGAAAGAACCCTTTTTGGGTTAGTCTTTGAATCCCTTGCGACCTTAGCCTCATAATCTCTTTTTGCTTTTCATATTCCTTTCCTTATTTATCTCGTTAATTGAATATATTGATTTCTTAACTGCCTATCCCCTCTTTTGATACGCCTATATATGCCCCTCTTTTGACCAATGAGATATTTTAATCTATTGTTCATCCATTTGGGATCATTTTTGTTAGATCTAATTTCCCTACTCGGAACAAAAGTTGTCTGGGCAGCTAGAACTATGCTCTGAAAAACGTCATATTGGCAACCAAGATCACCTACCTGACCCATAGTCAGGACATCCCAATTTAGCCCACCCAGGTAATTTTTCAGTCCCATGAAGTCGGCCAAGCGAAAATCTGGGACAGAGATTTGATTGCAGTTATCTGGTTAATTCCATGATATATTGAAACTAAGTGATTTGTGATAACTTTCCCCAAGCTCATCATTAACCTCAAGATTATTAATTAGAGAATCTTTGTTGGCAAGAACCAAGTCAAGCAGATTGTTTCCTCTAGTTGGTTCTGCCACAACCTGTTCTAAAAAGAAATCCTGAACCGTATCAAGAAAGTCACTAGACTCAAGATTTCCTGTCATATTGTTCCAATCAATTTGTCTAAAGTTAAAATCTCCCATTATCACAACATTTTCATATCTAGATGCCTTATGAATTTCGTCCGATAACAGCTTACTGCCCTCCCTGTCAAGGTTTGGGGGCCTATAAATTACACCCAAAATTAATTTGTCACGTCCCTCGAGAAACTGTAGCCAAACAGATTCTGTGTTCAATGTTTCTAATCTTATATCATGTCTAAGACAGCAATTTAAATTTTCTCTGACATACATCGCCACTCCACCACCCTTCCTGTTGACCCTATCAGTGTGGAATAGTTTATGACCCTGTATGTTGCATTCAGAAGGCATTTCTCTAAATTTCAAGTTGAACCAGGTCTCTGTTATAGCAATAATATCTATGTTCCCTGCACTTGCAAGTAATCTTAGCTCATCTATCTTATTTCTTAGATTCCTACTATTTGTATAGTAAACCTTAAGGGAGCTAGTCACTTGTTGAGCTCTGCTATCTCTCTTTGTTTGTTGATCAATTGATTTGCCATTACTAGCAACTTTATTTTGAATATTGTCCTTTAAGCATATCCCTGAAGTATCCCGGTAATAACTGCTGTTTTTAACCCTAATACTGCAGCCTGATTGTTTCCCACAAACACCCATACCTCTATAATCTATCAGTTTAAATTCCTAGACAAGTCATCAATTACCCTCTCAATTGATTTGGCTAATGCAACCACTCCATTCCCAGAGAGATGAACCCCATCCCTTGCATACATATCACGTTTGCCAAAGAATAGGTTCCAGTTATCAATGAATGGGATTGCAAGTTCCTTGCAGTACCTGTCTAGCCAGCAATTTATACCAATTGGCCTAGACATCCATTCATTGCCCACTCCCTTTCTAGGCAAGATGCTGCATATGACTGGGATCCCTCCCTTAGACCTAACTACTTCTATAGCTGACCTGTACTTATCCAGCAGCTCCTCTCTCCTGCCCTTCCCAATGTCATTACCCCCAGCACTAAGACAGATAATGGTCTTGTTCATATTACCTGCCATAATATTATCTAACCTGCTATGTCACCAACACCAGCTCCAGGAAGGCACACTCTCTGTCTGACCTTTCTGTCTCTGTTACAAAATGCCTGAGAATCGCCTACTATTAAAATATTCTTACATTGATTAGCAGGGGAATCAGTGGTACCTTCAACCTCACTAACCACTGAAGTTCACTCGTCTTGGAGAAAAGAGAATCGATTTCCTGTCTTCACATCTTCTCTATTAACTCTCCTCATCTTCCTTCTTCCTGAACTGTGAACCACTTGCCACTTAAAGCAGCTGCCACTATCACTGCTGGTGACTATTTCCTCTTTACCAGCTAAATCCTTCTCACACTCACTCCCAAACTCATCTATGCGAAGCTTCAGCCTCCTATTTTCCTCCTGAAGAAGTAGAATCTCCTTCTTCAACACTTGAACCTGAGCTTCTAAAATACTACAACAAGCCATGGTGCTTGGTAACAGCCCATGCTAACTCCCAAGAGCTTAGGCTCTTGCAGTGAACACTCGCATCTCTCCCCCTCCTCTTCATCTCTCCTCCCTCGCATCTTTCTCCCTCCTCCTCAGTTCTACCTTTTGTTATTTATCTTTAGGAATCTCATTTCTTTATTCCTCGAGTTTCATCCATTCAGCTACAATAACTTTCTCTGATGTTTGTTAAGTACCTACTCTTGTCCATAGTGTGTGTGTGTGTGTGTGTGTGTGTGTGTGTGTGTGTGTGTGTGTGTGTGTGTGTGTGTGTGTGTATGTGTGTGTGTGTGTGTGTGTGTGTGTGTGTATGTGTGTGTGTGTATGTGTGTGTGTGTATGTGTGTGTGTGTATGTGTGTGTGTGTGTGTGTGTGTGTGTACTCACCTAGTTGTACTCACCTAGTTGAGGTTGCGGGGGTCGAGTCCGAGCTCCTGGCCCCGCCTCTTCACTGATCGCTACTAGGTCACTCTCCCTGAGCCGTGAGCTTTATCATACCTCTGCTTAAAGCTATGTATGGATCCTGCCTCCACTACATCGCTTCCCAAACTATGTGTGTGTGTATGTACTCACCTAGTTGAGGTTGCGGGGGTCGAGTCCGAGCTCCTGGCCATCAGTGTGTGTGTATGTGTGTGTGTGTGTGTGTATGTGTGTGTGTGTGTGTGTGTGTGTGTGCGTGTGTGTGTGTGTGTGTATGTGTGTGTGTGTGTGTGTGTATGTGTGTACTCACCTAGTTGTACTCACCTAGTTGAGGTTGCGGGGGTCGAGTCCGAGCTCCTGGCCCCGCCTCTTCACTGATCGCTACTAGGTCACTCTCCCTGAGCCGTGAGCTTTATCGTACCTCTGCTTAAAGCTATGTATGGATCCTGCCTCCACTACATCGCTTCCCAAACTATTCCACTTACTGACTACTCTGTGGCTGAAGAAATACTTCCTAACATCCCTGTGATTCATCTGTGTCTTTAGCTTCCAACTGTGTCCCCTTGTTACTGTGTCCAATCTCTGGAACATCCTGTTTTTGTCCACCTTGTCAATTCCTCTCAGTATTTTGTATGTCGTTATCATGTCCCCCCTATCTCTCCTGTCCTCCAGTGTCGTCAGGTTGATTTCCCTTAACCTCTCTTCGTAGGACATACCTCTTAGCTCTGGGACTAGTCTTGTTGCAAACCTTTGCACTTTCTCTAGTTTCTTTACGTGCTTGGCTAGGTGTGGGTTCCAAACTGGTGCCGCATACTCCAATATGGGCCTAACGTATACGGTGTACAGGGTCCTGTGTGTGTGTGTGTGTGTGTGTGTGTGTGTGTGTGTGTGTGTGTGTGTGTACTCACCTATTTGTACTCACCTATTTGTGGTTGCAGGGGTCGATTCATAGCTCCTGGCCCCGCCTCTTTGCTGATTGCTACTAGGTCCTCTCTTTCCCTGCCCCATGAGCTTTATCATACCTCGCCCTAAAACTATGTATGGTTCCCGCCTCCACTACGTCGGGAACCATACATAGTTTTAAGGCGAGGTATGATAAAGCTCATGGGGCAGGGAGAGAGAGGACCTAGTAGTGTGTGTGTGTGTGTGTGTGTGTGTGTACTTGCCTATTTGTACTCACCTACTTATGGTTTCATGGGTCGATTGCCAGGTCGTGGCTCCGCCTCTCCTCTGGCCGCCTTGTAGTACATATTCTTAAAACTATGAATAGATCCTTGCTATAGCACTTCTCTGTCTAGGTCCTTCCACTTCCTGACCACTCTGGCAATAATACAATAATTTTTTAACATCCCTGTGACTCGTCTGATTTTCAGCCAGCAGCTGTGCCTGAGACTCGCCTCTCGGACACATTTACTCTGTCCATCCTCTCAGTTCATGTCAGTATATTGTCCTTTAATGGTATCAGGTTGAGCTCCTTTAATTTCCCATCATTTCATATTCCTTACCTCTGGGACTAGTTTCATACCTTTGCACTATTTCCGGCTTCTTGCCATAATGTTGCTACATACTTCAAAATGGGCCTGAAAATATACTGTAATTTCGCGAATGTCTTCTTGTTGAAGGTCCTGAAATTTAAACTTAAAGTTGCCAGTCTCACATTTGTTGCAGCAGTTAATTAATGGATGTGTGCCTCAGGAGATATGTTCTAAATTATGCTCACCCCGAGGTCTTCCCTTCAGAAAGACTTGCAGCCTTCGTGTCCAAAGCCTCTGTTCTGTTTCTGGTTGTCTTTGCCCTTCCCAAATTTTCCTAACTGTTCATTTGCTGGAGTTAAATTCTTATAGCCATTTGTCAGATCACTCCTACAGCTTGTCCAGATCATTTTATAATCTTTCCTGGTCTGCTCCTATGTGTATTTTCATCATTAAATATCACATCATCTGACTCGGAAACATGTCCATCATTTCCAACCATGCCGGGGAGTGAACCACGGGCGAGTGCGTTGCCAACCGTATTTCTTGATCCATTGTAGTTTATTCCTAGTGTCTTGTGTGGTACTGTATGGAATACATTCTTACATTCCAAAAATACGCAGTACATATGTACTCTCTCTCTCTCTCTCTCTCTCTCTCTCTCTCTCTCTCTCTCTCCGGTGCTTCATTACACATCTGGTCATCTTCATAGCTTTATTGTACAAGTCTTTACTGTAATGCTTTCTCTCTGTTACATTTTTTTAAATATGAAGGATATATTAGCTGTTTTCCACACCTCCGGCAGCTACCATGTTTCAGTTGATGTTTTTTAATATTGCTTCTGATGCTTCACACACTTCTGCTCCGTCTCTTAGAGCCCACGAAGAGAGTAGTCTGGTCCCATTGCCTTCCCATTTTCATTACTTTCTTCACCTCTTCTCTCATTGTGTTTATTGTGCTCTGTATTCGCTGATCCACTCTTTCTCTCTGGCTCTCTGGTAACGTTTCTGTTTCCACTGAGAATATCTCGTTAACTCTTTTATTGAGCTCTTCGCAGACTTCCTGGTCATTTCTAGTGAGCTTTCCTCCTTCCTTCATCAGCCTTATTACCGGGTCCTACACTCATGTCTTCTTTCTGATGTAGCTGTTTTGGTTTTCGTTGTTTTGGCATAATCAAATTGTGATTCAGCGTCTCTTATCTATGCACTATCGTTCCTGGCTCTTCCCCTTGCTTCCCTTGTCTCCGACGCATTTGCTTTCTATGTTTCTTTCATACTCTTGCACTTTAATCTCTTGCCTCTTAGCACCTCTGCGTGAACCAAGAGTTCACTTTATTCTTCTCTGTGCTTCTTCGCCTTCTAGATATGAATTTCTTCTGTCTCCCTACACTTTCAAGCTATATCCTCTATCGATTCGCTCATTGCCTTTCCACCAAGCTCATTTTCCCATTTCACCCAATTTAGGAATTGCCTTATGCCTACACACACTACTGTTTTTAAATAATGATCGTCCTTTCCTGCTCTGTGTTTCTCTCTCCTGTCACAATCTTGTGGTTGTGACAGGAGAACCGAGTATTTGTAACCTCAGTACTGACTGGTTGCTAGCACCGAGGACCCTCTCATGTTCAGTGTCCTCTACGGAGTCACTTGGGTCAATGCAATTTCCAGCCTAGCTGGTTCGTCTTCTCTCCAGTGGCCCCTGACTGTTGAAGTTTCCCACCTTCACCTCCATCAACTTAGCTCTCCACGTTTCTGGTCCCCCATGTGGCTTCAAATTCTCCTAGTCTGTTTTCTTGAAGCTGAAGTCTTCCACAATCCTTAGTTTGTCATGACCCGCGTGGGCGCTTCTAGCCACCGTGGTTATCGTGTCCACCATCTCTCTCTTTCATGTTCTCGTATTACTGTCTTGGTCCCATGCTTTTTAGTGGTCGGTCATATACCTGAAGTATACCTAGAGAGGGTTTCAGGGGTCAACGTCCCCGCCACCGGTCTGTGACCAGGTCTCGCGGTGGATCACGGCCTGGTCAACCAGGGTGTTACTGCTGGCCGAACGTAGACTGAAGTACGAACCACAGCCCGGCTTGTCAGGTACTGACTTTTGGTGCCTGTCGAGCGCCTTCTTGAAGACAGCCAGGGGTCTATTGGTAATCCCCCTTACGTATGCTTGGAGGTAGTTGGACAGTCTTGGATCCCTGTCACTTATTGTGCTGTCTCTTAGCGTGCTCATGGTGCACTTGCATTTCATTGGGGAATGTTGTACCTCCTTCCGAGTCCTTTGCTATCGTAGGGAGTGATTTTCGTGTGCAAAGTTGATACTAATCCCTCTAGGATTTTCCAGGTGTATATTATCATGTATCTTTCTCGCCTGCATTCCAGGGAGTACAAATCAAGGAACATCAACTGTTCCCAGTAATTAAGGTGTTTTAAGATGCCGTGAAGGTTCTCTGTACACTCTCCACGTCAACAGTTTCACCTGCCTTGAAAAGCGCTGTTAGTTTGCAGCAATATTTCAGCCTGGATAGAACAAGCGATCTGTAGAGTCATCATGGGCTTCACATCCCTAGTTTTGAAGGTTCTCATTATTCATCCTATCATTTTTCTAGCAGATGCGGTAGATATATTGTTATGGTCTTTGAAAGTGAGATCGTCTGACATTATCATTCCCAGGTAATTCACATTAGTTTCTCGCTATATTGTGTGGTTGGAATTTGTTTTATACTCCGATATAGTTTTAATTTCCTCAAGTTTACCATACCTTTATAATTGAAATTTCTCTTCACTAACTTCATATTGTTTTCTGCGGCTCATTTAAAGATCTGCTTGATGTCCACCTGGAGTCTTGCAGTGTCTTCGATGGAGGACACTGTCATGCAAATTCGAGTGTCATCTGCAAATGAAGACACGGTGCTGTGTCTTACATCCCTGTCTATGTCAGATGTGATAATGAGGAACAGGATGGGGTCGAGTACTGTGACTTGCTTCCCTCGTCTCACACATATTTACTTTCTTTGTTTCCTCCATGTTCTTGCACTTTTACCTCTTACCTCTTAGCACCTCACTGCTATTAGCACCTCGAGTCCCCTTAGCTCTGAGTGTCCAATAGTATATACTCATTTGATCCCCCTGTGTGTACTCACCTATATGAGTTTGTAGGGATCGATTTATAGCTCCTGTCCCCGCCACTTCGCTAGTCGCTTTTAGATAAGAACATAGGAACATAATAAAGGAGGAACACTGCAGCAGGCTTGTTGGCCCATACTAGGCAGGTCCTTTACAATTCATCCCACTAACATAACATTTGCCCAACCCAATTTTCAATGGTACCCAAGAAATAAGCTCTGATGTGCAAGTCCCTCTCAAATCCAACCCCTCTCACTCATGTACTTATCCAACCTAAATTTGAAACTACCCAAAGTCCTAGCCTCAATAACCCAACTAGGTAGACTGTTCCACTCATCAACTACCCTATTTCCAAATCAATACTTTCCTATGTCCTTTCTAAATCTAAACTTATCTAATTTAAATCCATTACTGCGGGTTCTCTCTTGGAGAGGTATCCTCAAGACCTTATTAATATCCCCTTTATTAATACCTATCTTCCACTTATACACTTCGATCATGTCTCCCCTCATTCTTCGTCTAACAAGTGAATGTAATTTAAGAGTCTTCAATCTTTCTTCATAAGGAAGATTTCTAATGCTATGTATTAATTTAGTCATTCTACGCTGAATGTTTTCTAACGAATTTATATCCATTCTGTAATATGGAGACCAGAATTGAGCTGCATAATCTAGGTGAGGCCTTACTAATGATGTATAAAGCTGCAGTATGACCTCTGGACTTCTGTTGCTTACACTTCTTGATATAAATCCCAGTAATCTATTTGCCTTATTACGTACGCTTAGGCACTGCTGTCTTGGTTTAAGGTTGAAAGTTAAGGCACATGTGCAACATGTGGTTTAAGGTTGCTGCTTTGTAGATGAATGGTTCAAAGAACCGACATGTTGATAAATTAGACACATGTACAACTCTTGGGTATCTTTATCAATAAAGATACCCAAGAGTTGCACATGTGTCTAATATATCAAGGTTGCTGCTGTTAGGTAAGACACAGTTGCAACAGTTAGGTATCTTTATTTCGAAACGTTTCGCCTACACAGTAGGTTTCTTCAGTCGAGTACAGAAAAGTTGATAGAAGCAGAAGACACTTGAAGACGATGTAATCAGTCCATTACCCTTAAAGTTTTGAGGTGGTCAGTCCCTCAGTCTGGAGAAGAGCATTGTTCCATAGTAGGAAACAATATGGAGATGAAGTGACAGGATGGAGCCTTCCTGTCACTTCATCTCCATATTGTTTCCTACTATGGAACAATGCTCTTCTCCAGACTGAGGGACTGACCACCTCAAAACTTTAAGGGTGATGGACTGATTACATCGTCTTCAAGTGTCTTCTGCTTCTATCAACTTTTCTGTACTCGACTGAAGAAACCTACTGTGTAGGCGAAACGTTTCGAAATAAAGATACCTAACTGTTGCAACTGTGTCTTACCTAACAACCTGTCGGTATTTTATACCATTTTAATGTTCAAGGTTGCTGCTCACCACAACCCTCAAGTCCTTTTCGCAATCTGTATGGCTAAGTTCTACATTATTTAACTTTTAAGTGCTAGGATTATGGACACTCCCGAGCTTCAGAACCTTGCATTTATCTACATTGAACTGCATCTGCCACTTTTCTGACCAAGAGTAGAGTTTGTTTAAATCCTTCTGAAGTTCCCTAACATCTACTTTTGAATCAATTATCCTACCTATCTTTGTGCCATCTTCGAATTTGCTCATATCACTAGTAATTCCTTCATCAAGATCATTGATATATATTATAAACAACAACGGGCCCAAGACTGATCCCTGTGGAACGCCACTTGTTACAGATCCCCACTCGGATTTAACCCCACTTATGGACACTCTCTGCTTCCTGTCAGTGAGCCATGACTCGATCCATGAGAGCACTTTTCCCCCAATGCCATGAGCTGCTACTTTCTTCAACAGTCTATGGTACGGAACTCAATCAAAAGCCTTACTAAAATCTAAGTAAATAATATCAAATTCTTTATTGTGGTCAACAGCCTCAAAAGCTTTACTGAAGAAAGTTAATAAATTAGTTAGACAAGACCGACCTCTTGTGAATCCATGCTGAGTATCATTAATCAAGCTATGCTTATCGAGATGGCTTCTTATAATCTCAGCTATAATTGACTCTAGTAATTTGCCTACAATTGAGGTCAGGCTTATTGGGCGGTAATTTGACGGTAATTTGACGGTAACTCTCTCCCTGCTCCATGAGCTTTATCGTATCTCTACTTATCCCCAAAACTGTGTATGGAGCCTGCCTGAGTGTGTGGGTGTGTGCACCAGGTTGCCACAAAATTCTAGAGCGCTGCGCTAAAAAAAATCCAGTTGTATATATATAGGTTAATCTGCTCATTAACGCTCAGGGAAATTCAGAAGCAAAATTCTGTCTGCCGCCCGAAAAATATTGAATAATCAATCCCGTAATTTACATTTGCCTGATACATTAGCAGCATTCATTTGCATGGTAATATCCGCACCTTATTACCCCGGACAGACAGTCCCCCCTTGCATACATATATTAGCGGATAATTTATGCCGGGTGGCAACCGCTAAAATGTTATGTTGGTTGACTTATCTGTGTGTTATCCTAGGTGAGGGGGCGGACAACAGCTGCGGGAGAGGGACAGTAGTGAACATTAAATTGGTATAAAATACCGACAGGTTGTTAGGTAAGACACATATGCAACAGTTAGGTATCTATATTTCGAAGCCTACTGTGTAGGCGAAACGTTTCGAAATAAATATACCTAACTGTTGCATATGTGTCTTACCTAACAACAGAGGGACAGTAGTTGGGGAGGGGGTGACAGCAGCTGGGAAGGGAGACAACAGCTAGGGAGGGGGACAACAGCTGGGGAGAGGTGGCAGCAGCTGGGGAGGGGGACAACAATTAGAGGAGGGGGACAACAGCTGGAGAGGGGACGACGGCTGGGGGAGGGTGACAGCAGCTAGAGGAAGGGGAAACAGCTGGGGGAGGTGGGACAACAAATGGGAGCGAGGTGACAACAGCTGGGTGCGAGGTGGCAACAGCTGAGGACGAGGATAACAGCAGCTGGGGATCGGGTGACAACAGTTGGGGAGTGGTATGACAACAGCTGGGGACGGGGTAACAACAGCTGGAGACGGGGTAACAACAGTTGGGAGGAGGGATGACAGCAGCTGGGGACGAGATGACAACAGCTAGAGACGGGGTGACAACAGCTGGAGACGGGGTGACAACAGTTGGGGGGTGGGATGACAGCAGCTGGGGACGGGGTGACAACAGCTGGAGACGGGGTGACAACAGTTGGGGGGTAGGATGACAGCAGCTGGGTACGGAGTGACAATAGCTGGAGACGGTGTGACAACAGCTGAGGATTGGGATAAGATAAGATTTCGTTCGGATTTTTAACCCCGGAGGGTTAGCCACCCAGGATAACCCAAGAAAGTCAGTGCGTCATCGAGGACTGTCTAACTTATTTCCATTGGGGTCCTTAATCTTGTCCCCCCAGGATGCGACCCACACCAGTCGACTAACACCCAGGTACCTATTTGCTGCTAGGTGAACAGGACAACAGGTGTAAGGAAACGTGTCGAAATGTTTCCACCCGCCGGGAATCGAACCCGGGCCCTCCATGTGTGAAGCGGGAGCTTTAGCCACCAGGCCACCGGGCAGCTGGGGACATAAGAACATAAGAAAGGAGGGACACAGAAAATGACACAGACACACGATACACAGACAGGAGAAGCCGCCCAGCCGCCGTGGAGAGAAGTCGTCGCCGTTCCCGCTCTTCAGTTATCCTGAGTAATTCTCGAGCTGAGCAACTCTGAACACTGTTACTCGAGATTTTTCTTGGGTTATCCTGAGTTGTTCTTCACCAGAGCTGAGAGGAAACTTGCTTGCAGTCACTTCGAGCCCCATCCCATCAAGAGGGTAAGGCGGTGACTTGCTAGCTTGTTCACCCCTCTCTTCCCCATCCCCCCATCCTTCCCCTTCCTCCCCTCACCCAAACAACTACACTGGCCCACACACTAACACACTACATACATTGCTATCCTTCTGACTTTCCTATCTTCTTTTTCGGCAACTTCGCTTTGGCGAGTTAACACAAGGCATTCTGACCATCCGGTAGCCCGTGTGGTTTTTTAAAATTGGCACAAGATGTACACCTGACCAAATCTCTCTTGAGCGGTTTGTTAGTGTGACACAATGTTACAAATGTTATGCATTTGGGCATACCACCAACAAATGCAGTACCCAAGCATTGATTTGCAGCATATGCTCTGGGCAACATTCTTTTAAAACTTGTGATAACAAAACTAAACCCAAGTGTGTACCCTGCAATGGTAAACATCATGCTGTTTCTGCTATCTGTCCCGAGAGGAAAAAGGAAATGCAGAAAATTCTAGAGGCTAAGAAACTGTCTAATTCTAAGAAGAACACTCCTGAGGCACCTCCAACAATGTCCCAAACTTCCTTCCCAGCGTTGCCTGGATCTAGTGAGACTCCTCAGGTCTCTTCCACTGGTTCCAATGTTTGGAATTCTGCCCCTCATGGAGTGCCCCAATCTAACCCTCACCTACAACACACACAAACGCAACAACAAGGTTCAGTCTCATCTCCTATGTCTCAGGTATCCACAGCCGGGGATATGACGAGAGCACAACTAATGTATATGATGGCCAAAGACATAGCAGGTGGTGACATTCAACTCTGCTCTCAGGTTTTAAATGATTTGTTAATGGCTAATGGGATCACTCTCATCACTATCCCAGATAATGTGAAGGCTATTATGGCCCAGCCTTCTCATAACAAGAAGTATGTACCCTACTCTACTTCTACAAATAAGCCTAAGTTATCCCTGGTCCAGGGCCCCCCCCCCTCGCATACCCAGGTTGTCAACTCCCCTCATCCCAATGAGTCAATACCTAACCATAACGATGCCCCAGCGATTGGTGCTTAGTCTCCCGCTATTGAAGCTGATCCTGTTGAACAGGAACTTTCCCAGGGTAATTCACTTTGCCTACCAAATTTTCCCTTGGAGCCTCCACAGTCTCCCATTAACTCTCACGAGCCTCTGCTTCCTGTAACTGGGAATATCATACCTCAGTTTTCTGATCATGACTCTAATGACTCTAATGATTCTGTTAATATTACCAATTCTAGTGAAGATGATGACACTTTTAATACACAAGCAACTACACAGAACTTCCCTCCTCCCCTTGACGAGTCCAGCAGGGATAGTGTGGATACCAAACGTGATTTTACTTGCAGGCGTTCAGACCGCAGTACACGAGCGAAATGCAAGAAATAATGGGGATTACAATTTTCCAACTTAATGTTCAACATTCCTTTAATAACCGTTACCTCCTTGAGGTTGAACTACATAATTACAATCCTGATGTTATACTCTTGAATGAGACAGCTGCGAGAGTTGATCAACATATTAAATTACGTGGTTACTCTACTGTGGAGAAATCGAGAGGACCCTATAGTGGCGTAGCCATCTTAGTTAAATTAGGCTATACATTTAAAAATATTCATGTCAATGAAGATAACATTCTTGCAATAGAAATGACGACATCTCATGGCCAACTAGTGATAGGAACTGGATATTTTCCCCCGAGACAACAATATATAGAGTCAATTCCTCTACATAAGATATTAAGCAGGAATACTCCAACAATTCTAGCGGAAGATTTTAATGTTCATCACCCTGCCCTCTTTAACTGTGGAGTTGGTAATCCACTGGGAGACTTGAAAGGAAAACAACTATTTAATATCGTGACAGCCAGAAACTTGTCATTTCAAGGCCCATTCTTTAAATCGTATATTGGCCCTCATCCAGGGACACCAGATATAGTCCTGACAAACAGAGACTGTGACATCTTTCACTGTCGTATCTCTCCTGGTGGAAACGTAGGATCTGACCATATCCCTGTTATAATACAACTACAAACTTCTCCATTTAGAATACCTGTAACTCCTAAACCCAATCTTAACACCCTAGGATTTGACCCCTTCAGGGCATTTCTGGGTGACGATGAAATTGTCATTGGAAAATCTACCTTCCACTGCAATTGACGACGCGATCAGGTCCCTTCACAATCGAATAATTGATGCTACTAATACAACCTGTCAATTAGCCTCCACAAAGATCTACCAACAATATAAACCTACGAGGGAAATTAGAGACGCTTTGAGAAATTATCAAACAGAATGTAGAAGGCATCATCAAACGCGGGGCAAAGCACAAAGCACCTAATTCATACCTTCACTGATGAGGATGATAAAGATGTTGAGATTAAACTTGATGATCCACAGGACCAGGCTAATTTGATGGGTGATGTGTGGGAGAAAATTCTCTCCCACAATAACAGTTGTCGATTTAATAATAATCACTATCAGTTCAAATTCAAATTCAAATTCAAAGTTTATTCTCTATAAGGATTACAATGTTGAATTTACAGAATTTGGTTATTGTGTTGTTTACATGTAGTTAAATAATGATTACAGAGTGTACCACTAGAACACCTAGCATGGCTAGGCATTTCGGGCAGACTTAGTTTAATTCTTTATTTTAAAATATTACAAATTATGAGGTAAGTTGGTATTATGGCTAAGTGACTAAATACTAGTTTGTGAGTTTAGCAATGTGAATGCTTTTGTTTTGGCACAGTACATAGTTTCAGTATTGGAGTATCATAGGATTCATTATTTTAAGATTGAGATTAATATTTCTGTATATGGTCAAATGGGTGAGTGAGTGTAAGTGTGAACCACCAGGTGGTATTCGTGGAGTTAGTTGACGGGGTGTATCAGGGAGATAAGATGTTTTCTAATGGTAGTTTTGAAGGTGATGAATGTGTCTGCAGTTCTAGAGTTCTCAGGTAGGGTGTTCCAGATTTTAGGGCCTTTGACATACATTGAATTTTTGTGAAGGTTTAGTCGGACACGGGGAATGTCGTAGAGATGTTTGTGTCTGGTGTTAGGCCTGTGGGTTCTGTCACAACTATCAAGAAAGCGTTTTAGGTCAAGGTTGATATTGGAGTCCTGTAGATGTAGATTGCACAGTAGTAAGTGTGGATGTACTGAACAGGGAGTAAGTTTAGATCTATGAAGAGTGGGGGGGGTGTGTTGCCAGGGATGGGATTTAGTGATTATTCTTATTGCAGCTTTTTGTTGGGTTATTATTGGCTTTAGGTGTGTTGCTGCAGTTGATCCCCAAGCACAAATAGCATAGGTGAGGTATGGATAAATAAGTGAGTGGTATAGTATGAGAAGGGCATTTTGCGGCACGTAGTATCGTATCTTGGACAGGATCCCAACTGTTTTGGATACTTTTTTTGTTATGTGTTGGATATGGGTGCTGAAATTCAGGTTGTTGTCAAGGTATAGGCCTAGGAATTTGCCCTCATTATGTCTGGTAATTAGAGTGTTGTCGATCTTAATGTTAATTTGTGCATCTCCTGCTCTGCTACCAAACATAATATAGTAGGTTTTGTCAGTGTTAAGCGTAAGTTTATTGGCTGTCATCCAAGTCGATATTTTGATCAGCTCCTCGTTAACAATGGTGTTGAGGGTGGCAAGATTAGGGTGAGAGATGACGTAAGTCGTGTCGTCAGCAAAGAGAATGGGTTTCAGGTGTTGGGATACGTTTGGAAGATCATTGATGTATATGAGGAAGAGCAGGGGACCAAGGACACTTCCCTGCGGAACTCCAGTATCAAGTGGCCGCGTTGTTGATGCTGTGTCTTTAATGGTGACGTACTGATACCTATTAGTAAGGTAAGATTTGAAATAAGCAAGCGCATGGCCTCTTATACCGTAATGGTCAAGTTTGTGGAGTAGGATGTCGTGGTCTACTGTGTCAAAAGCTTTTCTTGGTAAATGAATGGAGAGATGAGAACTTAGATGATCTACAACCACTACCTTCCATCCATACATCAACTCTTGAAGACGCCCACCCGCTTACTAGACCTATTATATTACTCGAGATGAGTCAGGTTATTGGAAGAATGCGAAATAGAAGCAGCAAAAGCAGCAGTAGCAGAAGCAGCAAAAGCAGCAGCAGCAGCAGCAGCTGCAGCAGCAGCAGCTGCAGCAAAAGCAGCAGCAAAAGCAGCAGCAAAAGCAGCAGCAGCAGCAGCAGCAGCAGCAGCAGAAGCAGCAGCAAAAGCAGCAGCAAAAGCAGCAGCAGCAGCAGAAGCAGCAAAAGCAGCAGCAGCAGCAATAGCAGCAGCAGCAGCAGCAGCAGCAGCAGCAGCAGCAGCAGCAGCAGCAGCAAAAGCAGCAGCAGCAATAGCAGCAGCAGCAGTAGCAGCAGCAGCAGCAGCAAAAGCAGCAGCAGCAACAGCAGCAGCAAAAGCAGCAGCAGCAGCAGCAATAGCAGCAGCAAAAGCAGCAGCAGCAACAGTAGCAGCAGCAGCAGCAAAAGCAGCAGCAGCAGCAGCAGCAGCAGCAGCAGCAGCAAAAGCAGCAGCAGCAGCAGCAGCAGCAAAAGCAGCAGCAGCAACAGCAGCAGCAGCAAAAGCAGCAGCAACAGCAGCAGCAGCTGCAGCAAAAGCAGCAGCAAAAGCAGCAGCAGCAACAGCAGCAGCAGCAAAAGCAGCAACAGCAGCAGCAGCAGCAAAAGCAGCAGCAGCAACAGCAGCAGCAGCAGCAACAGCAGCAGCAGCAAAAGCAGCAGCAGCAAAAGCAGCAGCAGCAGCAAAAGCAGCAGCAGCAGCAAAAGCAGCAGCAGCAGTAGCAGCAGCAGCAGCAGCAGCAGCAAAAGCAGCAGCAGCAGCAGTAGCAGCAGCAGCAGCAAAAGCAGCAGCAGCAGCAGCAGCAGCAGCAGCAAAAGCAGCAGCAGCAAAAGCAGCAGCAGCAACAGTAGCAGCAGCAAAAGCAGCAGCAACAGCAGCAGCAGCAACAGCAGCAGCAGCAGCAGCAGCAGTAGCAGCAGCAGCAAAAGCAGCAGCAAAAGCAGCAGCAGCAACAGCAGCAGCAGCAATAGCAGCAGCAGCAGCAGCAGCAGCAATAGCAGCAGCAGCAGCAGCAAAAACAGCAGCAGCAAAAGCAGCAGCAGCAGAAGCAGCAGCAGCAAAAGCAGCAGCAGCCAAAGCAGCAGTAGCAACAGCAAAAGCAGCAGCAGCAACAGCAGCAGCAGCAGCAGCAGAAGCAGCAGCAAAAGCAGCAGCAGCAGCAGCAGCAGAAAAAACAGCAGCAGCACCAGCAGCAAAAGCAGCAGCAGCAACAGCAGCAGCAGTAGCAGCAGCAGGAAAAGCAGCAGCAGCAGCAGCAGCAGCAGGAAAAGCAGCAGGAGCAGCAGCAGCAGCAGCAGCAAAAGCAGCAGCAGCAGCAGCAGCAGCAAAAGCAGCAACAGCAGCAGCAAAAGCAGCAGCAGCAGCAGCAGCAGAAAAAGCAGCAGCAAAAGCAGCAGCAGCAGCAAAAGCAGCAGCAGCAGCAAAAGCAGCAACAAAAGGAGCAGCAACAGCTGCAGCAAAAGCAGCAGCAGCAGCAGCAAAAGCAGCAGCAGCAGCAGCAGCAGCAAAAGCAGCAGCAGCAGCAGCAGCCGCCGTCGTCGTCGTCGCCGCTTCCGCCGCCGCCATGCTAGAGTGGTCAGGGCTTACCAGAAATGTTATTGTTTGATGGCCGAGTCTGAGCATTTCAAGATTAACCAAGCCACAACCCCAGAGACACTGGAATTCAGTGGTTTTACTATGGTTTTGGACGTAAAACTAAAAGATATGTTGATTATTCTAAGAATCTACTTTTTCCTAGTTATTATTTATTATTATCACACTGGCCGATTCCCACCAAGGCAGGGTGGCCCGAAAAAGAAAAATTTTCACCATCATTCACTCCATCACTGTCTTGCCAGAAGGGTGCTTTACACTACAGTTTTTAAACTGCAACATTAACACCCCTCCTTCAGAGTGCAGGCACTGTACTTCCCATCTCCAGGACTCAAGTCCGGCCTGCCGGTTTCCCTGAACCCCTTCATAAATGTTACTTTGCTCACACTCCAACAGCACGTCAAGAATTAAAAACCATTTGTCTCCATTCACTCCTATCAAACACGCTCACGCATGCCTGCTGGAAGTCCAAGCCCCTCGCTCACAAAACCTCCTTTACCCCCTCCCTCCAACCTTTCCTAGGCAGACCCCTACCCCGCCTTCCTTCCACTTCAGACTGATACACTCTTGAAGTCACTCTGTTTCGCTCCTTTCTCTCTACATGTCCAAACCACCTCAACAACCCTTCCTCAGCCCTCTGGGCAACAGTTTTGGTAATCCCGCACCTCCTCCTAACTTCCAAACTACGAATTCTCTGCATTATATTCACACCACACATTGCCCTCAGACATGACATCTCCACTGCCTCCAGCCTTCTCCTCGCTGCAACATTCATCACCCATGCTTCACACCCATATAAGAGCGTTGGTAAAACTATACTCTCATACATTCCCCTCTTTGCCTCCAAGGACAAAGTTCTTTGTCTCCACATACTCCTAAGTGCACCACTCACCCTTTTCCCCTCATCAATTCTATGATTCACCTTATCTTTCATAGACCCATCCGCTGACACGTCCACTCCCAAATATCTGAATACATTCACCTCCTCCATACTCTCTCCCTCCAATCTGATATCCAATCTTTCATCACCTAATCTTTTTGTTATCCTCATAACCTTACTCTTTCCTGTATTCATTTTTAATTTTCTTCTTTTGCACACCCTACCAAATTCATCCACCAATCTCTGCAACTTCCCTTCAGAATCTCCCAAGAGCACAGTGTCATCAGCAAAGAGCAACTGTGACAACTCCCACTTTATGTGTGATTATTTATCTTTTAACTCCACGTCTCTTGCCAAGACCCTCGCATTTACTTCTCTTACAACCCCATCTATAAATATATTGAACAACCACGGTGACATCACACATCCTTGTCTAAGGCCTACTTTTACTGGGAAATAATTTCCCTCTTTCCTACATACTCTAACTTGAGCCTCACTATCCTCGTAAAAACTCTTCACTGCTTTCAGTAACCTACCTCCTACACCATACACCTGCAACATCTGCCACATTGCCCCCCTATCCACCCTGTCATACGCCTTTTCCAAATCCATAAATGCCACAAAGACCTCTTTAGCCTTATCTAAATACTGTTCACTTATATGTTTCACTGTAAACACCTGGTCCACACACCCCCTACCTTTCCTAAAGCCTCCTTGTTCATCTGCTATCCTATTCTCCGTCTTACTCTTAATTCTTTCAATAATAACTCTACCATACACTTTACCAGGTATACTCAACAGACTTATACCCCTATAATTTTTGCACTCTCTTTTGTCCCCTTTGCCTTTATACAAAGGAACTATGCATGCTCTCTGTCAATCCCTAGGTACCTTACCCTTTTCCATACATTTATTAAATAATTGCACCAACCACTCCAAAACTATATCCCTACCTGCTTTTAACACTTCTATCTTTATCCCATCAATCCCGGCTACCTTACCCCCTTTCATTTTACCTACTGCCTCATGAAAATCCCCCACACTCACAACTGGCTCTTCCTCACTCCTACAAGATGTTATTCCTCCTTGCCCTATACACGAAATCACAGCTTCCCTATCTTCATCAACATTTAACAATTCCTCAAAATATTCCCTCCATCTTCCCAATACCTCTAACTCTCCATTTAATAACTCTCCTCTCCTATTTTTAACTGACAAATCCATTTGTTCTCTAGGCTTCCTTAACTTGTTAATCTCACTCCAAAACTTTTTCTTATTTTCAAAAATATTTGTTGATAACATCTCACCAACTCTCTCATTTGCTCTCTTTTTACATTGCTTCACCACTCTCTTAACCTCTCTCTTTTTCTCCATATACTCTTCCCTCCTTGCATCACTTCTACTTTGTAAAAACTTCTCATATGCTAACTTTTTCTCCCTTACTACTCTCTTTACATCATCATTCCACCAATCGCTCCTCTTCCCTCCCGCACCCACTTTCCTGTAACCACAAACTTCTGCTGAACACTCTAACACTACATTTTTAAACCTACCCCATACCTCTTCGACCCCATTGCCTATGGTCTCATTAGCCCATCTATCCTCCAATAGCTGTTTATATCTTACCCTAACTGCCTCCTCTTTTAGTTTATAAACCTTCACCTCTCTCTTCCCTGATGCTTCTATTCTCCTTGTATCCCATCTACCTTTTACTCTCAGTGTAGCTACAACTAGAAAGTGATCTGATATATCTGTGGCCCCTCTATAAACATGTACATCCTGAAGTCTACTCAACAGTCTTTTATCTACCGATACATAATCAAACAAACTACTGTCATTTCGCCCTACATCATATTTTGTATACTTATTTATCCTCTTTTTCTTAAAATTTGTATTACCTATAACTAAACCCCTTTCTATACAAAGTTCAATCAAAGGGCTCCATTATCATTTACACCTGGCACCCCAAACTTACCTACCACACCCTCTCTAAAAGTTTCTCCTACTTTAGCATTCAGATCCCCTACCACAATTACTCTCTCACTTGGTTCAAAGGTTCCTATACATTCACTTAACATCTCCCAAAATCTATTTCTCTCCTCTACATTCCTCTCTTCTCCAGGTGCATACACGCTTATTATGACCCACTTTTCGCATCCAACCTTTACTTTAATCCACATAATTCTTGAATTTACACATTCATATTCTCTTTTCTCCTTCCATAACTGATCCTTCAACATTATTGCTACCCCTTCCTTAGCTCTAACTCTCTCAGATACTCCAGATTTAATCCCATTTATTTCCCCCCACCGAAACTCCCCTACCCCCTTCAGCTTTGTTTCGCTTAGGGCCAGGACATCCACCTTCTTTTCATTCATAACATCAGCAATCATCTGTTTCTTGTCATCCGCACTACATCCACGCACATTTAAGCATCCCAGTTTTAAAAAGTTTTTCTTCTTCTCTTTTTTAGTAAATGTCTACAGGAGAAGGGGTTACTAGCCCATTGCTCCCGGCATTTTAGTCGACTGATACGACACGCATGGCTTACGGAGGAAAGATTCTTTTCCACTTCCCCATGGACAATAGAAGAAATAAAGAAGAACAAGAGCTATTTAGAAAAAGGAGAAAAACCTAGATGTATGTATGTATATATATATATATATATATATATATATATCTGGAGTATCTGAGAGAGTTAGAGCAAAGGAAGGGGTAGCAGTAATGTTAAATGATCAGTTATGGAAGGAGAAAAGAGAATATGAATGTGTAAATTCAAGAATTATGTGGATTAAAGTAAAGGTTGGATGCGAGAAGTGGGTCATAATAAGCGTGTATGCACCTGGAGAAGAGAGGAATGCAGAGGAGAGAGAGAGATTTTGGGAGATGTTAAGTGAATGTATAGGAGCCCTTGAACCAAGTGAGAGAGTAATTGTGGTAGGGGACTTGAATGCTAAAGTAGGAGAAACTTTTAGAGAGGGTGTGGTAGGTAAGTTTGGGGTGCCAGGTGTAAATGATAATGGGAGCCCTTTGATTGAACTTTGTATAGAAAGGGGTTTAGTTATAGGTAATACATATTTTAAGAAAAAGAGGATAAATAAGTATACACGATATGATGTAGGGCGAAATGACAGTAGTTTGTTGGATTATGTATTGGTAGATAAAAGACTGTTGAGTAGACTTCAGGATGTACATGTTTATAGAGGGGCCACAGATATATCAGATCACTTTCTAGTTGTAGCTACACTGAGAGTAAAAGGTAGATGGGATACAAGGAGAATAGAAGCATCAGGGAAGAGAGAGGTGAAGGTTTATAAACTAAAAGAGGAGGCAGTTAGGGTAAGATATAAACAGCTATTGGAGGATAGATGGGCTAATGAGAGCATAGGCAATGGGGTCGAAGAGGTATGGGGTAGGTTTAAAAATGTAGTGTTAGAGTGTTCAGCAGAAGTTTGTGGTTACAGGAAAGTGGGTGCAGGAGGGAAGAGGAGCGATTGGTGGAATGATGATGTAAAGAGAGTAGTAAGGGAGAAAAAGTTAGCATATGAGAAGTTTTTACAAAGTAGAAGTGATGCAAGGAGGGAAGAGTATATGGAGAAAAAGAGAGAGGTTAAGAGAGTGGTGAAGCAATGTAAAAAGAGAGCAAATGAGAGAGTGGGTGAGATGTTATCAACAAATTTTGTTGAAAATAAGAAAAAGTTTTGGAGTGAGATTAACAAGTTAAGAAAGCCTAGAGAACAAATTGATTTGTCAGTTAAAAATAGGAGAGGAGAGTTATTAAATGGAGAGTTAGAGGTATTGGGAAGATGGAAGGAATATTTTGAGGAATTGTTAAATGTTGATGAAGATAGGGAAGCTGTGATTTCGTGTATAGGGCAAGGAGGAATAACATCTTGTAGGAGTGAGGAAGAGCCAGTTGTGAGTGTGGGGGAAGTTCGTGAGGCAGTAGGTAAAATGAAAGGGGGTAAGGCAGCCGGGATTGATGGGATAAAGATAGAAATGTTAAAAGCAGGTGGGGATATAGTTTTGGAGTGGTTGGTGCAATTATTTAATAAATGTATGGAAGAGGGTAAGGTACCTAGGGATTGGCAGAGAGCATGCATAGTTCCTTTGTATAAAGGCAAAGGGGATAAAAGAGAGTGCAAAAATTATAGGGGGATAAGTCTGTTGAGTGTACCTGGTAAAGTGTATGGTAGAGTTATAATTGAAAGAATTAAGAGTAAGACGGAGAATAGGATAGCAGATGAACAAGGAGGCTTTAGGAAAGGTAGGGGGTGTGTGGACCAGGTGTTTACAGTGAAACATATAAGTGAACAGTATTTAGATAAGGCTAAAGAGGTCTTTGTGGCATTTATGGATTTGGAAAAGGCGTATGACAGGGTGGATAGGGGGGCAATGTGGCAGATGTTGCAAGTGTATGGTGTAGGAGGTAGGTTACTGAAAGCAGTGAAGAGTTTTTACGAGGATAGTGAGGCTCAAGTTAGAGTATGTAGGAAAGAGGGAAATTTTTTCCCAGTAAAAGTAGGCCTTAGACAAGGATGTGTGATGTCACCGTGGTTGTTTAATATATTTATAGATGGGGTTGTAAGAGAAGTAAATGCGAGGGTCTTGGCAAGAGGCGTGGAGTTAAAAGATAAAGAATCACACACAAAGTGGGAGTTGTCACAGCTGCTCTTTGCTGATGACACTGTGCTCTTGGGAGATTCTGAAGAGAAGTTGCAGAGATTGGTGGATGAATTTGGTAGGGTGTGCAAAAGAAGAAAATTAAAGGTGAATACAGGAAAGAGTAAGGTTATGAGGATAACAAAAAGATTAGGTGATGAAAGATTGAATATCAGATTGGAGGGAGAGAGTATGGAGGAGGTGAACGTATTCAGATATTTGGGAGTGGACGTGTCAGCGGATGGGTCTATGAAAGATGAGGTGAATCATAGAATTGATGAGGGAAAAAGAGTGAGTGGTGCACTTAGGAGTCTGTGGAGACAAAGAACTTTGTCCTTGGAGGCAAAGAGGGGAATGTATGAGAGTATAGTTTTACCAACGCTCTTATATGGGTGTGAAGCGTGGGTGATGAATGTTGCAGCGAGGAGAAGGCTGGAGGCAGTGGAGATGTCATGTCTGAGGGCAATGTGTGGTGTGAATATAATGCAGAGAATTCGTAGTTTGGAAGTTAGGAGGAGGTGCGGGATTACCAAAACTGTTGTCCAGAGGGCTGAGGAAGGGTTGTTGAGGTGGTTCGGACATGTAGAGAGAATGGAGCGAAACAGAATGACTTCAAGAGTGTATCAGTCTGTAGTGGAAGGAAGGCGGGGTAGGGGTCGGCCTAGGAAGGGTTGGAGGGAGGGGGTAAAGGAGGTTTTGTGTGCGAGGGGCTTGGACTTCCAGCAGGCATGCGTGAGCGTGTTTGATAGGAGTGAATGGAGACAAATGGTTTTTAATACTTGACGTGCTGTTGGAGTGTGAGCAAAGTAACATTTATGAAGGGATTCAGGGAAACCGGCAGGCCGGACTTGAGTTCTGGAGATGGGAAGTACAGTGCCTGCACTCTGAAGGAGGGGTGTTAATGTTGCAGTTTAAAAACTGTAGTGTAAAGCACCCTTCTGGCAAGACAGTGATGGAGTGAATGATGGTGAAAGTTTTTCTTTTTCGGGCCACCCTGCCTTGGTGGGAATCGGCCGGTGTGATAATAAAAAAAAAAAAAAAATATATATATATGCAATATATATATATATATATATATATGCAATATATATATATATATATATATATATAATATATATATATGCATGTGCTTGTCTGTGAAGTGTGACCAAAGTGTAAGTAGAGTAGCAAGATATCCCTGTTATCTAGCGTGTTACAGGTTTCTGTTTCACAGTCATCTGGCAGGACGGTAGTACTTCCCTGGGTGGTTGCTGTCTACCAACCTACTACCTACTACCTACTACCTACTATCTAGTTCTTCCTTTATAATCATTTTAGCGCCTGTTGAGTTCGTGTCATGTGAGCTCACGCATAATGTTGTGTCTTCTACACGCATTCGTATCTTTACCGACTCGGATGTTTAAACGTCTAGAAATCTTCCTAGTATAAATCCTATCATATGGGATAAGGTAAACTCCTGCAATGGCTTTTGTAGTTTGTTCTAGCCTATTTGTGGTAAGATTTTTGGCTGTTGTAGTTGTAGGAGAAGCATCTCTGATATAATTGTAGTTGTAAACCTGCAAACTAATAAAAAATATACCTTCAGAACATAAACTTTTATTGAGTTGACGTTTTGCTTATAATAAGCTTTTTCTAGTCCAAGTATAGTACATGGTAAGCCTAGGTATATAGAGTCTGGAGAGTAAATGACGAAGAGACGTAAGGTGTGAACTGATGCCAGGTGAGGAGGGTGGTGAGTACTGAGGGTCAAGTGAACTTCCTTGTTTCTATCTGATGGTGTCTGTGGCTTGAGTAAGAGCTGGTCCATGGCATTTTCTTGTTTCTTTTTCTTGGGTAACCATGGTCGCCCTAAGCTATGCATACTTTTGTTCGTATAAGCGCTTGGACAAATCCCTGCAGTCTCATCCGCATATTTTTTACAATTACTATAAGGGATGGTGTAGATTCCTCATCTTTCTTTGAGATTAGCATTAACCTTTACAGATTAAGAAATATCTTCGATAGTGGTAGCAGTTTAGCAGCATTCTCAGGTACCGTGGAAGTAGGGAACATTGAAAAAATATTTACTCTTTGAATCTGCTCCAAAGTATGATTTTTTGTGTTTTCCTTCTGCAATCCCATATGAAGGTGGCTAGAAAAGACTGCAGAAACAGTCTTCTTCCAGGAAATCGAGCATACAGATTCTGAGAGCCCTAATAACAAGAAACCCAACAGAATACTTCTCTTGGTTGGAGTGAGGCTGTGAGGCCAGAAATGAATGAGATCATTCTGATTGATTGGTACATGGTACACATCAAACTGGAGAAAGTTACCAGCAGTGTTTTTGTGTACAAGGACGTCGAGGAAAGGATGAGTGCTATTACTACTATTACTACTGCTACTACCACCACTACTACTATTACTACTGCTACTACCACCACTACTACTATTACTACTGCTACTTCCACCACTAGTGCTATTACTACTGCTACTACCACCACTACTTCTATTACTACTGTTACATCACTACTACTATTACTACTGCTACTTCCACCACTAGTGCTATTACTACTGCTACTACCACCACTACTACTATTACTACTGTTGCTACCACCACTACTGCTATTACTACTGCTACTACTACCACCACTACTACTATTACTTCTGCTGCTACCACCACTACTGCTATTACTACTGCTACTACTACCACCACTACTACTATTACTACTGTTACTTACATCACTTCTACTATTACTACTGCTACTTCCACCACTACTACTATTACTACTGCTGCTACCACCACTACTGCTATTAATACTGCTACTACTACCACCACTACCACTATTACTACTGTTACATCACTACTACTATTACTACTGCTACTTCCACCACTACTACTATTACTACTGTTGCTACCACCACTACTGCTACTACTACCACCACTACTACTATTACTTCTGCTGCTACCACCACTACTACTATTACTTCTGCTACTACCACCACTACTACTATTACTATTGCTACTACCACCACTACTACTATTACTATTGCTACTACCACCGCTACTACTGTTACTACTGCTACTACCACTACTACTACTATTACTACTGCTACTACCACTACTACTACTATTACTACTGCTACTACCACTACTACTACTATTACTACTGCTACTACCACTACTACTACTATTACTACTGCTACTACCACTACTACTACTATTACTACTGCTATTACCACCACTACTATTACTACTGCTACTACCACCACTACTACTATTACTACTGCTACTACTACCACCACTACCACTATTACTACTGCTACTACCACCACTACTACTATTACTTCTGCTACTACCACCGCTACTACTATTACTATTGCTACTACCACCACTACTACTATTACTATTGCTACTACCACCACTACTACTATTACTACTGCTACTACCACCACCACTACTACTATTACTACTGCTACTACCGCCACTACTACTATTACTACTGCTACTACCACCACTACTACTATTACTACTGCTACTACTACCACCACTACCACTATTACTACTGCTACTACCACCACTACTACTATTACTTCTGCTACTACCACCGCTACTACTATTACTATTGCTACTACCACCACTACTACTATTACTATTGCTACTACCACCACTACTACTATTACTACTATTACTACTGCTACTACCACCACCACTACTACTATTACTACTGCTACTACCACTGCTACTATTACTACTGCTACTACCACCACTACTACTATTACTATTGCTACTACCACCACTACTACTATTACTACTGCTACTACTACCGCTACAACTATTACTACTGCTACTACCACCGCTACAACTATTGCTACTGCTACTACCACCGCTACAACTATTACTACTGCTACTACCATCACTACTACTATTACTATTGCTACTACCACCACTACTACTATTACTACTGCTACTACTACCACTACTACTACTATTACTACTGCTACTACCACCGCTACAACTATTACTACTGCTACTACTACCACTACTACTACTATTACTGCTGCTACTACCACCGCTACAACTATTACTACTGCTACTACTACCACTACTACTACTATTACTGCTGCTACTACCACCGCTACAACTATTACTGCTACTACTATTATTTGCTAATAGTACGACTACTATTATTACCACTACTACTATTACTATTACTGCTAATGCTGCTAACAAAAATAATAATAATAATAATAATAATAATAATAATAATAATAATAATAATAATAATAATAATAATAATAATAATAATAATAATAATAATAATAATAATAATAAAATATTGTTCTTAACTAAGTTCCAAACTTTCTCCTTATTCAATTTCCATTAAGTTCTACTCAGTCATATATATTTTTATTATCTTGTTTATTCTCTTTCGTTATTCAAACATTAATTTAGATTTTTTCCTCTTCATCTCTCTTCCCTTATTCCTTCTCATCTAAGACTAATCCTATTTTTCTCGTTTTTCAGGGTGTTATTCCGTGCCTCTTGTTTCTTGGTGTGTTTTATGCCTGGCTGGTTGTGTCCATAATGCCCGTAGTGTCCGCCTCCTCACCTTGCTTATGCCACACTAATTCATCTACTTCTCAGGCGCTGTTAATATCGTGTTCTCTGGTGCTGGCTCACAATATCCTGTAGAGCGAGTCAATTAATTTGCTGCCCCGTGATGAAGAGCCGCCCAGGTTATAATAGGCAGGGAGGGAGGGAAGTCTGGGGACCTGGGACGTACACGCTCACACACACACACACTCACGCTCACGGTCATGCTCACACACACACACTCACGCTCACGGTCATGCTCACACACACACACTCACGCTCACGGTCATGCTCACACACACACACTCACGCTCACGGTCATGCTCACACACACACACACTCACGCTCACGGTCATGCTCACACACACACTCACGCTCACGGTCATGCTCACACACACACACTCACGCTCACGGTCATGCTCACACACACACACTCACGCTCACGGTCATGCTTGCACACACACACTCACGCTCACGGTCACGCTCACAGACACACACACTCACGCTCACGGTCATGCTCACACACACACACACTCACGCTCACGGTCATGCTCACACACACACACTCACGCTCACGGTCATGCTCACACACACACTCACGCTCACGGTCATGCTCACACACACACACTCACGCTCACTGTCATGCTCACACACACACACTCACGCTCACGGTCATGCTCACACACACACACTCACGCTCACGGTCATGCTCACACACACACACTCACGCTCACGGTCATACTCACACACACACACTCACGCTCACGGTCATGCTCACACACACACACTCACGCTCACGTTAATGCTCACGATCATGCTTACACACACGCACGCTCACTGTCATGCTTACACACACACACTCACGCTCACGTACACGCTCGCGGTCATGCTCACACACACACTCACGCTCACGGGTCATGCTCACATACACGCTCACATTCATGCTCACGCACACACTCACGCTCAAGTATACGCTCACGGTCATGTTCACACACATACGCTCACGTACACGCTCAGTCATGCTCGCACACACACACACACACACACACACACACACACACACACACACACAAACACACACGGAAGGAATAGACTCCGAAGTGTCCCTGTTTGCAGATGACGTGAAGTTGATGAGAAGAATTCACTCGATCGAAGACCAGGCAGAACTACAAAGGGATCTGGACAGGCTGCAGACCTGGTCCAGCAATTGGCTCCTGGAGTTCAACCCCACCAATTGCAAAGTCATGAAGATTGGGGAAGGGCAAAGAAGACCGCAGACGGAGTACAGTCTAGGGGGCCAGAGACTACAAACCTCACTCAAGGAAAAAGATCTTGGGGTGAGTATAACACCTGGCACATCTCCTGAAACGCACATCAACCAAATAACTGCTGCAGCATATGGACGCCTAGCAAACCTCAGAACAGCATTCCGACATCTTAATAAGGATTCGTTCAGGACCCTGTACACCGTCTATGTTAGGCCCATATTGGAGTATGCGGCACTAGTTTGGAACCCACACCTAGCCAAGCACGTAAAGAAACTAGAGAAAGTGCAAAGGTTTGCAGTAAGACTAGTCCCAGAGCTAAGAGGTATGTCCTACGAGGAGAGGTTAAGGGAAATCAACCTGACGACACTGGAGGACAGGAGAGATAGGGGGGACATGATAACGACATAAAAAATACTGAGAGGAATTGACAATGTGGACAAAGACAGGATGTTCCAGAGATTGGACACAGCAACAAGGGGACACAGTCGGAAGTTGAAGACACAGATGAATCACAGGGATGTTAGGAAGTATTTCTGCAGTCACAGAGTAGTCAGGAAGTGGAATAGTTTGGGAAGCGATGTAGTGGAGGCAGGATCCATACATAGCTTTAAGCAGAGGTATGATAAAGCTCACGGTTCAGGGAGTGACCTAGTAGCGACCAGTGAAGAGGCGGGGCCAGGAGCTTGGACTCGACCCCTGCAATCTCAACTAGGTGAGTAACTAGGTGAGTACACACACATACTGGTGGCTTTAAGAGTCTCGCCTTGGTTCAGAATTCTTCCGAGCAAAGAGTCTACCACGACTCTCATCGTTTCGAGGTTGTCCCGCAGTATTGTGCTCAGTAGATCTCTGGATTTAGAGACAAAGTTCCACATGGAGACCTAACTTCAGTAGAGACGGAAGTCTTACTAGTTTAGTAGAATTTAAGACTCGGAGGCCACAAGTAGGAAGTGACAGTTAGGCGTCCGATTCCTTTATCACAGGTTTAAGGTCACTTAGCTTATATTGTGAATTAAACATAGTTTCCTTTAAGGCATCTATTCGCTATTACGTTATGATGCTCCGTGTGTGTGTGTGTGTGTGTGTGTGTGTGTGTGTGTGTGTGTGTGTGTGTGTGTGTGTGTGTGTGTGTGTGTGTGTACGTAAGGATTATCTATTGCAAGGTATATTTGCTGTATGTAACCTTACATAGCCTACAACAGCCAACAAAACATATCGTAAGGTATTATTACGGTCTCTTATCTGTTAAGAGGAAAACTGAGAGTATTCAAAATACATTATATTAGATATTTTAATATACACATAGTCTGTGAAATTTTGGTCTCCTTATTGTATTAAATTTAATGATCTTCGATAAAGAGAAGATTAAACCTACACTTATTGTTAGGTTATAAAGGGGTAAACTTCTCACCATTGATACTCGGGAAAATCCCCTTAACAGCGCCTGATAAACCCTGAAGCGTAACAGTTATCTCTGTATTAGGACTGAAGAAGTCACTCGTGGCGAATGGTTCCTCTAATAAATGTCCTGAACTATACATACCTGGAGTTTACCTGGAGAGAGTTCCGGGGGTCAACGCCCCCGGGGCCCGGTCTGTGACCAGGCCTCCTGGTGGATCAGAGCCTGATCAACCAGGCTGTTACTGTTGGCTGCACGCAAACCAACGTACGAGCCACAGCCCGGCTGGTCAGGAACCGACTTTAGGTGCTTGTCCAGTGCCAGCTTGAAGACTGCCAGGGGTCTGTTGGTAACATCGACGACGAGAGTAAGTGATGATGAGGGTACGGGACAACAGAATGGCTTGCTGGAGGCAGCACTAAGCTCCTTTTTGAATGATGTTAAGGAGGGGCAGGAGGATGAAGGGAGTAACCTGGTGCAGGTAACAACGCAGCAAGATCTGGAGTGTAGGAATACTGTGTGCATTAATTAGGGATGGGGGGGATCCCTCCGTTATCCCTAGAACTATTTAACCCTTCATTACCCTTCCCCTCACTTCCATTGTGGCATACTTCCTTTATCCAAGATTTTACTCCTGTTCTTTGTCCTGGAGTAAGAACATCGTCCATCTCCGACGTCCCTGCAGTTCTCTTATGTGAACTTCCTTCCCCACACACCTCGTCACCTGTATTTTCAGCCCTATGGACTTCTGCCACAACGTTGTGCACATTATCATTAATGCACACAGTATTCCTACACTCCAGATCTTGCTGCGTTGTTACCTGCACCAGGTTACTCCCTTCATCCTCCTGCCCCTCCTTAACATCATTTATATACATAAGTGTCTTTTTCCACAGCGACTTTCTCGTTACAAGAGCATACAAAGGAGAAGTTGTTATCCTGCACAACTCACACACTACCTGTGAAAAATGCAAGATCTTATAGGTGACACCAATATTTATGCATCTATCCTGAATACCCGTGGAACAGCGTAACCGCCTCGATCCTCAGTGAGACACACAACATTCTCGGAAAGTTTGAACAAGACAGAAAACTCTTGTACCTTCTCTCTAGATCAGCCAAACTCTCTGGTTAACCAGAAACACATAAATGAAACTTTGTGCTCAGGATCATTACACCGAGCATCAGTAGCGCCCTGTACAAACTCTCAGGTGTTTTGAAGAAATATTTGTCAAAGCTTCCTGGGAGAATTAGTGCAGTGTAGCTGAAGCACATACATCACACTTCCTCTAAGTTTATTATAATTTCCCCAACACTTTATACAAGAGTGCAGAAAGTATGTACTTCATATGCTCTTCAAATGAACAACTCAGCAGTAAGGGAAGTTACCAGATACATCGTTTTGCCAGTGGGCAACGTGGAATCTATTGTGGCTGAACTTTTAACAACTAGCCCGTCCAGATAGTCGCCAATTCTTCATCACCAATCAAAAACTTGGTGCAGAAGTCCATTATTCAGTGTGGATAAATGCGATACAAAAATACACGAGGAAGACTGCTGGATCTTTTGACATTAGAGTTCGCTGACACACACACCTGCAACAAATATGAGCACAACAACGCCTGTGTACAACACAGGAACGAGTGTGTACACCCGATGAAGTGTACCGAGGCACAATCACTCGTCAGTGATAACCAGCAACAAGCGGAGGTTGCTGCAAGCTGCCTTAATTACCACCACCACCAACACCATCCCACAAAGATTTGGGAGCTTCGTTGCTTCCAAACTTTTAGCCAACAGATTGTTACCTATTATTCATATAATAATGGGCCGTCACATGATATCCAGTTACAGAAGCCTGCCCCGCCTCACCCTCACTACTGGTTACTTGTCTACCCATTATTGAAATGTTTTTGTCTACACTGAAGTGTGGGCATGTCTCTGTATATGCACTGAGAGGAGCATACCTCTATTTGCATACACTGAAAGATATATAAATTTATATTCACTGAGATATATATATCTGTATACATTGAGGTGCAAATCCCTGTCTATATATGCATGTCGTATATTTCTATACAAGATGCATCTCCCAGTGTGTATTCACTAAGAGGGGCTTATCTCCTAATGCATATATAATTAGAGATCACTTCAACTTCTGAACTAGGGATGAAAGTTATCTTGATCCTGCTTAGCACAGATAAAATGCTGCCTTAATGACCCCAAACCAACTTAACAATTAAGACCTTGTTTACCATCGGAAATATGACTTGTAAAGGTTTGGTTACGCTGCTCTGTGCACCGTCTGCTTGCTTCACACAAGTCGTAACTATGTGAGTGACACTAAGCCCGCTACATTCTCACTGCCCTGATGGCTGGTATATTAGGTTTGAAGTCTGCAGACTAATATAGAAATTCAAGAAAACTCTCAGAATGTGTACACTGAAATACACCCGTGGGCGTGTGTATACTGAGAGACACACACGCCACTCTTGTGTATATTCCCCTGGGAACCATGTCAGCTGGAGGGTACTTGGAGCGTGTGTAAGTACACTGAGGGACGCTGCTGAGAGACTTTACCTCTAGATGAGATGAGTGACGGTGTCTGGTAATGCTTCTAGATAAGTAACGACGTCTGGGCCCCAGGCCCACACTCTTGGAACTCTGTGTTCATTAAGAACTGCAAGAAACCCCTTTCACGTGCATTAAGTATGTTATGGAGAAGGAGCATAGACATGGATAAAATTCCAGTCACTAAAAACAACAGATATAGCAACAATGTTTTAGCTAAGAACTGTAGACCAACAGATCTAACGTCCCACATCACAAAAATCTTTGAAAGAGTACTATGAAGTATGATTGCAAACTACTTGGATTCTCAAAAACTGCACAATCCAGGGCAATATGGGTTCAGGGCAGGTCGCTCCTGCCTCTCGCAACTACTGGATCGCTATGATATGGTTTTGGATGCACTATAAGACAAACAGAATGCAGATGTAATATGCACAGACTTTGCCAAAGCCTTTGACAAGTTCGATCACGGGGTAATAGCGCACAAAATGAGTGCTAAAGGGATAAATGGCAAAGTGAGCAGATGGATCTTCAATTTCTTAACCAATCGAACACAAAGAGTATTGGTAAACAGAGTTAAATCGAAGCTGCCGCAATGAAAAGCTCTGTTCCACAAGACACAGTACTAGCCCCTCATCATGTTCCTCATCCTCATATCAGACAGACAGAAGTGCAATCCACAGCACCGTGTCATCCTTTGCAGGCGATACTAGGATCTGCATGAGACTGTCATCCAGTGAGGACGCGGTTAACCTCCAAGAAGATATAAACCAAGTTTTCCAGTGGGCAACGGAAAACAATATGATCTTTAATGAAGACAGATTCCAACTACTCCATTATGGAAAACTGGAGTAAATAATTAGAACTGAGTATACTACAAACTCTAATCACACAGTAGAGCTGAAAAGTATTGTGAGGGACCTGGGAGTGGTAATGTTTGAGGCTCTCACTTTCAAGAATCACAACAGTGTCACTATCACATCTGAAAAGAAAGTTATAGGATAGATAATGAGAAAGTTCGAAACAAGAAATGCCAAGCCAGTGATGACCCTTTTTAAATCACTTGTTCTCTCTAGGCTGGAATACTGCTGTACATTAACATATCCGTTCAAAGCAGGTGAAATTGCAGATCTAGAGAATGTACAGAGATCCTTTACTGCACATATAAGTTCCGCCAAACATCTTAACTACTGGGAACGCTTGAAAGCACTTGACTTGTACTCTCTAGAATGCAGGCGAGAGAGATATACCATAATCTACACTTGGAAAATCCTAGAAGTAATGGTCCCGAATCTGCACACAGAAATCACTCCCTACGAAAGTAAAAGACCGAGCAGGAGGTGCAAAATACCCCTAATGAAAAGTAGGGGCGTCACTGGTAAACTAAGAGAAAACACAATAAGTGTCTGGGGCCCAAGAATGTTCAACAACCTCCCACCAGGCATAAAAGAAATTACCAATAGACCCCTGGCTCCTTCAAGAGAGTGCTGGTCAGATACCCTTCAAAGGGCAGGACCGAGTATAGTCGGTCGGTGCCGGATCAGTCGGGCTGTGGTTCGTATATTGGACTACGTGTAGCCAGCAGTAACAGTCTGGTTGATCAGGCCCTGATCCACCGGGAAGCCTGGTCGTGGACCTGGCCACGGGGGCGTTGATCCCCAGAATACCGCTTAAACAGAGGGAAAAGAGTTAGTCAAGGAATGAAGGGTGAAGGGACTGGGTAGGGGACGATATGTGAAGTAAGGATGAGGGGTTAGGTGAGAGTGGGGAAGCAGGTGAAGGTGAGGGGGTGTGAGGTGAGCAAGAGGCTGCCTCAGTGGATTACTTCACCTGCTCTGCAAGGATGAGGCGGTAAAACTCTCATAAAGCAACGTTCTCCTAGCTTTCATCTGCTCAGTCTGGGATTAATTACCTGTGAAGGAAGTAGTGTGAGGCAGGTACTGTGTGGAGTGTGTGGGGGAGTGTGTGGGGGGAGTGAGTGGGGGAGTGTATGTGTGGGGGAGTGTGTGTGTGGGGAGAGGACGTACTCTGTGGTGGGGAAGTAGAGTGTGGAGATGGTGGGGGCGTGAATGTTGTGTAGCTACTCTGAACTTCTATCAAGCGGCTTTAGTGACGTCTGGCGTCCTAGAATAGTTCATAACTACTTTTAAAACTGTGTAATGGAATTATCTTCCAGTGCCTCCTCGTCTAGCGCCTTCCACTCACCACTTTCAACCTGTAAAACTTCGTTCTTACATCCCGGTGAGGCGCTGAAGTAGAGGACCTGGCAAGCGACCAGACTGTGATGGCTGTACGAATTTATTTATGTATTAACAATTATCTGTCTGAAGAACAAAACTCGCCTGGGTAAATCAGCACAAGGCTGAAGGATCGATCCTCCGTCTGTCAATATCGGCAGAGAAGTGCAAGTATTATGAATAAACTTGACTACGCACTGCGTAGTAAATTAGAGTCAATTGCAGGATACAGAGAGGCTCACCCTGTAACCCTGTAGGTACACATACACACACACACACACACACACACACACACACACACACACACACACACACACACACACACACACACACACGCGTTGAAAGACGCGTAATATCAGCTAGAAGTAATCAGTGGTAGTGGAACGTCAGTGAACAATACTACGAGTGATAATTAAAGTTATTAGTTAAAGAAAGTGAGAGGAAAGCTGAAATCATAATATTTCAAAGCGCAAACCGCTGGGGGTCTTAGGCGCTGTTGCCACATTGGCAGCGGTAGGCCTGATGAAGTGACGTCACGACAAGTTGTGTGCCATTATACATATGAAGTGAAGTGTATATAATGTGAAGTGTATACTACCATCAGTGAAGAGTGAAGTGAGGAAGCGGAATATATGGTTATAATCATCACGGGTGAAGGATCTCCAAAAATAGGGATTTAAGGCCTACGTACGACTACGTCATCAGCAGCTGGCAACTGTCAACCGCAAGTTTATTCGCCTAGTTGTGGTTTGCATGTTGACGGCCCTGGCTGGCCTTGTATACTGTTTGATACTGGTCACTCACTCCTGCAAGCTATTACCAGAATTAGAATAGAAATAGCAGACATAGAGAATATAGTGTTGACGAGTGTGAGAAGGTAGGTGGGACAAGCTTTTAAGGGCAACATGGTAAGACGGTGCTAGGGGGTCCCAGGAGGGTTTAGTCAGGTCACAAGAAGTTGCGGCCAGTCATTACACCGCACAAGACTCTCACACACACACTCACACACACACACACACACGCACACACGCACACACGCACACAGGCAGTGTTACTACCGGTAGTTATTAGCAGTAAGAATACTTAGGAAGCTAGGAAGTCCTCTCTCAATGTGAACAAGGAAAATGATAATAACCAGCAACAATTAACACGTAAATCCAGAAAGGGCAATAAGTGGAGAGAGTAGCATAATTGGGAAAGATAAATGAGACTAAATTTGTGCCTACACGACGGACCTCTCAACCCCCCCCCTAACCCTCCCTCCCTCACACACAAGCACACACACACAAGGGTAGACACTCACACACACACACATACACACACATACACACATACACACACACACATACATACACACATACGTAAACACACAAACACACACACACACATACACATACACATACACACACACACACACGCACACACACACACACACACACACACACACACACACACACACACACACACACACACACACACACACACACATTCACACACACACATTCACACACACACACATACACACACACACACACACACACACACACACACACACACACACACACACACACACACACCCTCCGCCACTTGACACCTTAGCCTTAGCCACCTACCCCTCCCCCAAACCACCTAACCCCTCCCCAAACCGTCTAACCCCCGCCCAACAACCTCCCTCCCTCCAATAACCATCCTCCCCCTCCCCCATAACCATCCATCCCCTCTCTCCCCCAAACCATCTAACTCCCTCCCCCAAACCATCTAACTCCCTCCCCCAACTATCTCTGCCCCTCCAATAACCATCCTCCCCCTCCCCCACAACCATCCATCCCCTCTCCTAACCGTCTATTCCCCTCCCCCTAACCAGGATGAGGACAAGGGGCTCCAAGGACGAATCTGAGAGGGAGGAATGGGAGATAGAGCTCAAAAAAAGGGAGGAAGACTGGGGAAGGAGACTAGATGAGCTGGAAAGGAAGATGGAAGAGAGGTTAGCAGCAGAATGCAGAAGGTGGAAGCAACAGGCCACAGCAGCAGAAATCAAGATAGAGAGATTAGAAGAGGAGCTGAGACATCTGAAACAGCACAGAGACAAAGATATTACAGAAGTAGCATCGGCAATGGCTACATCGAACACAGACAACAGGTCCGAAGGAAGCATGGAAACTAAACTGTATGCAGAGGTCCTGTCAAACCCACATGGGGCCAAAACAAAGACAGGGAGCACTCTAGGACAGAAAGAGAGGTTGGAAGACATTGATGGAACTAGGACATGTGCAAGGACCTTACCAGATACCTGTGGGGGCCAGGAGCAAGTGAGCAGGAAGGATAAACCAAGAAGCATAGGGGCCATAACGAGGGAAGGGACTGAAGGAAGGAACACTCCACGGGAAGGAACTAAAACACATCAGAGGATGCAATGGGAGTCACAGTGGGAGGTGGAAAGGGAGAGATCCGTGTTTGTCTATGGGCTAGACGAAGCTAAAGGGGAAACTTATGATGAAAGAAAGCAGGAGGAGAAAAAAGCGATTGAAGACATCATGAAGGTGATAGGCGAGGGGGACATGACCCAGGTGGCAAATTTTCGGAGAATTGGGTGGTTCACAAAGAAAAGGAATCGGCCTCTCAAAGTAATTTTCAAGGCAGAATCAACCCGAACCATGATCCTGCAGGAGAAAGCACGGCTGAGAGGCAAGCAGGAGTTCCGGAGTGTGTACCTCGACCGAGACAGAACACAGGACGAAAGGAAGACAATGAAAGAGAGAGTTCAAAAACGAAAGGAGAAATGGGAGGAAATGAAAAAGGAGAGCAGAATAACCCAGGATCAAATGGAAGGACAAGCGCACCCCCCAGAAACACCTGCAGAAGGACTCCAGCCACGACACCCCCAAGGCAACTGAACATTCCAAACCAACCATCACACACCGATCCCTCTGTTTCCACCCCCCGCACCACAGTTACAGTATTAGAACAGAAGTTGAAGGTTTGGTACACAAATGCAGATGGATTAACGAATAAACATGAGGAATGGCAAGAAAGAATCAATGAGAAGTCCCCAGACATCATAGCAGTTACAGAAACAAAACTCATGGAGACAATAACAGATGCAATCTTCCCACAAGGATACCAGATCATGAGGAAAGATAGAAGGGGTAGGGGGGGAGGTGGGGTTGCTCTGCTCGTAAAAAACAGATGGAAATTCGAGAAAATGGAAGGAATAGATGAGACAGGAGAAAGAGACTACATAGCAGGTACACTTCAGTCTGGGGAACACAAAGTGGTCATTGCAGTGATGTATAATCCACCACAGAACTGCAGGAGGCCAAGAGAGGAATATGAAGAGAGCAACAGAGCAATGGTGGACACACTTGCTGAGGTGGCAAGAAGAGCTCACTCCAGCAGAGCAAAGTTGCTGGTTATGGGGGATTTCAACCACAGGGAGATTGACTGGGAAAACCTGGAGCCACATGGGGGTCCCGAAACATGGAGAGCCAGGATGTTGGACGTGGTGCTGGAAAACCTCATGCACCAACATGTTAAGGACACTACCAGAGTGAGAGGGGAGGATGAACCAGCAAGATTGGACCTTGTGTTCACCCTGGGCAGCTCAGACATTGAGGATATCAAGTATGAGAGTCCCCTAGGAGCTAGCGACCACGTGGTTCTGTGCTTTGAATACATAGTAGAGCTGCAAGTGGAGAGAATAACAGGAGTAGAATGGGAAAAGCCTGACTATAAAAGAGGGGACTACATAGGGTTGAAGAACTTCATGCGGGAGGTCCAGTGGGACAGAGAACTGGCAGGAAAGCCAGTAAATGAAATGATGGAATATGTAGCAACAAAATGCAAGGAGGCAGTGGAAAGGTTCATTCCCAAGGGCAACAGTAACAACGGGAAGACCAGAACAAGCCCCTGGTTTACCCGACGGTGCAAGGAGGCAAAAACAAAGTGCAATAGAGAATGGAAAAAGTACAGAAGGCAGAGAACACACGAAAATAGGGAGATCAGTCGCAGAGCCAGGAATGAGTACGCACAGGTAAGGAGGGAGGCCCAGCGACAGTATGAAAATGACATAGCATCGAGAATCAAGACTGACCCGAAACTGTTGTATAGCCACATCAGGAGGAAGACAACAGTCAAAGACCAGGTGATCAGATTAAGGACAGAAGGTGGAGAACTCACAAGAAATGATCAGGAGGTATGTGAGGAGCTGAACAGGAGATTTAAGGAAGTTTTTACAGTAGAGACAGGAAGGGCTGTGGGAAGACAGCACAGAAGGGAACATCAAGAGGGAATATACCAACAAGTGTTGGATGACATACGAACAACTGAGGAGGAGGTGAAGAAGCTCTTAAGTGACCTTGACACCTCAAAGGCGATGGGACCGGACAACATCTCCCCATGGGTCCTTAGAGAAGGAGCAGAGATGCTGTGTGTGCCTCTAACCACAATCTTCAACACATCCCTTGAAACTGGGCAACTACCTGAGAAATGGAAGACAGCTAATGTAGTCCCCATATTTAAGAAAGGAAACAGAAACGAGGCACTAAACTACAGACCTGTGTCTCTGACATGTATTGTGTGCAAAGTCATGGAGAAGATTATCAGGAGGAGAGTGGTCGAACACCTGGAAAGGAACAAGATTATAAATGAAAACCAGCATGGGTTCATGGAAGGCAAATCTTGTATCACAAACCTCCTGGAGTTTTATGACAAGGTAACAGAAGTAAGACACGAGAGAGAGGGTTGGGTAGATTGCGTTTTCCTAGACTGCAGGAAGGCCTTTGACACAGTTCCCCACAAGAGATTAGTGCAGAAGCTGGAGGATCAGGCACACATAAAAGGAAGGGCACTGCAATGGATAAGGGAATACCTGACAGGGAGGCAGCAACGAGTCATGGTACGTGAAGAGGTATCACAGTGGGCGCCTGTTACGAGCGGGGTCCCACAGGGGTCAGTTCTAGGACCAGTGCTATTTTTGATATATGTGAACGACATGATGGAAGGAATAGACTCTGAAGTGTCCCTGTTCGCAGATGACGTGAAGTTGATGAGAAGAATTAAATCGGACGAGGATGAGGCAGGACTGCAAAGAGACCTGGAGAGGCTGGACATGTGGTCCAGTAACTGGCTCCTCGAATTCAATCCAGCCAAATGCAAAGTCATGAAGATTGGGGAGGGGCAAAGAAGACCGCAGACAGAATATAGGCTAGGTGGACAAAGACTACAGACCTCACTCAGGGAGAAAGACCTTGGGGTGACCATAACACCGAGTACATCACCGGAGGCACACATCAACCAAATAACCGCTGCAGCATACGGGCGCCTGGCAAACCTGAGAATAGCGTTCCGATACCTCAATAAGGAATCGTTCAAGACACTGTACACTGTGTATGTTAGGCCCATACTGGAGTATGCAGCACCAGTCTGGAACCCACACCTGGTCAAGCACGTCAAGAAGTTAGAGAAAGTACAAAGGTTTGCAACAAGGCTAGTCCCAGAGCTCAAGGGAATGTCGTACGAGGAAAGGTTAAGGGAAATCGGACTGACGACACTGGAGGACAGAAGGGTCAGGGGAGACATGATAACGACATACAAGATACTGCGGGGAATAGACAAGGTGGACAGAGATAGGATGTTCCAGAGAGGGGACACAGGGACAAGGGGTCACAACTGGAAGCTGAAGACTCAGACGAGTCACAGGGACGTTAGGAAGTATTTCTTCAGTCATAGAGTTGTCAGCAAGTGGAATAGCCTAGCAAGTGAAGTAGTGGAGGCAGGAACCATACATAGTTTTAAGAAGAGGTATGACAAAGCTCAGGAAGCAGAGAGAGAGAGGATCCAGTAGCGATCAGTGAAGAGGCGGGGCCAGGAGCTGAGTCTCGACCCCTGCAACCACAATTAGGTGAGTACAATTAGGTGAGTACACACACACAGGGAAAATCCTGTGTCACAAACCTACTAGAGTTTTATGACAAGGTGACAGAAGTAAGACAAGAGAGAGAGGGGTGGATCGACTGCATTTTTTTGGACTGCAAGAAGGAATCGACACAGTTCCTCACAAGAGGTTACTGCAAAAGCTAGAGGACCAGGCACACATAACAGGAAAGGCACTGCAATGAATCAGAGAATACCTGACAGGGAGGCAACAACGAGTCATGGTACGTGACGAGGTGTCAGAGTGGGCGCCTGTGACAAGCGGGGCTCCACAGGGGTCAGTCCTAGGACCTGTGCTGTTCTTGGTATATGTGAACGACATAACGGAAGGGATAGGCTCAGAAGTGTCCTTGTTTGCAGATGATGTGAAGTTAATGAGAAAAATAAAATCGGATGAGGATCAGGCAGGACTAAAAAGAGACCTGGACAGGCTACAAGCCTGGTCCAGCAACTGGCTCCTTGAGTTTAACCCTGCCAAATGCAAAGTCATGAAGATTGGGGAAGAGCAAAGAAGACCGCAGACACAATATAGTTTAGATGGCCAAAGACTGCAAACCTCACTCAAGGAAAAAGATCTGGGGGTGAGCATAACACTGAGCATATCTCCTGAGGCGCACATCAATCAGATAACTGCTGCAGCATACGGGCGCCTGGCAAATCTACGTATAGCGTTCCGATACCTCAGTAAGGATTCGTTCAAGACTCTGTATACCATTTATGTCAGGCCCATACTGGAGTATGCAGCACCAGTTTGGAATCCACACCTAGTCAAGCACGTCAAGAAATTAGAGAAAGTGCAAAGGTTTGCAACAAGACTAGTCCCAGAGCTCCGGGGATTGTCCTACGACGAAAGGTTGAGGGAAATCGGCCTGACGACACTGGAGGACAGGAGGGTCAAGGGAGACATGATAACGACATATAAAATACTGCGCGGAATAGACAAGGTGGACAAAGACGGGATGTTCCAGAGAAGGGACACAGACACAAGAGGTCACAATTGGAAGTTGAAGACTCAGATGAATCAAAGGGATTTTAGGAAGTATTTTTTCAGCCATAGAGTAGTCAGGCCATGGAATAGCCTAGAAAGTGACGTAGTGGAGGCGGGAACCATACATAGTTTTAAGGCGAGGTATGATAAAGCTCATGGGGCAGGGAGAGAGAGGACCTAGTAGCAATCAGCGAAGAGGCAGGGCCAGGAGCTATGACTCGGCCCCTGCAACCACAAATAGGTGAGTACAAATAGGTGAGTACACATACACACACACACACACACACACACACACACACATGTGCCTAGAACAAAATGGTAACTAACTAACACACCCAGCATGACTCCACAAGAGTCAAACCACACGATACACATTGCAGGAAATATGTACCAGTAAGACACCATACAACACTCACTGGTGAGGAATAGCGTTCCACGACAACACTACATAATACCCACTACACGGAAGTGTTCCAGAACAGCACTACACAATACCCACTACAAAGAATAGTGTTCCAGAACAGCACTACACAATACCCACTACAAAGAATAGTGTTCCAGAACAGCACTACACAATACCCACTACAAAGAATAGTGTTCCAGAACAGCACTACACAATACCCACTACAAAGAATAGTGTTCTAGAACAGCACTACACAATACCCACTACAAAGAATAGTGTTCCAGAACAGCACTACACGATACTCACTACCCGGAATAGTGTTCCAGAACAGCACTTTACAATAACCGCTACAAAGAATAGTGTTCCAGAACAGCACTTCACAATACTCACTACCCGGAATAATGTTCCAGAACAGCACAATACAATGAACACTATAAGAAAAGTGTCTAAAAATGGTCCACAAAACAATTGGAAGGAATGCAAATACAAATGGAAAACGTTGAGTGAAAATATTACACTGGATGTCGCTGGAGGAAAGTAAACAGATTTCCTGCATTTGTGATTGTAAAATGGAAAAGAAGTAGGAAATTGTGAGAGATGAATGAGAAGGTTAAGGAGGCGAAAAATATAAATAACGGGGGAGGAGGTGGATGGTGTGATAATGTATAAATATTGTAAATGAAAGTGAATGAATGGAAGTAGTAAATGACTGTTATATAACATGTCTCTCTCTCTCTCTCTCTCTCTCTCTCTCTCTCTCTCTCTCTCTCTCTCTCTCTCTCTCTCTCTCTCTCTCTCTCTCTCTCTCTCTCTCTCGTTCTGTATGTATAAATATATATATTGACAGAGTGAAGTTGAAGTTACTTATTTACCACAACTTTAATTTGGTTGGATTTTATTACTTGAATATTCATAACCTGTAAGAATGTGCTGTACGTAAGTCCGTAGAGGAGTGAAAGTTGATGTACATAAGAACATAAGAGAGCAGGGACACTGCAACAGGCCTACTGGCCTATGCGAGACAGGTCCAATTCTCCCACCGGCTTAAGCCAATGCCTTCACCTAGTCAGGTCAGTCACGTCACTTAAGGAAGGGGCACGGCATCCGTCCTAGTAGCACAAGCTAGTCAGGTCCAACTCACACCCACCCACACCCACTCATGTATTTATCCAACCTGTTTTTAAAACTACACAACGTCTTAGCTTCTATGACGGTACTCGGGAGTTTGTTCCACTCATCCACAACTCTATTACCAAACTAGTGCTTTCCTATATCCTTTCTGAATCTGAAATTTTCCAATTTAAAACCATTGTTGCGAGTCCTGTCTATATTAGATATTTTCAGCACGCTATTTACATCCCCTTTATTAATTCATGTTTTCCATATATACACCTCAATCATATCCCCCCTAATTCTACGCCTTTCGAGAGAGTGCAGATTCAGGGCCCTCAGTCTATCCTCATAGGGAAGATTTCTGATACATGGGATCAACTTTGTCATCCTCCTCCGTACGTTTTCCATTGCATTTATATCCATTCTGTAATATGGTGACCAGAACTGAGCAGCATAATCTAAATGAGGCCTAACCAAGGATATATAGAGTTGAAGAACAACCTGACGACTTCTATTATTTATACTTCTTGCTATGAAGCCAAGGATTCTGTTAGCGAACACTAATGCACTGTTGTCTTGGTTTCAGATTACTGCTAACCAAAAACTCCTAAATCCGACTTCTCCGACCATTGTATCAGTCTATTCAAATCATCCTGAAGTGCTCTAATGTGCTCATTAGAATTAATTGGACGGCCTATTTTGGTGTCATCAGCAAATTTGCTTATGTTGCTATTTATTCCCTCATCTATGTCGTTTATGTAAATTGTGAACAACACGGGGCCCAACACTGACCCCTGAGGAACACCGCTTATGACATGCCTCCATTCTGATTTCTTTCCGTTTATGCAAACTCTTTGTTGCCTATTTGTCAGCCATGCCTCTACCCAGGAAGAAATTTCTCCTCCTATTCCGTGTGCCTTAAGTTTTCTGAACAGCCTCTGATGTGGAGCTCTGTCGAGAGCCTTACTGAAGTCCATATACACAATATCATATTCAGTACCATGATCTACCCCCTCAAACACCTTAGTGAAGAAAGTTAGTAAATTCGTAAGACAGGAACGCCTCTTTGTAAAACCGTGCTGAGATTCATTAATCAATTTATGCCTTTCAAGATGGCTATGAATTGCTTCGGCAATTATTAATTTCATAAATTTACCAACTATTGACGTAAGGCTTATTGGTCTATAGTTCGAAGCTAAGGACTTGTCACCTGCCTTGTAAATAGGTATTAAATTTGCCATTTTCCACTTGTCTGGCAGTATGCCAGTTTGTAGTGATATATTGAAAAGATTAGCCAAAGGTATGCTAAGTTCCTCTTTACATTCCTTTAACACCCTTGCAAACAGTTTATCAGAGCCTGGGGATTTGTTAGATTTTAATTTCTCTATTTATCTGAGGACCATGTCACTAGTTACCCTAATCGTGCATAGTCTATTATCCTCCTGTTTTACATAATTTATTATTTCTGGAATTTCGCTAGTATCTTCCTGAGTAAAAACTGAGAGGAAGTATTTATTGAAAAGTTCACACATTTCCTTATCACTGTCAGTGATCCGACCAGAGTTACTCTTAAGTGGGCCAATCTTGTCCCTAATCTTACTTCTGTATACCTGAAAGAACCCTTTTGGGTTAGTCTTCGAATCCCTTGCGACTTTAGCCTCATAATCCCTTTTTGCTTTTTTTATTCCTTATTTTATTTCTTTCTTTAATTGAACATATTGATTCCTTAACTGCCCATCCCCTCTTTTGATACGCCTATATATGCCTCTCTTTTGACAAATGAGATGTTTTAATCTAATGTTTATCCATTTGTGATCATTTTTATTAGATCTAATTTCCCTACTCGGGACAGAAGTCGTCTGAGCAGCCAATCACTGTACTTTGAAATACGTCATATTGACAATCAACACCAGCTACCTGACACATAGCAAGGTCATCCCAATTTAGCCCACCCAGGTAATTTCTCATACCCATGAAGTCGGCCAAGCGGAAATCTGGGACAGAGATTTGATTGCAGTTATCTGGGTGATTCCATGATATATTGAAACTAAGTGATTTGTGATCGTTTTCTCTTATCTCATCACTAACCTCAAGATTATTAACTAGTGATTCTTTGTTGGCAAGAACCAAGTCAAGCAGATTGTTTCCCCTAGTTGGTTGTCACAAACTGTTCTAAAAAGCAGTCTTGTACCGTATCAAGACAGTCACTAGAGTCAAGATTTCCTGTCATATTGTTCCAGTCAATTTGTCTGAAGTTAAAATCTCCCATTAACACAACATTTTCACATCTAGATGCTTTATGAATTTCGTTCCATAGCAGCTTACTGCACTCCTTATCAAGGTTTGGGGGGCCTATAAATCATACCCAAAATTAATTTTTCACGACCTTTGAGAAACTGTAGCCAAATAGATTCTGTGTCCGATGTTTCTAATCTTACATCTTGTCTAACACAACAATTTAAATTTTGTCTGACATACATCGCCACTCCACCACCCTTCCTGTTGATCCTATAAGTGTGAAATAGTTTATGACCCTGTATGTTGCATTCAGAAGGCATTTCTCTAAATTTCAAGTTGAACCAGGTCTCTGTTATAGCAATAATATCTATGTTCCCTGCACTTGCAAGTAATCTTAGCTCATCTATCTTATTTCTTAGACTCCTACTATTTGTATAGTAAACCTTAAGGGAGCTAGTCACTCGTTGCCCTCTACTATCTCTCTTTGTTTGTTGATCAATTGATTTGCCATTACTAACAACTTTATTTTGAATATTGTCTTTTAAACATATCCCTGAGGTATCCCGGTAATAACTGCTGTTTTTAACTTTAATACTGCAGCCTGATTGTTTCCCACAAACACCCATACCTCCATAACCTATCAGTTTAAATTCCTAGACAAGTCATCAATGACCCACTCAATCGAATTTTGGCTAATCAACCACTCCAACCCCATAGAGATGAACCCCATCTCTTGCATACATATCATGCTTGCCATAGAATTTGTCCCAGTTATCAGTGAATGGGATTGCAAGTTCCTTGCAGTACCTGTCTAGCCAGCAATTTATACCAATTGCCCTAGACATCCATTCATTGCCCACTCCCCTTCTAGGCAAGATATGATTGGGATCCCTCCCTTAGATCTGACAACTTCTATGGCTGACCTGTACTTATCCAGCAGCTCCTGTCTCCTGCTCTTCCTGATGTCATTTCCACCAGCATTAAGACAGATAATGGGTTTGTTCCCATTACCTGACATAACCTTATCCAACCTGCTGACTATGTCACCAACACCAACTTGTGGGAGGCACAACCTCTGTCTGACCTTCCTATCTCTGTTACAAAGAGCACAGTCCATATATCTTACCTGAGGATCTCCTACAATTCTTACCATGATTAGCAGGGGAGTCAGTGGTACCTTTAACCTCACTAACCACTGAAGTACACTCATCCTGGAGAACAGAGAATCGACTTCCTACCTTCACATCTTCTCTATTAACCTTCCCTATCATCCTTCTTCCTGAACTGTGAACCACTTGCCACTTAAAGCGGCTGCAACTCTTTAGCTCACAGCTGGTATCATTTTCCTCACCAGCTCCCACCATCTCACACTCACTCCCAAACCCATCTAGGCGAAGCTTCAGCCTCCTATTTTCCTCGTAAAGAAGTAGAACCTCCTTCTTAAACACTTTAACCTGAAATTCTAAAACACTACAGCAGGCCATGGTGCTCAGTAACACCCCACGCTAATTTCCAGATAACTTAGGACAGTGACCACACGTGACCTCTGACCGCAGCATACTCATGTACCCAGGTACTGATATTTTAAAAAGAGTCTCCCAGAGTGAACTATAATCGGTTGCCCGTCACGTGGTATAATAACTGCCTTCTGTCTAAGAGTTAAGTTGGTACGTGTGTGGAACTTTGAACATTGGGATTGTATATAATAAGGTTACTGATATGTCTACGTTGATAGGGTCAACTAGGGTAGGTCGAGGAGAGGAATGAGTGCCCTAGCATACACAGGGTCAGAACAACAGTGACTCGGCCAGAGTTTAACAGCCTCTCTGACCTCCACAAAGTACGATATCTGCCTCACCGCTTAATTACTTTTTTCTTACCATTTTCGGAAGCCTCTCAGTAATGTTCACATTATTACTGTGGTGAGGATTGCACCGCCACGACACCAACTTTATTACTGAGAACTGCCTCTGTTATTAACATTCTTGGTACAAAAACTTAGAACTACATTCTCCTACCTTGAATCAAACCTGATTGCCTTCCGTTCCCACTGTGAATATGTTACAGACAATTAGCATGTGATGAATGGTTTGAAAACCGACAAGTTGAAGAATTGAGACACTTATGCAACACATAAAGATTCCCATGTGTTGCATAAGTGTCTCAATTCTTCAGACAATTAGCAAATAAGGAATGCAGAAGGAAGACAAATTAAAAGGCGCCCTTCAAGGAGAACCTTGAAGTGGTTTGCAGGAATATTTCTCGAGATCATTTTCTCCTCAATCACTTCATTTTTATCTCGTTCATCACTCGAGGTGTTATCTGATCTGCTTCACATTATCAAAGCTTATGTAGGATAACTAAGATCACATTCTTGGAACCCTGGGGACATCCACGCTCCCTCGGAACAAAGTTGTTGAAGATATTCCCAGCATCTTGGAAAGGATGGGATAACTTCCCGAAATACTACGTCCGCCGGGAAAGCCCATACATGTTAGTAGCTTTCTTTGTACTTAACATTTGTACATGTAAGTCGCACATTGTAATCCTCGAAAAGGAATTTGCAAAGCCCTCAGAGGTGTAATTTCAAAAAATCAAAATGAAAACATGTCTCCTAATTCGACGAGGGCGGAGAGTCAAGGTCATGTGTGTAGGACGGAGAGTCCAGGTCAGATGTGAAGGACGGAGAGTCTAGGTCAGGTGTGTAGGACGGAGAGTCCAGGTCAGGTGTGCAGGGTGGAGAGTCCAGGTCATGTGTGTAGGACGGAGAGTCCAGGTCAGGTGTGCAGGGCGGAGAGTCCAGGTCATGTGTGTAGGACGGAGAGTCCAGGTCAGATGTGAAGGACGGAGAGTCTAGGTCAGGTGTGTAGGGCGGAGAGTCCAGGTCAGGTGTGTAGGACGGAGAGTCCAGGTCAGGTGTGTAGGGCGGAGAGTCCAGGTCAGGTGTATAGGGCGGAGAATCCAGGTCAGGTGTGTAGGGCAGAGAGTCCAGGTCAGGTGTGTAGGACGGAGAGTCCACGTCAGGTGTGTAGGGGGAGAGTTCAGGTCAGGTGTGTAGGGGAGAGTCCAGGTCAGGTGTGTAGGGGAGAGTTCAGGTCAGGTGTGTAGGGCGCAGAGTCCAGGTCAGGTGTGAAGAGCGAAGACTCCAGATTAGGTGTGTAGAGCAGAGAGTGCAGATTAGGTGTGTATGGGGAGAGTCCAGGTCAGGTGTGAAGGACGGAGAGTCCAGGTCCGGTGTGTAGGACGGGGAGTCCAGGTCCGGTGTGTAGGGCGAAGAGTCCAGGTCAGGTGTGTAGGACGGAGAGTCCAGGTCACGCGTGTAGGGGAGAGTCCAGGTCAGGTGTGTGGCGGAGAGTCCAGGTCAAGCGTGTATAGCGGAGAGCTCAGGTCAGGCGTGTAGGGGGAGAGTCCAGGTCAGATATGTAGGGCGGGGAATCCAGGTCAGGTGTGTAGGACGAAGAGTCCAGGTCAGGTGTGCAGGACGGTGAGTCCAGGTCAGGTGTGTAGGACGGTGAGTCCAGGTCAGGTGCGTAGGGGGAGTCCAGGTCATGTGTGTAGGACGGAGAGTCTACGTCAGGTGTGTAGGGCGGAGAGTTCAGGTCAGATGTATAGAGGGAGAGTCCAGGTCAGGTGTGTAGGACGGTGAATTCAGGTCAGTTGTGTAAGAGAGAGTACAGGTCAGGTGTGTTAGGCGGAGAGTCCAGGTCAGGTGTGAAGGACGGTGAATTCAGGTCAGGTGTGTAGGGGAGAGTGCAGGTCAGGTGTGTAGGACGGAGAGTCCAGGTCCGGTGTGTAGGACGGAGAGTCCATGGCAGGTGTGTAGGGCGGAGAATCGAGGTCAGGTGTGTAGAGCGGAGAGTCCAGGTCAGGTGTGTATGACGGAGCGTCCAGGTCAGGTGTGTAGGAGGAGTGTCCAGGTCAGGTGTATAGGGCGGAGAGTCCAGGTTAGGTGTGTAAGACGGAGGGTCCAGGTCAGGTGTGTAGGGCGGAGAGTCCAGGTCACGTGTGTAGGGGGAGAGTCCAGATCAGGTGTTTTGGACGGTGAGTCGAGGTCAGGTGTGTAGGGGAGAGCCCAGGTCAGGTGTGTAGGGCGGAGAGTCCAGGTCCGGTGTGTAGGACGGAGAGTCCATGTCAGGTGTGTAGGGTGGAGAGTCGAGGTCAGGTGTGTAGAGCGGAGAGTCCAGGTCAGGTGTGTAAGACGGAGAGTCCAGGTCAGGTGTGTAGGAGGAGTGTCCAGGTCTGGTGTATAGGGCGGAGAGTCAAGGTTAGGTGTGTAAGACGGAGAGTCCAGGTCAGGTGTGTAGGGCGGAGAGTCCAGGTCACGTGTGTAGGGGGAGAGTCCAGGTCAGGTGTGTAGGGGAGAAAGTCCAGGTCAGGTGTGTAGGGCGGAGAGTCCAGGTCACGTGTGTAGGGGAGAGTCCAGGTCAGGTGTGTAGGGGAGAGAGTCCAGGTCAGGTGCGTAGGGCGGAGAGTCCAGGTCAGGTGTGTAGGACGGAGAGTCCAGGTCAGATATATAGGGGAAGAGTCCAGGTCAGATGTGTAGGACGGTGAGTCCAGGTTAGGTGTGTATGGGAGAGTACAGGTCAGGTGTGTAGGGCGGAGAGTCCAGGTCAGGTGTGTATGGGAGAGTACGGGTCAGGTGTGTAGGGCGGAGAGTCCAGGTCACATGAATAGGGGAGAGTCAAGGTCAGGTGTGTAGGACGGTGAATCAAGGTCAGGTGTGTAGGACGGTGAATCCAGGCCAGGTGTGTAGGGGAGAGTCCAGGTCAGGTGTGTAGGGCGGAGAGTCCAGGTCAGGTGTGTAGGGCGGAGAGTCCAGGTCAAGTGTGTAGGACGGAAAGTCCAGGTCAGATATATAGGGGAAGAGTCCAGGTCAGATGTGTAGGACGGTGAGTCTAGGTCAGGTGTGTAGAACGGAGAGTCCAGGTCAGGTGTGTAGGGCAGAGAGTCCAGGTCAGGTGTGTAGGGCGGATAGTCCAGGTCAGGTGTGTATGGGAGAGTACAGGTCAGGTGTGTAGGGCGGAGAGTCCAGGTCAGATGTATAGGAGAGAGTCCAGGTCAGAAGCGTAGGACGGTGAATCCAGGTCAGGTGTGTAGGACGGTGAATCCAGGTCAGGTGTGTAGGACGGTGAATCCAGGTCAGGTGTGTAGGAAGAGAGTCCAGGTCAGGTGTGTAGGGCGGAGAGTCCAGGTCAGATATATAGTGGAAAAGTCCAGGTAAGATGTGTAGGACGGTGAGTCCAGGTCAGGTGTGTAGGACGGAGGGTCCAGGTCAGGTGTTTAGGAGAGAGAGTCCAGGATAGGTGTGTATGGGAGAGTACAGGTCAGGTGTGTAGGGCGGAGAGTCCAGGTCAGGTGTGTATGGGAGAGTACGGGTCAGTGTGTAGGGCGGAGAGTCCAGGTCAGATGTATAGGGAAGAGTCCAGGTCAGGTGTGTAGGACGGTGATTCCAGGTCAGGTGTGTAGGATGGTGAATCCAGGTCAGGTGTGTAGGACGGTGAATCCAGGTCAGTGTGTAGGGAGAGTCCAGGTCAGGTGTCGTGGGCGGAGAGTCCAGGTCAGGTGTGTAAGGCGGAGAGTCTAGGTCAGGTGTGTAGGACGGAGAGTCCAGGTCAGGTGTGTAGGACGGTTAGTCCAGGCCAGGTGTGTAGGGGAGAGTCCAGGTCAGGTGTGTTGGGCGGAGAGTCCGGGTCAGTTGTGTAGAACGGCGAGTCCAGGTCAGGTGTGCAGGGGGAGACTCCAGGTCAGGTGTGTAGGGCAGAGAGTTCAGGTCAGGTGTGTAGGGCGGAGAGTCCAGGTCAGGTGTGTAGGGGAGAGTCCGGGTCAGGTGTGTAGGGGAGAGAGTCCAGGTCAGGTGCGTAGGGCGGAGAGTCCAGGTCAGGTGTGTAGGGCGGAGAGTCCAGGTCAGGTGTATAGGAAGGAGAGTCCACGTCAGGTGTGTAGGGAAGAGTCCAGGTCAGGTGCTTAGGGCGGAGAGTCCAGGTCAATTGTGTAGGGCGGAGAGTCCAGGTCAAGTGTGTAGGGGAGAGTCCAGGTCAGGTGTGTAGGGGAGGGCTCAGGTGAGATGTGTAGGGGGAGAGTCCAGGTCATGTGTGTAGGGGAGAGTCCAGGTCAGGTGTGTAGGGCAGAGAGTTCAGGTCAGGTGTGTAGGACGGAGAGTCCAGGTCAGGCGTGTAGGACGGAGAGTCCAGGTCAGGTGTGTAGGGGAGAGTCCAGGTCAGGTGTGTAGGGGAGAGAGTCCAGGTCAGGTGTGTAGGGGAGAGTCCAGGTCAGGTGTGTAGAACCGAAAGTCCAGGTCAGATGTGTAGGGGAGAGTCTAGGTCAGGTGTGTAGGGCGGAGAGTCTAGGTCAGGTGTGTAGGGGAGAGTCTAGGTCAGGTGTGTAGGGGAGAGTCCAGGTCAGGTGTGCAGGGGAGAGAGTCCAGGTCAGGTGTGTAGGGGAGAGTCCAGGTCAGGTGTGTAGAACCGAAAGTCCAGGTCAGATGTGTAGGGGAGAGTCTAGGTCAGGTGTGTAGGGCGGAGAGTCTAGGTCAGGTGTGTAGGGGAGAGTCTAGGTCAGGTGTGTAGGGGAGAGTCCAGGTCAGGTGTGTAGGGGAGAGAGTCCAGGTCAGGTGTGTAGGGGAGAGTCCAGGTCAGGTGTGTAGGGGCAGATCTGTCCATTACAGTGTGAATTTTTCATGGCGGTAATACAGTCAGAGGCGCCACACCTCTGCTACACAGTTGTCCTCAAAGTTAAGTTACACTATGAATTAAGGAAAGAGCTTAGATGTCACCTTATGAAACAGCTGAAACCAACGCAATAGTAATTATAGACAAGGTAGATTATAGTGGAAAAATGAACATATTATTAGAAGACTGGGGAACTTACGTTCATCGTAAAGAATATTTTATTGACAAGAATGTTGGTATATTTACTGGGATGTGTAGATGACAGCTTGCCTAGTGTAGATGACAGCTTGCCTAGTGTAGATGACAGCTTGCCTAGTGTAGATGACAGCTTGCCTAGTGTAGATGACAGCTTGCCTACTGTAGATGACAGCTTGCCTAGTGTAGATGACAGCTTGCCTAGTGTAGATGACAGCTTGCCTAGTGTAGATGACAGCTTGCCTAGTGTAGATGACAGCTTGCCTAGTGTAGATGACAGCTTGCCTAGTGTAGATGACAGCTTGCCTAGTGTAGATGACAGTTGCCTAAGTGTAGATGACAGCTTGCCTAGTGTAGATGACAGCTTGCCTAGTGTAGATGACAGCTTGCCTAGTGTAGATGACAGCTTGCCTAGTGTAGATGACAGCTTGCCTAGTGTAGATGACAGCTTGCCTAGTGTAGATGACAGCTTGCCTAGTGTAGATGACAGCTTGCCTAGTGTAGATGACAGCTTGCCTAGTGTAGATGACAGTTGCCTAAGTGTAGATGACAGCTTGCCTAGTGTAGATGACAGCTTGCCTAGTGTAGATGACAGCTTGCCTAGTGTAGATGACAGCTTGCCTAGTGTAGATGACAGCTTGCCTAGTGTAGATGACAGCTTGCCTAGTGTAGATGACAGCTTGCCTAGTGTAGATGACAGCTTGCCTAGTGTAGATGACAGCTTGCCTAGTGTAGATGACAGCTTGCCTAGTGTAGATGACAGCTTGCCTAGTGTAGATGACAGCTTGCCTAGTGTAGATGACAGCTTGCCTAGTGTAGATGACAGCTTGCCTAGAGTAGATGACAGCTTGCCTAGTGTAGATGACACCTTGCCTAGTGTAGATGACAGCTTGCCTAGTGTAGATGACAGCTTGCCTAGTGTAGATGACAGCTTGCCTAGTGTAGATGACAGCTTGCCTAGTGTAGATGACAGCTTGCCTAGTGTAGATGACAGCTTGCCTAGTGTAGATGACGGCTTGCCTAGTGTAGATGACAGCTTGCCTAGTGTAGATGACAGCTTGCCTAGTGTAGATGACAGCTTGCCTAGTGTAGATGACAGCTTGCCTAGTGTAGATGACAGCTTGCCTAGTGTAGATGACAGCTTGCCTAGTGTAGATGACAGCTTGCCTAGTGTAGATGACAGCTTGCCTAGTGTAGATGACAGCTTGCCTAGTGTAGATGACAGCTTGCCTAGTGTAGATGACAGCTTGCCTAGTGTAGATGACAGCTTGCCTAGTGTAGATGACAGCTTGCCTAGTGTAGATGACAGCTTGCCTAGTTTAGATGACAGCTTGCCTAGTGTAGATGACAGCTTGCCTAGTGTAGATGACAGCTTGCCTAGTGTAGATGACAGCTTGCCTAGTGTAGATGACAGCTTGCCTAGTGTAGATGACAGCTTGCCAACTGTAGATGACAGCTTGCCTAGTGTAGATGACAGCTTGCCTAGTGTAGATGACAGCTTGCCAAGTGTAGATGACAGCTTGCCTAGTGTAGATGACAGCTTGCCTAGTGTAGATGACAGCTTGCCAAGTGTAGATGACAGCTTGCCTAGTGTAGATGACAGCTTGCCTAGTGTAGATGACAGCTTGCCTAGTTTAGATGACAGCTTGCCTAGTGTAGATGACAGCTTGCCTAGTGTAGATGACAGCTTGCCTAGTGTAGATGACAGCTTGCCTAGTGTAGATGACAGCTTGCCTAGTGTAGATGACAGCTTGCCTAGTGTAGATGACAGCTTGCCTAGTTTAGATGACAGCTTGCCTAGTGTAGATGACAGCTTGCCTAGTGTAGATGACAGCTTGCCTAGTGTAGATGACAGCTTGCCTAGTGTAGATGACAGCTTGCCTAGTGTAGATGACAGCTTGCCTAGTGTAGATGACGGCTTGCCTAGTGTAGATGACAGCTTGCCTAGTGTAGATGACAGCTTGCCTAGTGTAGATGACAGCTTGCCTAGTGTAGATGACAGCTTGCCTAGTGTAGATGACAGCTTGCCTAGTGTAGATGACAGCTTGCCTAGTGTAGATGACAGCTTGCCTAGTGTAGATGACAGCTTGCCTAGTGTAGATGACAGCTTGCCTAGTGTAGATGACAGCTTGCCTATTGTAGATGATAGCTTGCCAAGTGTAGATGACAGCTTGCCAAGTGTAGATGACAGCTTGCCTATTGTAGATGACAGCTTGCCTAGTGTAGATGACAGCTTGCCTAGTGTAGATGACAGCTTGCCTAGTGTAGATGACAGCTTGCCTAGTGTAGATGACAGCTTGCCTAATGTAGATGACAGCTTGCCTAGTGTAGATGACAGCTTGCCTAGTGTAGATGACAGCTTGCCTAGTGTATATGACAGCTTGCCTAGTGTAGATGACAGTTTGCCTAGTGTAGATGACAGCTTGCCTAGTGTAGATGACAGCTTGCCTAGTGTAGATGACAGCTTGCCTAGTGTAGATGACAGCTTGCCTAGTGTAGATGACAGCTTGCCTAGTGTAAATGACAGCTTGCCTAGTGTAGATGACAGCTTGCCTAGTGTAGATGACAGCTTGCCTAGTGTAGATGACAGCTTGCCTAGTGTAGATGACAGCTTGCCTAGTGTAGATGACAGCTTGCCTAGTGTAAATGACAGCTTGCCTAGTGTAGATGACAGCTTGCCTAGTGTAGATGACAGCTTGCCTAGTGTAAATGACAGCTTGCCTAGTGTAGATGACAGCTTGCCTAGTGTAGATGACAGCTTGCCTAGTGTAGATGACAGCTTGCCTAGTGTAGATGACAGCTTGCCTAGTGTAGATGACAGCTTGCCAAGTGTAGATGACAGCTTGCCTAGTGTAGATGACAGCTTGCCTAGTGTAGATGACAGCTTGCCTAGTGTAGATGACAGCTTCCCTAGTGTAGATGACAGCTTGCCTAGTGTAGATGACAGCTTGCCTAGTGTAGATGACAGCTTGCCTAGTGTAAATGACAGCTTGCCTAGTGTAGATGACAGCTTGCCTAGTGTAGATGACAGCTTGCCTAGTGTAGATGACAGCTTGCCTAGTGTAGATGACAGCTTGCAAAGTGTAGATGACAGCTTGCCTAGTTTAGATGACAGCTTGCCAAGTGTAGATGACAGCTTGCCAAGTGTAGATGACAGCTTGCCAATGTAGATGACAGCTTGCCAAGTGTAGATGACAGCTTGCCAAGTGTAGATGACAGCTTGCCTAGTGTAGATGACAGCTTGCCAAGTGTAGATGACAGCTTGCCTAGTGTAGATGACAGCTTGCCAAGTGTAGATGACAGCTTGCCAAGTGTATATGACAGCTTGCCTAGTGTAGATGACAGCTTGCCAAGTGTAGATGACAGCTTGCCTAGTGTAGATGACAGCTTGCCTAGTGTAGATGACAGCTTGCCTAGTGTAGATGACAGCTTGCCTAGTGTAGATGACAGCTTGCCTAGTGTAGATGACAGCTTGCCTAGTGTAGATGACAGCTTGCCTAGTGTAGATGACAGCTTGCCTAGTGTAGATGACAGCTTGCCTAGTGTAGATGACAGCTTGCCTAGTGTAGATGACAGCTTGCCTAGTGTAGATGACAGCTTGCCTAGTGTAGATGACAGCTTGCCTAGTGTAGATGACAGCTTGCCTAGTGTAGATGACAGCTTGCCTAGTGTAGATGACAGCTTGCCTAGTGTAGATGACAGCTTGCATAGTGTAGATGACAGCTTGCCTAGTGTAGATGACAACTTGCCTAGTGTAGATGACAGCTTGCCTAGTGTAGATGACAGCTTGCCTAGTGTAGATGACAGCTTGCCTAGTGTAGATGACAGCTTGCCTAGCGTAGATGACAGCTTGCCTAGTGTAGATGACAGCTTGCCTAGTGTAGATGACAGCTTGCCAAGTGTAGATGACAGCTTGCCTAGTGTAGATGACAGCTTGCCTAGTGTAGATGACAGCTTGCCTAGTGTAGATGACAGCTTGCCTAGTGTAGATGACAGCTTGCCTAGTGTAGATGACAGCTTGCCTAGTGTAGATGACAGCTTGCCTAGTGTAGATGACAGCTTGAATAGTGTAGATGACAGCTTGCCTAGTGTAGATGACAGCTTGCCTAGTGTAGATGACAGCTTGCCTAGTGTAGATGACAGCTTGCCTAGTGTAGATGACAGCTTGCATAGTGTAGATGACAGCTTGCCAAGTGTAGATGACAGCTTGCCTAGTGTAGATGACAGCTTGCCTAGTGTAGATGACAGCTTGCCTAGTGTAGATGACAGCTTGCCTAGTGTAGATGACAGCTTGCCTAGTGTAGATGACAGCTTGCCTAGTGTAGATGACAGCTTGCCTAGTGTAGATGACACCTTGCCTAGTGTAGATGACAGCTTGCCTAGTGTAGATGACAGCTTGCCTAGTGTAGATGACAGCTTGCCTAGTGTAGATGACAGCTTGCCTAGTGTAGATGACAGCTTGCCTAGTGTAGATGACAGCTTGCCTAGTGTAGATGACACCTTGCCTAGTGTAGATGACAGCTTGCCTAGTGTAGATGACAGCTTGCCTAGTGTAGATGACAGCTTGCCTAGTGTAGATGACAGCTTGCCTAGTGTAGATGACAGCTTGCCTAGTGTAGATGACAGCTTGCCTAGTGTAGATGACAGCTTGCCTAGTGTAGATGACAGCTTGCCTAGTGTAGATGACAGCTTGCCTAGAGTAGATGACAGCTTGCCTAGTGTAGATGACAGCTTGCCTAGTGTAGATGACAGCTTGCCTAGTGTAGATGACAGCTTGCCTAGTGTAGATGACAGCTTGCCTAGTGTAGATGACAGCTTGCCTAGTGTAGATGACACCTTGCCTAGTGTAGATGACAGCTTGCCTAGTGTAGATGACAGCTTGCCTAGTGTAGATGACAGCTTGCCTAGTGTAGATGACAGCTTGCCTAGTGTAGATGACAGCTTGCCTAGTGTAGATGACAGCTTGCCTAGTGTAGATGACAGCTTGCCTAGTGTAGATGACAGCTTGCCTAGTGTAGATGACAGCTTGCCTAGTGTAGATGACAGCTTGCCACTTATAATATATAAATTGAATGGTATTATTTTACGTTATTGATTTATTTTATAATGGTGCTGACGAGAAGCTCTTGATCCAAGGAAGTGAGCTTATCTGTCTCTTGCCTGGATCAAATCTGAATGTTCCCCATTCTAAAGAAGCTATATGACCCCTTCAGGTTTAGTGTTTTTATTTGATTAAAAAACTGTGAACGGCATCTTTCTTTAATGGCTGAGTCTTCTTATAAAATGAATGAAAAATTTATTGGCTTTAAGATGTCTAGGAGCACATTTTTTTTTTTTTTTTTGGGGGGGGGGATTATGTGCTATTAACTGGAGAATGCCTCTTCTGGTCGGCTTTAAACTTTTAGTGTCAATGTGTTTTTCTCTAAGGAAATTTTGCCTTGATTTTAGGTTTTGTGAGTTTCAATATCACAATTTTATTAATCAAATTAGTGTCTGAAAAATAACTGGGAAATGTCTCGTCTGATCAGAAATAAATCAGTTTGACTTTGTTCTCTTATTCCAGGTTAAATCTACATAATGTTTCCTTAATAAAACTTAATTACTTACACACATACCTAAAATACTGAGAAATATTTCTTAGAGAAAAGTTAACCTTTATTTTGGTCTACGTTGGTTCCAGTTGGCACTTTATGGAAGCTGGGAGACTGAGATGTTGACTTTGTTGTAATACTTTCTGAGTCCCTCGTTCAGTACTTTCTGAGTCCCACGTTCAGTACTTTCTGAGTCCCTCGTTCAGTACTTTCTGAGTGCCTCGTTCAGTACTTTCTGAGGGCTTCGTTCAGTACTTTCTGAGTCCCTCGTTCAGTACTTTCTGAGTGCCTCGTTCAGTACTTTCTGAGTGCCTCGTTCAGTACTTTCTGAGTGCCTCGTTCAGTACTTTCTGAGTGCCTCGTTCAGTACTTTCTGAGTCCCTCGTTCAGTACTTTCTGAGTCCCTCGTTCAGTACTTTCTGAGTGCCTCGTTCAGTACTTTCTGAGTCCCTCGTTCAGTACTTTCTGAGTGCCTCGTTCAGTACTTTCTGAGTGCCTCGTTCAGTACTTTCTGAGTCCCTCGTTCAGTACTTTCTGAGTGCCTCGTTCAGTACTTTCTGAGTGCTTCGTTCAGTACTTTGTGAGTACCTCGTTCAGTACTTTCTGAGTGCTTCGTTCAGTACTTTCTGAGTGCCTCGTTCAGTTGTTTCTGAGTGCCTCGTTCAGTACTTTATGAGTGCGTTTTTCAGTACATTCTGAGTGCCTCGTTCAGTACTTTCTGAGTGCTTCGTTCAGTACTTTCTGAGTGCCTCGTTCAGTTCTTTCTGAGTGCCTCGTTCAGTACTTTATGAGTGCGTTTTTCAGTACATTCTGAGTGCCTCGTTCAGCGCTTTCTGAGTGCCTCGTTCAGTACTTTCTGAGTGACTCATTCAGTGCTTTCTGAGTGCCTCGTTCAGTGCTTTCTGAGTGCCTCGTTCAGTACTTTCTGAATGCTTCGTTCAGTACTTTCTGAGTGCCTCGTTCAGCAATTTCTGAGTGCCTCGTTCAGTGCTTTGTGAGTGCCTCGTTCAGTACTTTCTGAGTGCCTCGTTCAGTTCTTTCTGAGTGCCTCGTTCAGTACTTTATGAGTGCGTTTTTCAGTACATTCTGAGTGCCTCGTTCAGCGCTTTCTGAGTGCCTCGTTCAGCAATTTCTGAGTGCCTCGTTCAGTACTTTCTGAATGCTTCGTTCAGTACTTTCTGAGTGCCTCGTTCAGTACTTTCTGAGTGCCTCGTTCAGCAATTTCTGAGTGCCTCGTTCAGTGCTTTGTGAGTGCCTCGTTGAGTACTTTCTGAGTGCCCCGCTCAGTACTTTCTGAGTGCCTCGTTCAGTACTTTCTGAGTGCGTCGTTCAGTACTTTCTGAGTGCCTCGTTCAGTACTTTCTGAGTGCCTCGTTCAGTACTTTCTGAGTGCCTCGTTCAGTACTTTCTGAGTGCCTCGTTCAGTACTTTCTGAGTGCCTCGTTCAGTACTTTCCGAGTGCCTCGTTCAGTACTTTCTGAGTGCCTCGTTCAGTACTTTCTGAGTGCCTCGTTCAGTACTTTCTGAGTGCCTCGTTCAGTACTTTCTGAGTGCCTCGTTCAGTAATTTCTGAGTGCCTCGTTCAGTACTTTCTGAGTGCCTCGTTCAGTACTTTCTGAGTGCCTCGTTCAGTACTTTCTGAGTGCCTCGTTCAGTACTTTCTGAGTGCCTCGTTCAGTACTTTCTGAGTGCCTCGTTCAGTTAGGTTCAAGCATCAACTCTGGTAACTTGATAATAAAAATTTTGAGCTGCTTCAGACGTAATATGTTTCAGGATATAACAAGAAAATGCTGCTTCAGACTGGCTTCAAACCTAATGTTTCTTAGTGGAAAGTTTGACCTAGTTTAAGCTTGTGTACCTCTTAAGTTGCCCTTCTTAAAGAAAAATTGTGATATTAATGTCAAAGTGATAAATTGTGAATACCAAACGAGATTGTTTACTTTAGTATTGAACTACATCATAACCTTGTGCCGCACTCTGCACTAATCACTTCGCGTGCATTAACGTACAGGAGACTGGGGTTATGCAATACTGGGATATCTTTCCCGGATCGCTCAATCACAGAAATATATCTAGTTCAATTAATCGATGAGTGACTACTGGTACTTTGGTCTTACTAAAAGACTGGTTTGTAAATACTCCAGTCCAATGCTTCTTTGTATGATTAGCAATGAAAACGAAGCGCTTTATGATATTCCTTAGTAATTCTAACCATTTATTGATTGTAAGAATTGTTTTTATATCTATAAGCAGACACATCGACAGAATTAGTTACTAGGAAAAAAAATCAGAAGGCAGCAACAATGTGCAGCATCCAAGATCTCGCTGCATCAACCTCAAGCCAGGAGCTATACATTCAACATGCGGAAAACAGGAAATTCCAGCAGTCGGGTCAGGTCCCCGCCTCCAGGGATGTCAGGGGAGGACCTGGCCTCTGCAGCGGAGACGCTAATGTCCCCTAATTCCGCGCGAAGACGTCAACAGCATCGTAAAGGAAGCTGGATCGAGACATCGCGAGATCCCGGAAAGTGCGAAGACTCCAGTCACTCGTCTCGGACACTCCTGGGAGCTGCACTCCGTGTTTCCTCTCTTCTTGTGCCTCTTTCCCTTGTTTTGTAAGACTGTGTAGCAAACTGAGCCGTCTCTTAACTCCCTTTTTTATGTAATCCCATTCGTACTATAATAATTGTTCCTTCTCTCCTTTTTAATATCTTACTCCTTCCTTGACGACCTGTCTGTCCCTGTATCTTACTGTTTGTGTCATCTTCTGTCATCCTTTATGTCCACAGTTAGGGCTTGTCGCAGCCTCTGGATGAGACCGATACTAGATGTAAACACTGGCTCCCCAATGTTTCCACTGCCATCAGTCATCGCACTCAGAAACTAAAGCTTACAATTTTTATATATATATATATATATATATATATATATATATATATATATATATATATATATATATATATATATATATATATATATATATATATATATATATATATATATATATATATATATATATATATATATGTAATTATTGTAACCACGAACGAGTGGTATTGATCAATAACAACACTGCTCTAGCCAAGGATTCGAACCCATGTTGTACTGGCCCGCCTCATGGTAAGCGTGAACCACATGACGCTTTAAACCACAGGACCACCCAATCCTACAAGAATGGCGCAGCCAGCACACAGCTAGCTGTTGGGCCGCCATCCGAGGGCATACGGAGGTGTGGGAGCTTCTAAGCTAATTTCATTCTCATCCCTGTTTGGTGTACTAGCCTCACGAGCAGCATTTATATATTATTGTAACCACGAACGAGGCTAGTGCAGTATTGTTATTGATCAATACCACTCGTTCGTGGTTACAATAATATATAAATGCTGCTCGTGAGGCTAGTACACCAAACAGGGATGAGAATGAAATTAGCTTAGAAGCTCCCACACCTCCGTATGCCCTCGGATGGCGGCCCAACAGCTAGCTGTGTGCTGGCTGCGCCATTCTTGTAGGGTTGGGTGGTCCTGTGGTTTAAAGCGCCATGTGGTTCACGCTTACCATGAGGCAGGCCAGTACAACATGGGTCCGAATCCTTGGCTAGTTGGCTAGTGCAGTGTTGTTATTGATATATATATATATATATATATATATATATATATATATATATATATATATATATATATATATATATATATATATATATATATATATATATATATAGGTAGTAGGTTGGTAGACAGCAACCACCCAGGGAAGTACTACCGTCCTGCCAGATGACTGTGAAACAAAAACCTGTAACTGTTTTGCATGATGGTAGGATTGCTGGTTTCTTTTTCTGTCTCATAAACACGCTAAGATAACAGGGATATCTTGCTACTCCTACTTACACTTTGGTCACACTTCACAGACACGCACATGCATATATATATATACATACATCTAGGTTTTTCTCCTTTTTCTAAATAGCTCTTGTTCTTTTTTATTTCTTCTATTGTCCATGGGGAAGTGGAAAAGAATCTTTCCTCCGTAAGCCATGCGTGTCGTATGAGGCGACTAAAATGCCGGGAGCAATGGGCTAGTAACCCCTTCTCCTGTATACAATTACTAAAAAAGAGAAGAAGAAAAACTTTATAAAACTGGGTTGCTTAAATGTGCGTGGATGTAGTGCAGATGACAAGAAACAGATGATTGCTGATGTTATGAATGAAAAGAAGTTGGATGTCCTGGCCCTAAGCGAAACAAAGCTGAAGGGGGTAGGAGAGTTTCAGTGGGGGGAAATAAATGGGATTAAATCTGGAGTATCTGAGAGAGTTAGAGCAAAGGAAGGGGTAGCAGTAATGTTAAATGATCAGTTATGGAAGGAGAAAAGAGAATATGAATGTGTAAATTCAAGAATTATGTGGATTAAAGTAAAGGTTGGATGCGAGAAGTGGGTCATAATAAGCGTGTATGCACCTGGAGAAGAGAGGAATGCAGAGGAGAGAGAGAGATTTTGGGAGATGTTAAGTGAATGTATAGGAGCCTTTGAACCAAGTGAGAGAGTAATTGTGGTAGGGGACTTGAATGCTAAAGTAGGAGAAACTTTTAGAGAGGGTGTGGTAGGTAAGTTTGGGGTGCCAGGTGTAAATGATAATGGGAGCCCTTTGATTGAACTTTGTATAGAAAGGGGTTTAGTTATAGGTAATACATATTTTAAGAAAAAGAGGATAAATAAGTATACACGATATGATGTAGGGCGAAATGACAGTAGTTTGTTGGATTATGTATTGGTAGATAAAAGACTGTTGAGTAGACTTCAGGATGTACATGTTTATAGAGGGGCCACAGATATATCAGATCACTTTCTAGTTGTAGCTACACTGAGAGTAAAAGGTAGATGGGATACAAGGAGAATAGAAGCATCAGGGAAGAGAGAGGTGAAGGTTTATAAACTAAAAGAGGAGGCAGTTAGGGTAAGATATAAACAGCTATTGGAGGATAGATGGGCTAATGAGAGCATAGGCAATGGGGTCGAAGAGGTATGGGGTAGGTTTAAAAATGTAGTGTTAGAGTGTTCAGCAGAAGTTTGTGGTTACAGGAAAGTGGGTGCAGGAGGGAAGAGGAGCGATTGGTGGAATGATGATGTAAAGAGAGTAGTAAGGGAGAAAAAGTTAGCATATGAGAAGTTTTTACAAAGTAGAAGTGATGCAAGGAGGGAAGAGTATATGGAGAAAAAGAGAGAAGTTAAGAGAGTGGTGAAGCAATGTAAAAAGAGAGCAAATGAGAGAGTGGGTGAGATGTTATCAACAAATTTTGTTGAAAATAAGAAAAAGTTTTGGAGTGAGATTAACAAGTTAAGAAAGCCTAGAGAACAAATGGATTTGTCAGTTAAAAATAGGAGAGGAGAGTTATTAAATGGAGAGTTAGAGGTATTGGGAAGATGGAAGGAATATTTTGAGGAATTGTTAAATGTTGATGAAGATAGGGAAGCTGTGATTTCGTGTATAGGGCAAGGAGGAATAACATCTTGTAGGAGTGAGGAAGAGCCAGTTGTGAGTGTGGGGGAAGTTCGTGAGGCAGTAGGTAAAATGAAAGGGGGTAAGGCAGCCGGGATTGATGGGATAAAGATAGAAATGTTAAAAGCAGGTGGGGATATAGTTTTGGAGTGGTTGGTGCAATTATTTAATAAATGTATGGAAGAGGGTAAGGTACCTAGGGATTGGCAGAGAGCATGCATAGTTCCTTTGTATAAAGGCAAAGGGGATAAAAGAGAGTGCAAAAATTATAGGGGGATAAGTCTGTTGAGTGTACCTGGTAAAGTGTATGGTAGAGTTATAATTGAAAGAATTAAGAGTAAGACGGAGAATAGGATAGCAGATGAACAAGGAGGCTTTAGGAAAGGTAGGGGGTGTGTGGACCAGGTGTTTACAGTGAAACATATAAGTGAACAGTATTTAGATAAGGCTAAAGAGGTCTTTGTGGCATTTATGGATTTGGAAAAGGCGTATGACAGGGTGGATAGGGGGGCAATGTGGCAGATGTTGCAAGTGTATGGTGTAGGAGGTAGGTTACTGAAAGCAGTGAAGAGTTTTTACGAGGATAGTGAGGCTCAAGTTAGAGTATGTAGGAAAGAGGGAAATTTTTTCCCAGTAAAAGTAGGCCTTAGACAAGGATGTGTGATGTCACCGTGGTTGTTTAATATATTTATAGATGGGGTTGTAAGAGAAGTAAATGCGAGGGTCTTGGCAAGAGGCGTGGAGTTAAAAGATAAAGAATCACACACAAAGTGGGAGTTGTCACAGCTGCTCTTTGCTGATGACACTGTGCTCTTGGGAGATTCTGAAGAGAAGTTGCAGAGATTGGTGGATGAATTTGGTAGGGTGTGCAAAAGAAGAAAATTAAAGGTGAATACAGGAAAGAGTAAGGTTATGAGGATAACAAAAAGATTAGGTGATGAAAGATTGAATATCAGATTGGAGGGAGAGAGTATGGAGGAGGTGAACGTATTCAGATATTTGGGAGTGGACGTGTCAGCGGATGGGTCCATGAAAGATGAGGTGAATCATAGAATTGATGAGGGAAAAAGAGTGAGTGGTGCACTTAGGAGTCTGTGGAGACAAAGAACTTTGTCCTTGGAGGCAAAGAGGGGAATGTATGAGAGTATAGTTTTACCAACGCTCTTATATGGGTGTGAAGCGTGGGTGATGAATGTTGCAGCGAGGAGAAGGCTGGAGGCAGTGGAGATGTCATGTCTGAGGGCAATGTGTGGTGTGAATATAATGCAGAGAATTCGTAGTTTGGAAGTTAGGAGGAGGTGCGGGATTACCAAAACTGTTGTCCAGAGGGCTGAGGAAGGGTTGTTGAGGTGGTTCGGACATGTAGAGAGAATGGAGCGAAACAGAATGACTTCAAGAGTGTATCAGTCTGTAGTGGAAGGAAGGCGGGGTAGGGGTCGGCCTAGGAAGGGTTGGAAGGAGGGGGTAAAGGAGGTTTTGTGTGCGAGGGGCTTGGACTTCCAGCAGGCATGCGTGAGCGTGTTTGATAGGAGTGAATGGAGACAAATGGTTTTTAATACTTGACGTGCTGTTGGAGTGTGAGCAAAGTAACATTTATGAAGGGATTCAGGGAAACCGGCAGGCCGGACTTGAGTCCTGGAGATGGGAAGTACAGTGCGTGCACTCTGAAGGAGGGGTGTTAATGTTGCAGTTTAAAAACTGTAGTGTAAAGCACCCTTCTGGCAAGACAGTGATGGAGTGAATGATGGTGAAAGTTTTTCTTTTTCGGGCCACCCTGCCTTGGTGGGAATCGGCCGGTGTGATAATAAAAAAAATAAATAATATATATATATATATATGTGTGTGTGTGTGTGTGTGTGTGTGTGTGTGTGTGTGTGTGTGTGTGTGTGTGTGTGTGTGTGTGTGTGTGTGTGTGTGTGTGTGTGTATATAAGAATAGTGATCAGGTTCTAAAGTAAGGAAACGCTTGACGTTGTTTCTATGACCAGAGAAAAGTAATCCACTTCCAAGCTCTTTCGTGATATCATAATTACATTAGAAGCTGTAAAAAAACATATCCCCTGCGATTCTAATTATTTTTATATACCTATACAACAGTTAATGAATTTCCGACGTAAATCTGTATACGTAATTTAATAATCCTTCTTACAACATGTGAAGGAAGAACGTTATACAGATTTCTTACCATGTAGACAAGTTAGTGTGTGGGCGCTGATGAAGAACTGTTAGAACTGAGACAACAAAATGACACAACAAGCTCGATCGTCTTTTGTTGTTACTGACACAGGACGTGAGGGAAGACTGACGGATGTAAGGGAAGACTGAAGGATGTAAGGGAAGACTGAAGGATGTAAGGGAAGACTGAAGGATGTAAGGGAAGACTGAAGGATGTAAGGGAAGACTGAAGGATGTAAGGGAAGACTGAAGGATGTGAGGGAAGACTGGAGGATGTGAGGGGGGAAAACTGAAGGACGTGAAGAAAGACTAAAGGATGTGGTGGAAAATTTAAGGATACAGTAGACACTATAGATGACGGAGAGATTGAAGAATACAGCAGACGCTGTGGATTACAAGAAAGATTCAAGAATACAGCAGACGCTGAAGAATGTTCTCACTGAGATTTCCCGCTGGAGACTGGACGGGCTGGCAGAATGAATGAATGACGCTGAAGCACTGAGCGCTGGGTCCAAAAAAGCAATAAACGAAGCTCTTCATACGTTAAGAGGCGCATGAGTTTCCCTGTTTCCTAATATCATGTTTATTTTCCCCCTATAATCTACCTTGTCCATAATTACTATCGTACTTGCTTTGTCTGTTTCGTAAGGTGAAGTCCAGGATCTTTCCTTAATTCATGGTATAATTTAACAAATCTTTGGCGACAATTGTGTTGCAGAGGTCTGGGACCTCTGCAACACAATAGAACATGTTATTAGAAGACGGGGGAACTTACATGCCTCTTAAATTTTGAAACCGATCTGGAGGTTTTCTTCAATTATTTCACGAAACCAAATTTGGGAATGGCCTCCGTAACATTGTTCATGGGTCACCCACGCATATAAATAATAATATGAGTTTTGCCCAAGATACAGCACACTGGTGTTGAAAATTTTAATAACATGTTTAATTGTGTTGCAGAGGTCACAGACGTCTGCAACACAATTGTCCTCACAGATTTGTTAAGTTATACCATGAATTAAGGAAAGATCCTGGACTTCACCTTACGAAAGCAAAGCATATGCGATAGTAAGTATGGGTAAGGTAGATCATAGGGAAAAAAATAACATATAATTGGAAGACAGGGGAACTGTCGTGCCCCTTAATGGACGACGATGATGTAGAGACGCTTGTCGTAGAGCGGGTCTTCGTCGCAGACGTGTCGTTCAGACGTGAGCTCTTGTGAGCTGGATGAAACTCATTCCTGGACGAAACGTTGTTTAAAAGTGAGGTTTCTTTGTGTTACGTGACTTGTTTCGCACGTTTCTCGTTGACCCGCTTACAGTGGATGGGGTTCTTAGATGCTGATCAACTGGTTCTTCACTAGTTCATTGATTCATTTGGGGCTCGTGAGTGGTTACATGTAGAGTTCTTGTTTGATTCTTGAGATTCATAAGTGGTTTATTGTAGGGTTCTTTGATTCTTGGGGTTCATGAGTGGTTTTATGTAGGGTTCTTTGATTCTTGGGGTTCATGAGTGGTTTTATGTAGGGTTCTTTGATTCTTGGGGTTCATGAGTGGTTTTATGTAGGGTTCTTTGATTCTTGGGGTTCATGAGTGGTTTTATGTAGGGTTCTTTGATTCTTGGGGTTCGTGGGGGGTTCTACGTGGTGTCTTTCACTAAATCATGATACTTGTCGTGATTTCTTGGCGATGCAGGAGTTCTCAAAGAAGGGGTTATTACTAGGTTATTGTTAAGTTACTGCTAGGTTAATGCGTGGTATTTGCATAGACCTTGCGTGAATTTTTGAGGTTATTGCTATGATAAAGTTCGCACTCTTCTTAAATTTTCTTGACTGTCTCCTGGGGATGGGGAATGGTGAATGACCTTTTCGCTTTAATATCATTTTTTCTAGTGGTTGCTATTTCCTTCGTAGTTTCTTACCTTAAGAGTGATCTCTCGCTAGTGTTTCTTTGGTGGCCTGTTCTTTCTGGATGGATTCGGCAAGCTTCTTGGGATTATCTTCTTATACGAAGCTCTTATGTGGTTCTTGGGTGGTTTTTGGGGTAGCTCGTGGGATTGTGTGCGTTGTTAACAAGCTGCTGGTTTGTCGTTCTTAAGTTTGTGGTTCGTTCATTTGCGATTCTTTTTCTTGGGGGTTGGGCAGGCGGACGGGCGGGCTCGGGCGGGCGGGCTCGGGCGGGCGGGCGGGCGTCCGGTTTTCTTTATATGTGATAATATTATTGCAGATTAAAGTCCTGAGTAAACATTGTTAAAGTTGTGATGTAAATGTCTTAGAAAACTGACAAGTTGAAGAATGAGACACTTTTGCAATATTTGGGAATATTTATTGAGAAAACGTTTCGCCAGCCAGTGCCTTCTTCAGTCCAGTACAGAGAAAAACGGTGGAAGATGAGGAAGAGTTTGAAGTAATCAGTCGCTCAACCTGGAGTCAATGTCCATCAGT
>NC_091295.1:21081690-21094190 GCF_038502225.1 Cherax quadricarinatus | reverse complement strand
CCATTCTCTCTACATGTCCGAACCACCTCAACAACCCTTCCTCAGCCCTCTGGACAACAGTTTTGGTAATCCCGCACCTCCTCCTAACTTCCAAACTACGAATTCTCTGCATTATATTCATATATATATATTCATATATATTATATGTATATATATATATATATATATATATATATATATATATATATATATATATATATATATATATATATATATATATATATATATATTCCCGCACATTCTTATCTAAAACTGTCTGTTATATTATCTCTGTCACACACTGCCTGTTATCCTCTTTCTGTGTCTCTATCCGTCCCATTTCTTCTTCGTCACTGCTGTTCTGCCTGATGATGAATTAGACATATGTACAACATCTGGGTATCTTTACTTGTCTACAAGTAAAGATACCCAGATGTTGCACACGTGTTTAATTTATCATCTTGTCGGTGTTGTATACCAGTGATGTAGCACCTTCCTATCTCGCTCCCTCTCACTCATTCTGTTTTCCTGCGATTTTTCATCCGAACATTACAATCTCTCCCCCTACCCCTCTCTCCTTCTCTCTCTCTCTCTCTCTCTCTCTCTCTCTCTCTCTCTCTCTCTCTCTCTCTCTCTCTCTCTCTCTCTCTCTCTCTCTCTCTCTCTCTCTCTCTCTCTCTCTCTCTCTCTTACTTTTAAATTCTCCCTTCGTCATGACTCTCCCTGCCTACCCTCCCTCATCCCTCACACCTGCACACGTCACAATAAATCTGGGTTCGCCGCTGCTCGCTCATATATGCGCTGCAATTATTCCCTCACAAGTTTTCTATGCAAATTCTGCCACTTTCTTCCCGTGGAGAAAAGTGGGTCAGATTCTTTACCTCATAAATTAATCAGTGTGGAAGTATTGTTGTGCCTCACTCTGGCTTATTTCAACTCTGCCACAGTACCCTTACATTATTGTGTGAACCGCACGAATGTTACATTGTGTGGACCACACGAATGTTACATTGTGTGAACCACACGAATGTTACATTGTGTGAACCACACGAATGTTACATTGTGTGGACCACATGAATGTTACATTGTGTGGACCACATGAATGTTACATTGTGTGGACCACATGAATGTTACATTGTGTGGACCACATGAATGTTACATTGTGTGGACCACATGAATGTTACATTGTGTGGACCACACGAATGTTACATTGTGTGGACCACACGAATGTTACATTGTGTGGACCACACGAATGTTACATTGTGTGAACCACACGAATGTTACATTGTGTGGACCACATGAATGTTACATTGTGTGGACCACATGAATGTTACATTGTGTGGACCACATGAATGTTACATTGTGTGGACCACATGAATGTTACATTGTGTGGACCACATGAATGTTACATTGTGTGGACCACACGAATGTTACATTGTGTGGACCACACGAATGTTACATTGTGTGGACCACATGAATGTTACATTGTGTGGACCACATGAATGTTACATTGTGTGGACCACATGAATGTTACATTGTGTGGACCACATGAATGTTACATTGTGTGGACCACATGAATGTTACATTGTGTGGACCACACGAATGTTACATTGTGTGGACCACACGAATGTTACATTGTGTGGACCACATGAATGTTACATTGTGTGGACCACATGAATGTTACATTGTGTGGACCACATGAATGTTACATTGTGTGGACCACATGAATGTTACATTGTGTGGACCACACGAATGTTACATTGTGTGGACCACACGAATGTTACATTGTGTGGACCACACGAATGTTACATTGTGTGGACCACACGAATGTTACATTGTGTGGACCACACGAATGTTACATTGTGTGGACCACACGAATGTTACATTGTGTGGACCACACGAATGTTACATTGTGTGGACCACACGAATGTTACATTGTGTGGACCACACGAATGTTACATTGTGTGGACCACATGAATGTTACATTGTGTGGACCACACGAATGTTACATTGTGTGGACCACATGAATGTTACATTGTGTGGACCACATGAATGTTACATTGTGTGAACCACATGAATGTTACATTGTGTGGACCACATGAATGTTACATTGTGTGGACCACATGAATGTTACATTACAAATATATAAATCAAGTTTGGGGTGATCGGTTAAGAGTATTATGATCACTCAGGGTCAGGATGGTGACAGTATGATCACTCAGGGTCAGGATGGTGACAGTATGATCACTCAGGGTCAGGATGGTGACAGTATGATCACTCAGGGTCAGGATGGTGACAGTATGATCACTCAGGGTCAGGATGGTGACAGTATGATCACTCAGGGTCAGGATGGTGACAGTATGATCACTCAGGGTCAGGATGGTGACAGTATGATCACTCAGGGTCAGGATGGTGACAGTATGATCACTCAGGGTCAGGATGGTGACAGTATGATCACTCAGGGTCAGGATGGTGACAGTATGATCACTCAGGGTCAGGATGGTGACAGTATGATCACTCAGGGTCAGGATGGTGACAGTATGATCACTCAGGGTCAGGATGGTGACAGTATGATCACTCAGGGTCAGGATGGTGACAGTATGATCACTCAGGGTCAGGATGGTGACAGTATGATCACTCAGGGTCAGGATGGTGACAGTATGATCACTCAGGGTCAGGATGGTGACAGTATGATCACTCAGGGTCAGGATGGTGACAGTATGATCACTCAGGGTCAGGATGGTGACAGTATGATCACTCAGGGTCAGGATGGTGACAGTATGATCACTCAGGGTCAGGATGGTGACAGTATGATCACTCAGGGTCAGGATGGTGACAGTATGATCACTCAGGGTCAGGATGGTGACAGTATGATCACTCAGGGTCAGGATGGTGACAGTATGATCACTCAGGGTCAGGATGGTGACAGTATGATCACTCAGGGTCAGGATGGTGACAGTATGATCACTCAGGGTCAGGATGGTGACAGTATGATCACTCAGGGTCAGGATGGTGACAGTATGATCACTCAGGGTCAGGATGGTGACAGTATGATCACTCAGGGTCAGGATGGTGACAGTATGATAACTCAGGGTCAGGATGGTGACAGTATGATCACTCAGGGTCAGGATGGTGACAGTATGATCACTCAGGGTCAGGATGGTGACAGTATGATCACTCAGGGTCAGGATGGTGACAGTATGATCACTCAGGGTCAGGATGGTGACAGTATGATCACTCAGGGTCAGGATGGTGACAGTATGATCACTCAGGGTCAGGATGGTGACAGTATGATCACTCAGGGTCAGGATGGTGACAGTATGATCACTCAGGGTCAGGATGGTGACAGTATGATCACTCAGGGTCAGGATGGTGACAGTATGATCACTCAGGGTCAGGATGGTGACAGTATGATCACTCAGGGTCAGGATGGTGACAGTATGATCACTCAGGGTCAGGATGGTGACAGTATGATCACTCAGGGTCAGGATGGTGACAGTATGATCACTCAGGGTCAGGATGGTGACAGTATGATAACTCAGGGTCAGGATGGTGACAGTATGATCACTCAGGGTCAGGATGGTGACAGTATGATCACTCAGGGTCAGGATGGTGACAGTATGATCACTCAGGGTCAGGATGGTGACAGTATGATCACTCAGGGTCAGGATGGTGACAGTATGATCACTCAGGGTCAGGATGGTGACAGTATGATCACTCAGGGTCAGGATGGTGACAGTATGATCACTCAGGGTCAGGATGGTGACAGTATGATCACTCAGGGTCAGGATGGTGACAGTATGATCACTCAGGGTCAGGATGGTGACAGTATGATCACTCAGGGTCAGGATGGTGACAGTATGATCACTCAGGGTCAGGATGGTGACAGTATGATCACTCAGGGTCAGGATGGTGACAGTATGATCACTCAGGGTCAGGATGGTGACAGTATGATCACTCAGGGTCAGGATGGTGACAGTATGATCACTCAGGGTCAGGATGGTGACAGTATGATCACTCAGGGTCAGGATGGTGACAGTATGATCACTCAGGGTCAGGATGGTGACAGTATGATCACTCAGGGTCAGGATGGTGACAGTATGATCACTCAGGGTCAGGATGGTGACAGTATGATCACTCAGGGTCTGGATGGTGACAGTATGATCACTCAGGGTCAGGATGGTGACAGTATGATCACTCAGGGTCAGGATGGTGACAGTATGATCACTCAGGGTCAGGATGGTGACAGTATGATCACTCAGGGTCAGGATGGTGACAGTATGATCACTCAGGGTCAGGATGGTGACAGTATGATCACTCAGGGTCAGGATGGTGACAGTATGATCACTCAGGGTCAGGATGGTGACAGTATGATCACTCAGGGTCAGGATGGTGACAGTATGATCACTCAGGGTCAGGATGGTGACAGTATGATCACTCAGGGTCAGGATGGTGACAGTATGATCACTCAGGGTCAGGATGGTGACAGTATGATCACTCAGGGTCAGGATGGTGACAGTATGATCACTCAGAGTCAGGATGGTGACAGTATGATCACTCAGAGTCAGGATGGTGACAGTATGATCACTCAGGGTCAGGATGGTGTCAGTATGATCACTCAGGGTCAGGATGGTGACAGTATGATCACTCAGAGTCAGGATGGTGACAGTATGATCACTCAGGGTCAGGATGGTGACAGTTTGTAACAGTTCAACTGTGTTTATATGTCTGAGATTAGGTTTTAAGTTTATTTTTAAGATGAGTCAAGAGCAACGTCATTAAGGTCTAGTCTTGCGTGGCATTGTTCGAGAATGTCACCCTTGTAAACTACTGTTAGCCACCTTTTAATTCATCCCTGCACGAGTGCTCAAGACTCGTCATTCCTCAACTGGAGCTGTGTTTGTAGCACCATAAGCCAGAGGGAAGAAGATGTTGGGTCTGTGTCATGAACCCACTCAGCTGGGTCGCGACCTTACTAGGTCAATCGTTTTTACACAGCTAGCACAACTCACTTCCCTTACACTCCTCTTAGGTTCAAAACACAACTTTTCATGTCACAGCCCCACGTGCAGCTAGCCTCTGAGACACTAATTGTGTCCAAAGTAGTGTTAGACACACGGGTACGTCAAGGCACTGAGACATTAATTATGTCCAAGCTAGTGTTAGACACACGGGTACGTCAAGCCACTGAGACATCAGTTATGTCCAAGCTAGTGTTAGACACACGGGTACGTCAAGCCACTGAGACATCAATTATGTCCAAGCTAGTGTTAGACATGATTGTTTCCTCTTGCCTGTGCCTCTAGTTCTGTCGAGTATATTAAGCTGTGACTCACATGACCTACTGTAGCTATTCTTGGTGAGTGTTAATTTACAAGCTTCACTTTTTAACATTGTGCAAGACAGGTATACAATACCCACAAGATGAAAGTTAAGACACTTGTGCAAGATCTTGTTATCTTTATTGTAGACGTTTCGCCATCCAGTGGCTTTATCAATACAAATTCTTGGACATAATAAGAAATCAGAAGAACTATATACAAAAGATGAGGTAATCAGTTCCTCAGCCTTGGAGGTGGTGTTTACAACACCGTGGTTGTAGAGAATCAGTGTGTGTGTGTGTTGTGTGCGTAGGAGTGTAGAGAATCTCTACAACCACGGTGTTGTAAACACCACCTCCAAGGCTGAGGGACTGATTACCTCATCTTTTGTATATAGTTCTTTTTTTTTTTTATTATCACACTGGCCGATTCCCACCAAGGCAGGGTGGCCCGAAAAAGAAAAACTTTCACCATCATTCACTCCATCACTGTCTTGCCAGAAGGGCGCTTTACACTATAGTTTTTAAACTGCAACATTAACACCCCTCCTTCAGAGTGCAGGCACTGTACTTCCCATCTCCAGGACTCAAGTCCGGCCTGCCGGTTTCCCTGAACCCCTTCATAAATGTTACTTTGCTCACACTCCAACAGCACGTCAAGTATTAAAAACCATTTGTCTCCATTCACTCCTATCAAACACGCTCACGCATGTCTGCTGGAAGTCCAAGCCCCTCGCACACAAAACCTCCTTTACCCCCTCCCTCCAACCTTTCCTAGGCCGACCCCTACCCCGCCTTCCTTCCACTACAGACTGATACACTCTTGAAGTCATTCTGTTTCGCTCCATTCTCTCTACATGTCCGAACCACCTCAACAACCCTTCCTCAGCCCTCTAGAGAACAGTTTTGGTAATCCCGCACCTCCTCCTAACTTCCAAACTACGAATTCTCTGCATTATATTCACACCACACATTGCCCTCAGACATGACATCTCCACTGCCTCCAGCCTTCTCTTCGCTGCAACATTCATCACCCATGCTTCACTCCCGTATATAGTTCTTCTGATTTCTTATTATGTCCAAGAATTTGTATTGATAAAGCGACTGGATGGCGAAACGTTTACAATAAAGATAACTAGATGTTGCACAAGTGTCTTAACTTTCGACATAACATACTGGCTACATTCAATACACGTGAAGCAAAAGCTATACCAGCATAAATAACCTGTTAAACTCTGTCTGCGGAGTATTATGCACATCTATGTAACCCAACATTCAAGTGTTTCAGGAATATACTAACGACACAGGTTTATTTACTAGTGCGGCCGCTTGTGAGTCAAAGGCTAACTTGAAGCAGAGTGTAATCTTGTTCACATTGCCGAGTCCTCAATAAGAGAAAGTCTAGGCACTAGTTCTTGACTTCTGGCTGATATATTCTGGACAAATGTAGTAATGTATTTACAGATGCTGATGATGGTGATAGACTTCACCGAAACGTTGAAAATAAATTAAGAAATATTTAACAGCAAAGAAAAAGCAAGTTACTGTCCAAGAGGAGTTGTCGGAATGGGCGAGTGTAACCAGTGGGGTTCCACAAGGGTCAGTGCTAACCAGTATTGTTACTCTGATTAGTGGCTATTAGCATCTAATCGGGGAAGGGCAAAGAAGAGTGGAAACAGAGCTAAGGTTCTTGTCACAAAGGCTGCAAGCTTCCCTGAAAGAGAGGGGTCTCAGGGTGACCATAATCCCAAGCATACAGCCTGATCACTCAACATAACCGCTGCAGCAAACGCTAGACTGGCACATTTAAAAACAGCTTTCAGGAACCTCAACAAGGAGGCATTCACGACCCTACATACAGCAAATGTCACACCCATCGTGAAGTATGCAGCGCAGCATATGAAGAAGATGGAAAGGTGACAAGGTCTACAACTAGACTAGTCCCAGAGCTGAAGAGTGCGAGCTATAAGGAGAGACTAGAGGAGCTAAACCTAACGACACTAGAGGAAAGAAGGACCAGAGGTGACATGTTTACAACGTACAGAATAATAAGAGGAATTGATAGGGTGGACAGGGCCAGTCTGTTGTAGGGATGTGTCTCAGGTACACGACAGCGCAACTCAAACTTAAAAAAACAGATGAGTCACAGAGATGCTAGGAATTACACAGCCTTAGTCAGGAAATTAAACAACCTAGACAGTGGCAAGATCCATACATAGCTTTAAAACTAGGTATGACTGGGCTCACGAAACCAGAAGAATGTGAACCTAGGAGTCGCCAAAGGAAAGGCGTATAGCCTCGAGCCCTACAAACACAAACTGGTGAATACACTCACAGAAAACAGGCGAAACGTTTATCGACAAGTGCCTCTAACAACCAGTAACTAAGAATAATATTGTTACCACACGTTACTCATTCATTCCAGGACACATTTGATGTTTGATGGAGTTCCTCTTTTTATTCCATCTACTGTTCGTCTAATGTTCCTCATAATTAGAATTCTGAAGTGTTGTAACATGTGTGCGCGTGTGTGTACTCACCTATTTGTGGTTGCGGGGGTCGATTCTTAGCTCCTGGCCCCCGCCTCTTCACTGGTTGCTACTAGGTCACTCTCCCAGAACCATGAGCTTTATCGTACCTCTGCTTAAAGCTATGTATGGATCCTGCCTCCACTACATCGCTTCCTAAACTATTCCACTTCCTGACTACTCTGTGGCTGAAGAAATACTTCCTAACATCCCTTTGATTCATCTGTGTCTTCAACTTCCAACTGTGTCCCCTTGTTACTGTGTCCAGTCTCTGGAACATCCTGTCTTTGTCCACCTTGTCAATTCCTCTCAGTATTTTGTAAGTCGTTATCATGTCCCCCCTATCTCTCCTGTCCTCCAGTGTCGTCAGGTTGATTTCCCTTAACCTCTCCTCGTAGGACATACCTCTTAGCTCTGGGACTAGTCTTGTTGCAAACCTTTGCACTTTCTCTAGTTTCTTTACGTGCTTGGCTAGGTGTGGGTTCCAAACTGGTGCCACATACTCCAATATGGGCCTAACGTACACGGTGTACAGGGTCCTGAACGATTCCTTATTAAGATGTCGGAATGCTGTTCTGAGGTTTGCCAGGCACCCATATGCTGCAGCAGTTATTTGGTTGATGTGCGTTTCAGGAGATGTGCCTGGTGTTATACTCACCCCAAGATCTTTTTCCTTGAGTGAGGTTTGTAGTCTCTGGCCCCCTAGACTGTACTCCGTCTGCGGTCTTCTTTGCCCTTCCCCAATCTTCATGACTTTGCACTTGGTGGGATTGAACTCCAGGAGCCAATTGCTGGACCAGGTCTGCAGCCTGTCCAGATCCCTTTGTAGTTCTGCCTGGTCTTCGATCGAGTGAATTCTTCTCATCAACTTCACGTCATCTGCAAACAGGGACACCTCGGAGTTTATTCCTTCCGTCATGTCGTTCACAAATACCAGAAACAGCACTGGTCCTAGGACTGGCCCCTGTGGGACCCCGCTGGTCACAGGTGCCCACTCTGACACCTCGCCACGTACCATTACTCGCTGCTGTCTTCCTGACAAGTATTCCTTGATCCATTGTAGTGCCTTCCCTGTTATCCCTGCTTGGTCCTCCAGTTTTTGCACTAATCTCTTGTGTGGTACTGTGTCAAACGCCTTCTTGCAGTTCAAGAAGATGCAATCCACCCACCCTTCTCTCTCTTGTCTTACTGCTGTCACCATGTCATAGAACTCCAGTAGGTTTGTGACACAGGATTTCCCGTCCCTGAAACCATGTTGGCTGCTGTTGATGAGATCATTCCTTTCTAGGTGTTCCACCATTTCCTGACAATCTTCTCCATGACTTTCCATACTATACATGTCAGTGACACTGGTCTGTAGTTTAGTGATTCATGTCTGTCTCCTTTTTTAAAGATTGGGACTACATTTGCTGTCTTCCATGCCTCAGGCAATCTCCCTGTTTCGATAGATGTATTGAATATTGTTGTTAGGGGTACACATAGCGCCTCTGCTCCCTCTCTCAGGACCCATGGAGAGTTGTTATCTGGCCCCATTGCCTTTGAGGTATCTAGCTCACTCAGAAGCCTCTTCTGTGTGTGTGTGTGTGTGTGTGTGTGTGTGTGTGTGTGTGTGTGTGTGTGTGTGTGTGTGTGTGTGTGTGTGTGTGTGTGTGTGTGTGTGTGTGTGTGTGTGTGTGTTTGTGTGTGTGTGTGTGTGTGTGTGTGTATGTGTGTGTGTGTGTGTGTATGTGTGTGTGTGTGTGTGTGTGTGTGTGTGCGTGTGTGTGTGTGTGTGTGTGCGTGTGTGTGTGTGTGTGTGTGTGTCTGGGTTACCCAATCTCTCTTCTCCTTATAGCACATATTCTTCAGATCTGGGACCAGTCTTGTTGTAAGCTTTTTCCGGCTTTATATGCTTTATCAGATGCAGGTTCCATACTGGTGTTGATACTCCAAGACTGGCCTGTCATATGACATGTATGCTTCCTTACTGAAGCATACATGAAAGCTGAAAGCTACCCTTAAAAATTTGCCAGCCTCACATTTAATGCACCGGTTATTCAGGTGTGTTGTCAGGCGAAATGCTTGGAATTATACTCCAGGTCCTTCCCTTCCTGGAAGGCTTGTATCCTTTGCAACCAAAATCTTGACTCTACTCTGTTTCCAGTCGTCTTTGCCTTTCCCGGATTTTCATAACTTTCAATTTACTGAAGTTAAATTACAATAGCCATTTGTCAGACCAATCCTACAGCTTGTCCAGACCCATTAGCAATCCTCCCTGGTCTATGGAAACATAAACACATATGCAGTTTAATGTGATCCTTTATTGACAACGTTTCGCCTACACAGTGGGCTTTTTCAAGTCACAAACAGATCTACCTGGGGTGGAAGGTACGGGAGTATTTATAGACAGGTTCAGAATGTTGAGGTCAGGTGGAGAATGCTGCATCTGATGATCTACCGGGTGGGGTTATAGAGTCTTGGGTAGCTTGGCAGGGGTACTGGACAAGTTGTGAGTAGACCTTTTGCAGTGTTCTATGTTCTTATGTGGGATAGCGATGAAGAAGTTTCTTGGCAAGTGGTTCAGCTATGTTATAGAAGCCATTGTTCTGGTTGAAATTGTTGGTTATAGAGATAGGCGATAATTCCAGGATTCTTCGGTATTGAGTGTTGTCTTCTGTGGCGATAAGTCTTGAGTTTCTGTAGTTAATTAAATGGTTGTGTGAATTGCGATGTTGTACACAGGCATTCCTTGTATCGTCTGTCCTGCTTGCGTATTGGTGTTCTGAAATGCGTGTTTGGAGGTCTCTTGATGTTTCGCCCACGTATAATTTGTTGCAGTCATTACAAGGGATTATGTATACCCCTGCAGAGGATGGAAGCTTGTCCTGTCTACTACTGGTGATGTCCTTGATGGTCGTGGTTGTGGAGGTAAATACTTGGAATGATGTATTGGAAAAGATGTTGGAAACATGTTTGGCAATGGAGTTGGTGGGGAGAACTATGTATCTCTTCTCGGCAGTGTCTTCTCTGGGTGTGTTGAAGATGTTTAATGCCCGCCATCTGCAGTCTCTGATGAAATGACGAGGATAGTGGAGTTTAGAAAATACTTGTTCAATTATAGTGCATTCTTCCTCAAGAAACTCATTGCTGCAGATTCTGAGTGCGCGCAGGAAGAAGCCTATAATTGTGCAAGAATGGTATATAATACCGACAAGATGAAATTAAGACACATGTGCAACATCTGGGTATCTTTATTGTAGACGTTTCGCCATCCTGTGACTTTATCAATACAAATTCTAGGACATAACTTGAAGAAAGTAGAACTATGTACAGAAAATGAGGTAATCAGTCCCTCAACCTAGGAGTAGGTGCGAAGAGCACCATAGTCATGGAGATTCTGAAGCAGAAGAAAGAATCCTGGCGCTTATATAGTAACGTCAGGTGTAGCAGACGAGGGCATAGTCACTGGTAGGCGGGATTCCCCAGTGGAAGTAGGTCCTTCCCAAAGAGATGGGTTAGTTGTAGTAGTAGTTGTCGTAGTCGTGAAGGTTATGTACATGTCCTCAGAATTAAGATTCCATGATGTTGCAGTGTCTGACAAGTTGTGTAAGAATGGTATATAATACCGACAAGATGAAATTAAGACACAGGTGCAACATCTGGGTATCTTTATTGTAGACGTTTCGCCATCCAGTGGCTTTATCAATACAAATTCTAGGACATAACTTGAAGAAAGTTATGAGGTAATCAGTCCCTCAACCTTGGAGTACATAGTTCTACTGTCTTCAAGTTATGTCCTAGAATTTGTATTGATAAAGCCACTGGATGGCGAAACGTCTACAATAAAGATACCCAGATGTTGCACCTGTGTCTTAATTTCAAGCCTATAATTACACCACGTTTAGTTTTGGTGTCGTGGTGAGAGTAGAAGTGGAGAAGATCGTTTTGGTTGGTTGGTTTTCGATAGACTTTAAAACGAAGTCCATGGTCAGTTTTGCAGAGAAGAACATCAATGAAAGGAAGAGTGTTGTTGACTTCTTCTTCAAGTGTGAACTGGATTGAGGGCTCGACCTGGTTGAGCTTGTCTTGGAGAGCTTGAACGTTGAAGCGCCTGGGAGTTATGAGGAGAATGTCGTCAACATAACGGAGCCAGGTGACAGTCGAAGGAATAATGGTGGAGAAACGCTCGGCTTCCAGATGTTCGCCAGGACGGCACTGAGTGGCGAGCCCATGGGTAGACCAAAAGTCTGTTGAAAGAGGTGATTTTCGAATGAGAAACACGTAAAGCAGACACATAGTTCAACGAGGTCGATGAAATCGCTGGCTGGAATAGGAAGATCAAGTGAATCGTCAATTTTTCTGCGCAGGAGACCGATGGCTTGTGTAGTAGGTACTTTGGTGAATAGGGAAGTTACAAGGAATGCCTGTGTACAACATCGCAATTCACACAACCATTTAATTAACTACAGAAACTCAAGACTTATCGCCACAGAAGACAACACTCAATACCGAAGAATCCTGGAATCATCGCTTATCTCTATAACCAACAATTTCAACCAGAACAATGGCTTCTACAACATAGCTGAACCACTTGCCAAGAAACTTCTTCATCGCTATCCCACATAAGACCATAGAACACTGCAAAAGGTCTACTCACAACTTGTCCAATACCCCTGCCAAGCTACCCAAGACTC
>NC_091295.1:21016690-21074190 GCF_038502225.1 Cherax quadricarinatus | reverse complement strand
TCAGTTGTGACCCCTTGTTTCTGTGTTCCCTCTCTGGAACATCCTATCTCTGTCCACCTTGTCTATTCCCCGCAGTATCTTGTACGTCGTTATCATGTCTCCCCTGACCCTTCTGTCCTCCAGTGTCGTCAGTCCGATTTCCCTCAACCTTTCCTCGTACGACATTCCCCTGAGCTCTGTGACTAGCCTTGTTGCAAACCTTTGTACTTTCTCTAACTTCTTGACGTGCTTAACCAGGTGTGGGTTCCAGGCTGGTGCTGCATACTCCAGTATGGGCCTAACATACACAGTGTACAGTGTCTTGAACGATTCCTTATTAAGGTATCGGAACGCTATTCTCAGGTTTGCCAGGCGCCCGTATGCTGCAGCAGTTATTTGGTTGATGTGTGCTTCCGGTGACGTGCTCGGTGTTATGGTCACCCCAAGGCCTTTCTCCCTGAGTGAGGTCTGTAGTCTTTGTCCACCTAGCCTATACGGTCCACCTAGCCTGCGGTCTTCTTTGCCCCTCCCCAAGCTTCATGACTTTGCATTTGGCTGGATTGAATTCGAGAAGCCAGTTTCTGGGCCACATGTCCAGCCTGTCCAGGTCTCTTTGCAGTCCTGCCTCATCCTCATCCGATTTAATTCTTCTCATCAACTTCACATCATCTGCGAATAGGGACACTTCAGAGTCTATTCTTTTTATCATGTCGTTCGCATATATCAAAAATAACACTGGTCCTAGAACTGACCCCTGTGCGACCCCGCTTGTCACAGGCGCCCACTGTGATACCTCTTCCCGTACCATGACTCGTTGCTGCCTCCCTGTCAGGTATTCTCTGATCCATTGCAGTGCCCTCCCTGTTATATGCGCCTGATCCTCCAGCTTCTGCACTAATCTCTTGTGGGGAACTGTGTCAAAGGCCTTCCTGCAGTTTAGGAAGACGCAATCAACCCACCCCTCTCTCTCGTGTCTTACTTCTGTTACCTTGTCATAAAACTCCAGGAGATTTGTGACACAGGATTTGCCTTCCATGAACCCATGCTGGTTTTCATTTATAATCTTGTTCCGTTCCAGGTGTTCCACCACTCTCCTGATAATCTTCTCCATGACTTTGCACACAACACATGTCGGAGACACAGGTCTGTAGTTTAGTGCCTCATTTCTGTTTCCTTTCTTAAATATGGGGACTACATTTGCTGTCTTCCATTTCTCAGGTAGTTGCCCAGTTTCAAGGGATGTGTTAAAGATTGTGGTTAGGGGCACGCACAGCATCTCTGCTCCTTCTCTTAGGACCCATGGGGAGATGTTGTCCGGTCCCATCGCCTTTGAGGTATCAAGGTCACTTAGCAGCTTCGGCACCTCCTCCTCGGTTGTTCGTATGTCATCCAACACTTGTTGGTATATTCCCTCTTGATGTTCCCTTCTGTGCTGTCTTCCCACAGCCCTTCCTGTCTCTACTGTAAAAACTTCCTTAAATCTCCTGTTTAGCTCCTCACATACCTCCTGATCATTTCGTGTGAGTTCTCCACCTTCTGTCCTCAATCTGATCACCTGGTCTTTGACTGTTGTCTTCCTCCTGATGTGGATACAACAGTTTTGGGTCAGTCTTGATTTTCGATGCTATGTCATTTTCATACTGTTGCTGGGCCTCCCTCCTTACCTGTGCATACTCGTTCCTGGCTCTGCGACTGATCTCCCTATTTTCGTGTGTTCTCTGCCTTCTGTACATTTTCCATTCTCTATTGCACTCTGTTTTTGCCTCCTTACACCGTTGGGGAAACCAGGGGCTCGTTCTGGTCTTCCCATTGTTTCTGTTGCCCTTGGGAATAAACCTTTCCACTGCCTCCTTGCATTATGTTGTTACATATTCCATCATTTCGTTTACTGGCTTTCCTGCCAGTTCTCTGTCCCACGGAACCTCCTGCAGGAAGTTCCCCAACCCTGTGTAGTCTCCTCTTTTATAGTCTGGCTTTTCCCATTCAACTCCTGTTACTCTCTCCACTTGCAACTCTACTATGTATTCAAAGCACAGAACCACGTGGTCGCTAGCTCCTAGGGGACTCTCATATGTGATGTCCTCAATGTCTGAACTGCTCAGGGTGAACACAAGGTCCAATCTTGCTGGTTCATCCTCCCCTCTCACTCTGGTAGTGTCCCTAACATGTTGGTGCATGAGTTTTTCCAGCACCACGTCCAACATCTTGGCTCTCCATGTTTCGGGACCCCCATGTGGCTCCAGGTTTTCCCAGTCAATCTCCCTGTGGTGTGTGTGTGCCTGTGTATCTGTATGCCTGTTTTTTTTTTTTTTTTTTTTTTTTTTTTTTTTTTTTTTTTTTTTTTTTTTTTTTTGTTTTGTGTGTGTGTCTGTCTGTTTGTCCGTGTGTGTGTGTGTGTACGCACCTGTTTGTGGTTGCAGGGGTCTTGTCATAGCTCCTGGCCCCGCCTCTTCACCGGTTGCTACTGGGTCCTCTCTTTCCCTGCTCCATGAGCTTTATCAAACCTCGTCTTAAAACTATGTATGGTTCCTGCCTCCACTACGTCACTTTCTAGGCTATTCCACTGCCTGATAACTCTATGACTGAAGAATTACTTCCTAACATCCCTTTGACTCCTCTGAGTCTTCAGTTTCCAATTGTGACCGCTTGTTTCTGTGTCCCATCTCTGGAACATCCTGTCTTTATCCACCTCGTCTATTCCGCGCAGTATTTTATATGTCGTTATCATGTCTCCCCTGACCCTCCTCTCCTCCAGTGTTGTCAGGCCAATTTCCCTTAATCTTTCTTCATAGGACAATCCCCTTAGCTCTGGGACTAGTCTTGTTGCAAACCTTTGCACTTTCTCTAATTTTTTGACATGCTTGACCAGATGTGGGTTCCAAACTGGTGCTGCATACTCCAATATGGGCCTGACGTAAATGGTGTACAGAGTCTTGAACGATTCCTTACTGAGGTATCGGAATGCTATCCTTAGGTTTTCCAGACTCCCGTACGCTGCAGCAGTTATCTGATTGATGTGCGCCTCAGGAGATGTGCTCGGTGTTATACTCACCCCTAGATCTTTTTCCTTGAGTGAAGTTTGCAGTCTTTGGTCACCTAGACTTTACTGTTTCTGCGGTCTTCTTTGCCCTTCCCCAATCTTCATGACTTTGCATTTGGCAGGGTTAAATTCAAGGAGCCAGTTGCTGGACCAAGCTTGTAGCCTGTCCAGGTCTCTTTGTAGTCCTGCCTGATTCTCGACCGATTTGATTCTCCTCATTAACTTCACATCATCTGCAAACAGGGACACTTCTGAGTCTATCCCTTCCATTATTTCATTCACATATACCAAAAACAGCACAGGTCCTAGGACTGACTGCTGTGGAACCCCGCTTGTCAGAGCCGCCCACCCTGACACCTCGTCACGTACCATGACTCGTTGTTGCCTCCCTATCTGGTATTTTCTCTCAGATATTTTCCTGTTATGTATGACTGATCCTCTAGCTTTTGCAGTAACCTCTTGTGAGGAACTCTGCCGAAGGCCTTCCTGCAGTCCAAGAAAATGCAGTCTATCCACCCCTCCCTGTCTTGTCTTAATTCTGTCACCTTGTCATAAAATTCCAGTAGGTTTGTGACACAGGATTTTCCTTCCCTGAAACCGTGCTGGTTGTCGATTATACACTTGTTTCTTTCCAGGTGCTCCACCACTCTCCTCCTGATGATCTCCATGACTTTACATACTATACAAGTTAGTGACACAGGTCTATAGTTTAATGCCTCGTGTCTGTCTCCTTTTTTAAAAATTGGGACTACATTTGCTGTCTTCCATACCTCAGGGAGTTGACCAGTTTTAATGGGTGTATTGAAGATCTTTGTTAGTGGCACACACAGCATCTCTGCTCCCTCTCTAAGAACCCACAGAGAGATGTTGTCTGGTCCCACCGCCTTTGAGGTATAAAGTTCACATAGCAGTTTCTTCGCCTCCTCCTCGGTTATGTGCATCTCATCCAGCACTTGTTGGTGTACCTCCCTGTTCTGATTTCCTGGAGTTCTACCTTGTTCAGCTCCTCACATACCTCTTGGTCGTTTCTTGTGAGCTCCCCATCACCCTTCCTCAGTCTGATTACCTGGTCCTTGACTGTTGTTTTCCTCCTGATGTGGCTATACAAAAGTTTCGGGTCAGACTTGACTATCGATGCTGTCATTTTCGTATTGTCGCTGAGCCTCCCTTCTTATCTGTGCATATTCGTTTCTGGCTTTTCAGCCGATCTCTGTATTTTCCTGGGTCCTTTGTCTTATGTACCTTTTCCATTCTCTAGTACACCTACTTTTAGCCTCCCTACGCTTTTGGGTGAACCAAGGACTCGTTCTGGTCTTCCCATTATTTCTGTTTCCCTTGGGAACAAACCTCTCCTCTGCCTCCTTTCATTTTGCTGTCACATAGTCTATCATTTCTTTTACTGGTTTTCCTGCCAGTTCTCTCTCCCACTGAATGTCTTGCAGGAAGTTCCTCATGCCTGAGTAGTCCTCCCTTTCGTAGTTTGATTTTTTCCATCCTATTCCTGCTACTCTCTCCACTTGTAGCTCAGCTATGTAGTCAAAGCACAGAACCACATGATCACTAGCTCCCAGGGGCCTTTCATACATGATATCCTCGATGCTCGAACTACTCAAGGTGAATACAAGGCCCAGTTTTGCTGGATCATCCTCACCTCTCTCTCTGGTAGTGTCTGTAACATGTTCATGCATGAGGTTTTCCAGTACCACGTCCATCATCTTGGCTCTCCATGTTTCTGGACCTCCATGGGGCTCCAGGTTTTCTCAGTCAGTCTCCTTGTGATTGAAATCACCCATAACTACCAACTTTGCTGCCGCCATGTGAGCTCTCCTGGCCACCTCGGCTAGTGTGTCGACCAATGCTCTGTTACTCTCGTCGTATTCTTCTCTTGGCCTCCTGCAGTTCTGTGGAGGGTTGTATATTACTGCAATTACCACCTTATGGTGTGTATTGTATGTGTGTGTGTGTGTGTGTGTGTGTGTGTGTGTGTTAGTTACCAAATTGTCCTAGACACATGTCGATTTGACACTAGGCCTGTTGTATATGCGTGTGCATGTGTGTGTGTGTGTTGCTGCTGCATCCTGGGAGAGGATGAAGGATAATGTCGGAAGGAGCATAGTGTAGCCAACTGAATTCTGAATGCAGACTATTATATAATTAACCTAGACCAGCGGTCACACACCCCGGCTGGGGTGTTGTTTTAGCCAGGGTGACCAGCTGGTGCCGCTGGTGTTGTGTGATGCTGGTCACTACTGTTAAGGAATACGTAGGAGGCACCTTCCTCTGGTCGTACAGCAAGTTAGATACATCTAATCTTTGTTTGGTTTGCTTGTAGTTTTCCTCAAGTGTCTTGTAACTCCTCAGAAATTATATTAACGTTATGGATTGTAGCCATTACAAAATCTTCATCATTGTAATTAGGTGAAAGCGATGAATGATATATACAAGTCACGTACACAACCCGCAACAAGTTTACGACGACATTTCGGTCCGACTTGGACCGAAACGTGGCTTTGTAAATGGTCCATATCGGACCGAAACATCATACATGATTATTTTCACCAACTGAAATATTTCAGTAATGAATTTGTAATACGCTGGACATACATTATAACTTCATCCCAAATAAAACTGTTAACAGATCAGTTGATCCATTAATAAAAGTGCAATAAAGACGGATTTGTTAATTTTGTATAAATTACACCAAAAATCACCCTTGTTATCTAATTCGAATAATTTAGTATAATAACTAAAGATTTTCTTTAATAACATCAAATTTTATAGTTTCTTCAGAAGTTAACTATTATATATAAGTTTATTTTAACTAATGAAATTCTAGAAATCAGTTAACAGGTTTATAGACACAGGGTTCCAGGGTTCCATGGTTCCATGGTTCCAGAGTTCTGTGGTTCCAGGCTTTCATGGTTCCAGGGTTCCATGGTTCCATGGTTCCAGGGTTTCAAGGTTCCAGGGTTCCATGGTTCCAGGGTTTCATGGTTCCAGGGATCCATGGTTCAAGGGTTCCAGGGTTCCATGGTTCCAGTGTTTCATGGTTCCAGGGTTCCATGGTTCCAGGGTTTCATGGTTCCAGGGCTCCAGGGTTCCAGGGTTTCATGGTTCCATGGTTCTATGGTTCCAGGGTTCCATGGTTCCAGGATTCCAGGGTTCCAGGGTTCCATAGTTCCAGGGCTCGAGGGTTTCAGGATACCATGGTTTCAGGGCTCCATGGTTCCAGGGTTCCAGGATTTCATAGTTCCAGGGTTCCACTGTGTTGTAATTATTATGTTCTTCAGTAAATTTGTCTTCCAGGTTCTAGTGGAATATGATAAGTTGTGAGATTACTAACGACACATTTTTCCCACCTGACCGACCAATTGCACTTCTATATTTTTTAGGTACATTCAGTCATACGAGTATTATATTCCCAAAATTTGATAAATATTTCACTCTCAGTAATGGGATATAATCACCTTTTTCCATATTCGCAACTTCGATTCACTCTTCGAAAAGAATTACATATTTAATTCTGGACAAGGTTAACGAACAAGATCAACGATGGAAGTGTTTTAACATAACGTGACTTACCATTTGTGAGTACTGGCAATGGATAAAGTAATTTTAACAGCATGGACAATTTGGTAAGATGGTTCAAAAAAACAGCTCATTAAATATTCCACGAATCATTATCCGTAACCACGGTCACCATCTGATGCCTCGGGCACAACAGCTGAAATCCGAGTCAGGGCGTTAGCTTTCCCAAAGACATTTATTTGTGCACAAGCAAGCACACAAACAATGGATGGCATCATCACTTTCAGGACAATGTCGTCTGACAAGGTATCCTCTATAAAATTACTATTTTTATAAACGAGTCGTCTCCACAAAATGTGTTCCACACTTAGTTCTGGCCTCTGAGGTCTCATACTCTCCTGCACAAGAACCTGACGTCGAGAGTTCCTTTTGTGACTCTGTAGCATTACCAGTGCCAGGCTGCTCACAAGTGCTATGACTGAAAGTTTATGTCTTCAGTAATCTTATTCATTCATCATCTTTATTATATTATACTGTCAACAACAATCACTCCACAAAATTAAACAAAAAATAATTAACTTAACATACCAAATATTTAAACTAATTTTACACTTCTTGAAAATCAGGCAAATGGACGCAAATAACAACAAAAGGTCTCTTGGAAATTGAACCTAATTAATTACTAAGAAAGAAGGTGTAAATTTTGTACAATTAATATAGGAAGTGAGTGAGGTATGCCCTCGAACAACTAAATTTTGGATTGATAGACCACTGAGCAGACTTATGTGGGTAGATTTTACAGTCATACACTTAGGGCTTTGCACAGAAACACTTTCACTTAAAATGAATATAAACTTAATGAAATTACCATAATCCAAAGTTAGTTATGCAAGCGCATATAGACGATGAACTGACCTAAGCAGTCTTACAATATAGACAAGAAAACATACGAAATCTATCAGTCTTGCAGTAAGTTAATACACTTCCTTGCAAAAGCAGTTCAAAAAAGTCAGTCTTAATAAACATACTCTCTCACTAGGTTTTTATACTCAGTAAATTCCAATAAAAGCACAAAATTAATCAATGTTGCACCAAAAATCGCAAAAAAATTAAGAAAAGCAATATCTCAGTAACTCTACTTAATAGTCAGCGAATAAACACTGGTAGTGTACACACTGGTGTAAAGTGTTCACACTTTACACCACTTGACACCACTTTACACAGTTGACTTGAAAAAAAAATTAAAATGAATGTAAAGCCTGGAAGCCAGTGTGTGAGGGGCCCTGAAAGAAAGTGTGTGAGGGGCCCTGGAAGAAAGTGTGTGAGGGGCCCTGGAAGAAAGTGTGTGAGGGGCCCTGGAAGAAAGTGTGTGAGGGGCCCTGGAAGAAAGTGTGTGAGGGACCCTGGAAGAAAGTGTGTGAGGGGCCCTGAAAGAAAGTGTGTGAGGGGCCCTGGAAGAAAGTGTGTGAGGGGCCCTGAAAGAAAGTGTGTGAGGGGCCCTGAAAGAAAGTGTGTGAGGGGCCCTGAAAGAAAGTGTGTGAGGGGCCCTGAAAGAAAGTGTGTGAGGGGGGCCCTGAAAGAAAGTGTGTGAGGGGCCCTGGAAGAAAGTGTGTGAGGGGCCCTGGAAGAAAGTGTGTGAGGGGCCCTGGAAGAAAGTGTGTGAGGGGCCCTGAAAGAAAGTGTGTGAGGGGCCCTGGAAGAAAGTGTGTGAGGGGCCCTGGAAGAAAGTGTGTGAGGGGCCCTGGAAGAAAGTGTGTGAGGGGCCCTGGAAGAAAGTGTGTGAGGGGCCCTGGAAGAAAGTGTGTGAGGGGCCCTGGAAGAAAGTGTGTGAGGGGCCCTGGAAGAAAGTGTGTGAGGGGCCCTGGAAGCCAGTGTATGAGGGGGCCCTGAAAGAAAGTGTGTGAGGGGCCCTGGAAAAAAGCGTGTCAGGGGCCCTGGAAGAAAGTGTGTGAGGGGCCCTGGAAGCCAGTGTATGAGGGGGCCCGGGAAGCCAGTGTGTGATGTGTTCCTCACAGATGCCAGTATAGCACATGTGTTGCTCACAGTTGCCAGTACAGCACATGTGTTGCTCACAGTTGCCAGTACAGCACATGTGTTGCTCACAGTTGCCAGTACAGCACATGTGTTGCTCACAGTTGCCAGTACAGCACATGTGTTGCTCACAGTTGCCAGTACAGCACATGTGTTGCTCACAGTTGCCAGTATAGCACATGTGTTGCTCACAGTTGCCAGTATAGCACATGTGTTGCTCACAGTTGCCAGTACAGCACATGTGTTGCTCACAGTTGCCAGTACAGCACAAGTGTTGCTCACAGTTGCCAGTACAGCACATGTGTTGCTCACAGTTGCCAGTACAGCACATGTGTTGCTCACAGTTGCCAGTACAGCACATGTGTTGCTCACAGTTGCCAGTACAGCACATGTGTTGCTCACAGTTGCCAGCACAGCACATGTGTTGCTCACAGTTGCCAGTACAGCACATGTGTTGCTCACAGTTGCCAGTACAGCACATGTGTTGCTCACAGTTGCCAGCACAGCACATGTGTTGCTCACAGTTGCCAGTACAGCACATGTGTTGCTCACAGTTGCCAGTACAGCACATGTGTTGCTCACAGTTGCCAGCACAGCACATGTGTTGCTCACAGTTGCCAGTACAGCACATGTGTTGCTCACAGTTGCCAGTACAGCACATGTGTTGCTCACAGTTGCCAGTACAGCACATGTGTTGCTCACAGTTGCCAGCACAGCACATGTGTTGCTCACAGTTGCCAGTACAGCACATGTGTTGCTCACAGTTGCCAGTACAGCACATGTGTTGCTCACAGTTGCCAGTACAGCACATGTGTTGCTCACAGTTGCCAGTACAGCACATGTGTTGCTCACAGTTGCCAGTACAGCACATGTGTTGCTCACAGTTGCCAGTACAGCACATGTGTTGCTCACAGTTGCCAGCACAGCACATGTGTTGCTCACAGTTGCCAGTACAGCACATGTGTTGCTCACAGTTGCCAGTACAGCACATGTGTTGCTCACAGTTGCCAGCACAGCACATGTGTTGCTCACAGTTGCCAGTACAGCACATGTGTTGCTCACAGTTGCCAGTACAGCACATGTGTTGCTCACAGTTGCCAGTACAGCACTTGTGTTGCTCACAGTTGCCAGTACAGCACATGTGTTGCTCACAGTTTTCTTCACATAACCTTCCAGTGACGATCTTTTATCACCATTGATCTCTAGATCCTCTCTCTGTCTGGTAATATTGTATCACACATTCTATATACAACATGTGACCTGTTATTTCTTACTGCTCTTCCCATTACATGGCGCTAACCTACATTAAACTCCATCAACCATCTCTCACTATAGTAATTCCAGTTATCTAAATCCTTTCGTAGTGATTTACAGTCACTTTCGCTTTGTTTGGGAAAGAATTTTTATATTATCCGCAAACAACTTATATAGATTTACCTCTTGGGACAAGTAATTTATATAAATTAGAAAGAATATGAGCGTAAGTATGGATCATGTGTTTGCTAGCCTGTGACCACATGTGTGTTTGCTAGCCTGTGACTACATGTGTGTTTGCTAGCCTGTGACCACATGTGTGTTTGCTAGCCTGTGACTACATGTGTGTTTGCTAGCCTGTGACCACATGTGTGTGTTTGCTAGCCTGTGACCACATGTGTGTTTGCTAGCCTGTGACCACATGTGTGTTTGCTAGCCTGTGACTACATGTGTGTTTGCTAGCCTGTGACCACATGTGTGTGTTTGCTAGCTTGTGACCACATGTGTGTGTTTGCTAGCCTGTGACCACATGTGTGTTTGCTAGCCTGTGACCACATGTGTGTTTGCTAGCCTGTGACCACATGTGTGTGTTTGCTAGCTTGTGACCACATGTGTGTGTTTGCTAGCCTGTGACCACATGTGTGTTTGCTAGCCTGTGACCACATGTGTGTTTGCTAGCCTGTGACCACATGTGTGTTTGCTAGCCTGTGACCACATGTGTGTTTGCTAGCCTGTGACCACATGTGTGTGTTTGCTAGCCTGTGACCACATGTGTGTTTGCTAGCCTGTGACCACATGTGTGTGCTTTCTACCCTGTGACCACATGTGTGTGCTTGCTAGCCTGTGACCACATGTATGTGCTTGCTAGTCTGTGACCACATGTGTGTGCTTGCTAGTCTGTGACCACATGTGTGTGCTTGCTAGTCTGTGACCACATGTGTGTGCTTGCTAGTCTGTGACCACATGTGTGTGCTTGCTAGTCTGTGACCACGTGTATGTGCTTGCTAGTCTGTGACCACATGTGTGTGCTTGCTAGTCTGTGACCACATGTGTGTGCTTGCTAGTCTGTGACCACATGTGTGTGCTTGCTAGTCTGTGACCACATGTGTGTGCTTGCTAGTCTGTGACCACATGTGTGTGCTTGCTAGTATGTGACCACATGTGTGTGCTTGCTAGTCTGTGACCACATGTGTGTGCTTGCTAGTCTGTGACCACATGTGTGTGCTTGCTAGTCTGTGACCACATGTGTGTGCTTGCTAGTCTGTGACCACATGTGTGTGCTTTTTACCCTGTGACCACATGTGTGTGCTTGCTAGCTTGTGACCACATGTGTGTGCTTGCTAGTCTGTGACCACATGTGTGTGCTTGCTAGTCTGTGACCACATGTGTGTGCTTGCTAGTCTGTGACCACATGTGTGTGCTTGCTAGCTTGTGACCACATGTGTGTGCTTGCTAGTCTGTGACCACATGTGTGTGCTTGCTAGTCTGTGACCACATGTGTGTGCTTGCTAGTCTGTGACCACATGTGTGTGCTTGCTAGTCTGTGACCACATGTGTGTGCTTGCTAGTCTGTGACCACATGTGTGTGCTTGCTAGTCTGTGACCACATGTGTGTGCTTGCTAGTCTGTGACCACATGTATGTGCTTGCTAGTCTGTGACCACATGTGTCTGCTTGCTAGTCTGTGACCACATGTGTGTGCTTTCTACCCTGTGACCACATGTGTGTGCTTGCTAGCTTGTGACCACATGTGTGTGCTTGCTAGTCTGTGACCACATGTGTGTGCTTGCTAGTCTGTGACCACATGTGTGTGCTTGCTAGTCTGTGACCACATGTGTGTGCTTGCTAGTCTGTGACCACATGTGTGTGCTTGCTAGTCTGTGACCACATGTGTGTGCTTGCTAGTCTGTGACCACATGTGTGTGCTTGCTAGCCTGTGACCACATGTGTGTCTCTCTGCTTATACCAACATATAAGGAATTATTTAACATATTCGGGCATGTTTATATATGTCTGCTGCCATGTCTGATAAATGCAGACACATGAATGAGTTTCTTCATTGTATACAACATTACACAGCCTTGTGTCTGTCTACCATGTATCCGGGGGAAGAGACAGACAACCATAAGCCAGACAGACAGACTGGCATAGAGGCAGTCAGGAGCCAGACATACAACCAACCAGACACTGCTTGATTGACAGACACAAATTAGTACAAGCCTGGTATGCCAGAGCTAGTTATAATAACTCATCAAGTGGAATTCTGAGAGAGGGAGAGGGATGCTCCAGCCCTTCATTCAGCCTGCCTTCCATCCCTCCGTTCGTCCTTCCTCTGGCTCCTGCCCTCCATCCATCTCTTCGCCCCTTCCTCCCTTCCACTCTTATGAAGAAGAAAATTAGATGTTAATAATGGGAGAGAGAGAGAGAGAGGGAGGAGAGAAGGATAATGAAAGAGGGACTGGAAAGGTTAAAGATAATTTGTAGAAACTCGAAAAAATGTGTAGTAATTAAAGGGAGAGAGGGAGATGATGATGTCAGAAGACAGGGAATTACACAGTGACACACAGAATGAACTATTGGTGTGAGAAGAAAACTAGAAATAAAGGAAGAACAAGAAAGACATATAAGAGGAAGAGAGAGAAGAACGAACGAGAAAGTGAAACTGTTTTAAAGCCATTGGAATATAAGAGGAGGTATGGATATAGAAGAAAAAGGAGTTATCTTAACATTACAGAGGTTGGGGCAAGTAATGGGAAGGAAGCAGAGACAGGTGAACAACCAGAGAAGACTTCCATTTCTTCAGATAAGCCTCACATTCTGTGTGTGAGAGAGTACATACGAGTACAGTGGGAAAAATAGCTAGTTGTTGGTTTTACAATTCAGTGAGAATTATCTGCTGAGCAGTACTTTTGTCTAGATGAACGACTCTCATGTATTTTCAAGATGCTTGAGGAAAGAATAAAGAAGTAGGCTCTCTTCCCATCCTCTACTACCTACAGTCACTGCCGACATGAAATAAGGAAAAATAATATGCCATAGTGTAATATAAACTAGATGTACTTCGGTGGCTGCGCCATCGGAGAAAGGCATCCCCTTATTTCACAACCCAGCCACCTCTACCTCAGTGCATGCAACTGGAATTGTACAGAGTGCGGCGTAAGTTGACAATGGGATTAAATACTAGCGATAAAGATTTGAAGAATTTGATTCACAGTCCCTGTTCACCTAGAAGTAAGTAGGTACCTGAGTGTTAGTTGAATGGTGTGGGTGACATCCTGGGGGGGTAGTATACCTGAGATAGAGCTGGGGGATAGTATACCTGAGATAGAGCTGGGGGCTAGTATACCTGAGATAGAGCTGGGGGGTAGTATACCTGAGATAGAGCTGGGGGGTAGTATACCTGAGATAGAGCTGGGGGTAGTATACCTGAGATAGAGGGGGGGGTAGTATACCTGAGATAGAGCTGGGGGTAGTATACCTGAGATAGAGCTGGGGGGTAGTATACCTGAGGTAGAGCTGGGGGGTAGTATACCTGAGATAGAGCTGGGGGGTAGTATACCTGAGATAGAGCTGGGGGGTAGTATACCTGAGATAGAGCTGGGAGGGTAGTATACCTGAGATAGAGATGGGGGTAGTATACCTGAGATAGAGCTGGGAGGGTAGTATACCTGAGATAGAGCTGGGGGGGTTAGTATACCTGAGATAGAGCTGGGGGGGTAGTATACCTGAGATAGAGCTGGGGGGGTAGTATACCTGAGATAGAGCTGGGGGGTAGTATACCTGAGATAGAGCTGGGGGGGTAGTATACCTGAGATAGAGCTGGGGGGTAGTATACCTGAGATAGAGCTGGGGGGGTAGTATACCTGAGATAGAGCGGGGGGGTAGTATACCTGAGATAGAGCTGGGGGGTAGTATACCTGAGATAGAGCTGGGGGGGGTAGTATACCTGAGATAGAGCTGGGGGGTAGTATACCTGAGATAGAGCTGGGAGGGTAGTATATCTGAGATAGAGCTGGGGGGGGTAGTATACCTGAGATAGAGCTGGGGGTAGTATACCTGAGATAGAGCTGGGGGGTAGTATACCTGAGATAGAGCTGGGGGGGTAGTATACCTGAGATAGAGCTGGGGGGCAGTATACCTGAGATAGAGCTGGGGGGTAGTATACCTGAGATAGAGCTGGGGGGGTAGTATACCTGAGATAGAGCTGGGGGGGCAGTATACCTGAGATAGAGCTGGGGGTAGTATGCCTGAGATAGAGCTGGGGGGGGCAGTATACTTGAGATAGAGCTGGGGGGTAGTATACCTGAGATAGAGCTGGGGGGTAGTATACCTGAGATAGAGCTGGGGGGAGTATACCGGAGATAGAGCTGGGGGGGTAGTATACCTGAGATAGAGCTGGGGGGGTAGTATACCTGAGATAGAGCTGGGGGGTAGTATACCTGAGATAGAGCTGGGAGGGTAGTATACCTGAGATAGAGCTGGGGGGGTAGTATACCTGAGATAGAGCTGGGGGGTAGTATACCTGAGATAGAGCTGGGGGGTAGTATACCTGAGATAGAGCTGGGGGGGGTAGTATACCTGAGATAGAGCTGGGGGGGCAGTATACCTGAGATAGAGCTGGGGGTAGTATACCTGAGATAGAGCTGGGGGGTTAGTATACCTGAGATAGAGCTGGGGGGGCAGTATACCTGAGATAGAGCTGGGGGGTAGTATACCTGAGATAGAGCTGGGAGGGTAGTATACCTGAGATAGAGCTGGGAGGGTAGTATACCTGAGATAGAGCTGCGGGGTAGTATACCTGAGATAGAGCTGGGGGGGTAGTATACCTGAGATAGAGCTGGGGGGTAGTATACCTGAGATAGAGCTCGGGGGTAGTATACCTGAGATAGAGCTGGGTGGGTAGTATACCTGAGATAGAGCTGGGGGGGTAGTATACCTGAGATAGAGCTGGGGGGTAGTATACCTGAGATAGAGCTGGGGGTAGTATACCTGAGATAGAGCTGGGGGGTAGTATATCTGAGATAGAGCTGGGGGGTAGTATACCTGAGATAGAGCTGGGGGTAGTATACCTGAGATAGAGCTGGGGGGTAGTATACCTGAGATAGAGCTGGGGGGGTAGTATACCTGAGATAGAGCTGGGGTGGGTAGTATATCTGAGATAGAGCTGGGGGGGTAGTATACCTGAGATAGAGCTGGGGGGTAGTATACCTGAGATAGAGCTGGGGGGGTAGTATACCTGAGATAGAGCTGGGGGGGTAGTATACCTGAGATAGAGCTGGGGGGGGTAGTATACCTGAGATAGAGCTGGGGGGGTAGTATACCTGAGATAGAGCTGGGGGGGTAGTATACCTAAGATAGAGCTGGGGGGGTAGTATACCTGAGATAGATCTGGGGGGTAGTATACCTGAGATAGAGCTGGGGGGGCAGTATACCTGAGATAGAGCTGGGGGGGTAGTATACCTGAGATAGAGCTGGGGGGGGTAGTATACCTGAGATAGAGCTGGGAGGGTAGTATACCTGAGATAGCGCTGGGGGGGGTAGTATACCTGAGATAGAGCTGGGAGGGTAGTATACCTGAGATAGAGCTGGGGGGGTAGTATACCTGAGATAGAGCTGGGGGGGTAGTATACCTGAGATAGAGCTGGGGGGTAGTATACCTGAGATAGAGCTGGGGGGGTAGTATACCTGAGATAGAGCTGGGAGGGTAGTATACCTGAGATAGAGCTGGGGGGGTAGTATACCTGAGATAGAGCTGGGGGGGTAGTATACCTGAGATAGAGCTGGGAGGGTAGTATACCTGAGATAGAGCTGGGGGGGTAGTATACCTGAGATAGAGCTGGGGGGGTAGTATACCTGAGATAGAGCTGGGAGGGTAGTATACCTGAGATAGAGCTGGGAGGGTAGTATACCTGAGATAGAGCTGGGGGGGTAGTATACCTGAGATAGAGCTGGGGGGTAGTATACCTGAGATAGAGCTGGGGGGTAGTATACCTGAGATAGAGCTGGGGGGTAGTATACCTGAGATAGAGCTGGGTGGGTAGTATACCTGAGATAGAGCTGGGGGGGTAGTATACCTGAGATAGAGCTGGGGGGTAGTATACCTGAGATAGAGCTGGGGGTAGTATACCTGAGATAGAGCTGGGGGGTAGTATATCTGAGATAGAGCTGGGGGGTAGTATACCTGAGATAGAGCTGGGGGTAGTATACCTGAGATAGAGCTGGGGGGGTAGTATACCTGAGATAGAGCTGGGGGGGTAGTATACCTGAGATAGAGCTGGGGTGGGTAGTATATCTGAGATAGAGCTGGGGGGGTAGTATACCTGAGATAGAGCTGGGGGGTAGTATACCTGAGATAGAGCTGGGGGGGTAGTATACCTGAGATAGAGCTGGGGGGGTAGTATACCTGAGATAGCGCTGGGGAGGGTAGTATACCTGAGATAGAGCTGGGGGGGTAGTATACCTGAGATAGAGCTGGGGGGGTAGTATACCTAAGATAGAGCTGGGGGGGTAGTATACCTGAGATAGAGCTGGGGGGGTAGTATACCTGAGATAGAGCTGGGGGGGCAGTATAACTGAGATAGAGCTGGGGGGGTAGTATACCTGAGATAGAGCTGGGGGGGGTAGTATACCTGAGATAGAGCTGGGAGGGTAGTATACCTGAGATAGCGCTGGGGAGGGTAGTATACCTGAGATAGAGCTGGGAGGGTAGTATACCTGAGATAGAGCTGGGGGGGTAGTATACCTGAGATAGAGCTGGGGGGGTAGTATACCTGAGATAGAGCTGGGGGGTAGTATACCTGAGATAGAGCTGGGGGGGAAGTATACCTGAGATAGAGCTGGGAGGGTAGTATACCTGAGATAGAGCTGGGGGGGTAGTATACCTGAGATAGAGCTGGGGGGGTAGTATACCTGAGATAGAGCTGGGAGGGTAGTATACCTGAGATAGAGCTGGGGGGGTAGTATACCTGAGATAGAGCTGGGGGGTTATTATACCTGAGATAGAGCTGGGAGGTTAGTATACCTGAGATAGAGCTGGGAGGGTAGTATACCTGAGATAGAGCTGGGGGGGTAGTATACCTGAGATAGAGCTGGGGGGTAGTATACCTGAGATAGAGCTGGGGGGTAGTATACCTGAGATAGAGCTGGGGGGTAGTATACCTGAGATAGAGCTGGACTTTGAAATAAACTGAGGCAGGACAACAGCTCTTAGTCTCTGAAATTGATATTTGTAAAGAAAAAAAAAAGTTACCCTCAAGTCATCATTTAAAAACTAATATTCAGATTTATTCAGTAAAAAATATAAACGAGGACAAAAAACACCCCGGATGTAACTGAAACTTTTTTAAGAGACCAGAGAGACCAATATCCTAAAATACATAAGCACATCAAGTTTAAAGTCATGTTTCTTTTTTTTTTCAAATTTCTTCAGCAACAAAGCAAATGTAGACCGACACAAGCCAAAATTAGTTAAAGTTTTACGTTGAGTAAGTAAGTTTTATGTTAACTTAGTGAACATGACATACAAATTCAGAAGCACCAATGTGAAAAAAAAAATAATGAAATTCCAATCGCTTTCGTGATTTCTCACATTATCAAGGACCAGTTCCTCGATAATGTGAGACGTCATGAAAGCGCCTGGAACTTTATTATTTTTTCGCATTGGTTGTTTTGCATATTGTGATTTTTATCTGTTTATTGTGACCTTATTACATAACATACAAATGTTTAATAATGATCTTGAGAACACACATATGTTACAGACACAATAAAGAACATTAAGATAAGGATTAGCCACCCAGGATAACCCAAGAAAGTCAGTGCGTCATCGAGGACTGTCTAACTTATTTCCATTGGGGTCCTTAATCTTGTCCCCCAGGATGCGACCCACACCAGTCGACTAACACCCAGGTACCTATTTGCTGCTAGGTGAACAGGACAACAGGTGTAAGGAAACGTGTCGAATGTTTCCACCCGCCGGGAATCGAACCCGGGCCCTCCGTGTGTGAAGCGGGAGCTTTAGCCACCAGGCCACCGGGCCACCAGGCCACAAATTTAGTCCTACATTGTGACTTCTAAACAGAAGAAACATTCTTCAATGTGATTAATAAAACTGATACATGATGACTTACACAACCTAACATTAACAGATTCTTACCCTTGAGGAAACGCATCACCACTAAAAAGTTTAAAGCCGATCACATTAAGTATTTTCCAGTTATTGCACAAATCCAAAAAAAAATTTGTGCCTACACAGCCTAAATCCATGAAACTGTCCATCCATCTCATAGGATATATCAGCCACTCAAGACTGTTCCCCTTCACAATTGTTTTATTTTAATCAGAGGGAACCGCTGAAGCCATTAGTCATTCGTGAACGACGTCTGTAACACTGTGTATGGAGCGCCACACATACACCAATAGTTCCGTGAATCTTGTCCACGATACATTACACCAGCGTTGAAAATTTGAAGCCAATCGACCAAGGCGTTCTCGAGTGATATATATTCTCAACAAAAATGTGGCTGATAATGTTCCGAAAATAGGAAAGTTTACCCTTGTTAAGCTTAAAAACGCCAGTTTTCTTTTCTTATTTATATTTTATCAAGATTCTCTCCATCCCTGTAAGAACCATTATTATTATAATCAAAGGGGAAGCGCTAAACCCGTAAGATTATACAGCGCCTGAGGGGGGATGTGGAAGGTATTCAGGTTTAATTCAGGGAGCTGGAGAACAGATCCAATTCCCTAGATCAAGAGCCCCTCACCAGCGTCAAGGAACCTTCCTTAAGGGGCCTGTAAGAACAAGTATTTAATTTTGTTAAACAATATTCAGTTTGATCAAATCTACAAAAAAATAGTAAACTGACACTCACACAGCCCAAAAAATATAATACAAAAATACTTTCAGTATTTAGGGTTTCAAGCCGATCAGAAGAGGCATTCTCTAGTTAGTATATGGGAGGCAATTAAATTAAATCGGCATATTGAAGCTTACACATCTTGAAGTGAGTAATAAGTTTTATTTTAAGTGAATAATAAGTTTTATCATAAGAAAACTCACCGAAGTTAAAAGTTTGAAGGCGATCAGAAAAATGGTTTCTCCGGTAACTGATCCCAACCATTCTAAGCTTTCAAGACTTTCAGTAATATTTCAGATTTTCAGCTACTGGGGCTAAACTCTATTATGGTGTGGAACAATATTGTTCCGTGGAACAATATTTTGTTCCACACGACAGAGCTGAACTCTTCTCCAGGTTGAGGGACTGACCACCTCAGATACTTTTTCTCCAAGGCTGATGGACTGATTACATCATCTTTATTTCACTTCTACTACTGCTTCCTCTTTATTTGACTGAAGAAGCCTACTGTGTAGGCGGAACTTTTCATCAATGAAGATACCTAACTGATGCACATGTGTCTTAATCCTCAACAGTGTTCACTTGTAAATATATCTATGTGTATCGTTCCAGTCACGGTATTGTGCCTTTTTTAGCCATTTATATCTATGTTATTGATGTTTGTTATTCTGCTCTTTTCACTACTGTCGTTGCTTTTACCATTAATTTAATCCCCTGACGTATATATAGAATTCTTTTGGGTTACCTTTGATGTTGTTTGCAATTTCTCTTTCAACAACTGTTTAAAAATATTTCTTTCCTTTTGCTTCGACTTTAAAACTTTATGTAGTTAGTATGACCTTCGAGGCTGCCAGACAGTTTTACGTTCTTAGATGCATTACTTTCTTGCATACAATCTCATCTGGTTGTTTTGTCAGTCTGGTTTACAGGTTTTACCTTTTTTGGTATGTTATTGCTCTCAGTATATCCAGCATTTTTTTTTTTATTTTATATCTGTTGTTAGGTAAGACACATATGCAACAGTTAGGTATCTTTATTTTGAAACGTTTCGCCTACACAGTAGGCTTCTTCAGTCGAGTACAGAAAAGTTGATAGAAGCAGAAGAGACTTGAAGACGATGTAATCAGTCCATCACCCATTGTTTCAGAATACGGAACAATGCTCTTCTCCAGACTGAGGGACTGACCACCTCAAAACTTTAAGGGTGATGGACTGATTACATCGTCTTCAAGTCTCTTCTGCTTCTATCAACTTTTCTGTACTCGACTGAAGAAGCCTACTGTGTAGGCGAAACGTTTCAAAATAAAGATACCTAACTGTTGCATATGTGTCTTACCTAACAACTTGTCGGTATTTTATACCATTTTAATGTTCTATTTTATATCTGCTCAACATTTCTGTGGAGAAAAATTTTCCAGAAACGGGATATCAGCCCTATTAGCCACTTCAGTTCCTTCAGCCCCTTCAGCCACCTGAGGGTCAGTACTCAGCCCCCCAGAAGAGCTGATAGCCCCTCTTGCTTCCGCGTAAACAGTTTAAATGTGCCAACATGGGATTTCCCATTCTGTGATTTAGTTGGAATACGTATAGTCTTTTCATGCCAAGTTAGAGGTTTGGTATCCACAGTAGGATTTGTAGGTTTATCATCATGTCTCGTTGCTTGCTTGCAAGAAACTATTGCTTGTAAACCTTTGCTAATTTCTTCACAAATGAAATAGCTTTTATTGATCATAATGTTCAATGGTTAGTGGTGACAGCTTATCCTGTACAATACCACTGACAAACCAATCACATTGTTCTAGATCATATTTAGTCTCTAAAGATCTGAGACTATTGTCTAGTGTGATCCTAAATGTCTATAAATCCGAAAAACAATGTCTTGGTGGTTTCAAGTTTGAGATTCTGACTGCATGTCTAACCCTGGCTTTGTCAGCATCAAAGTAATTGTCTGCCAAAACACATAAGGCTTGCTGATAATTGTCTTTGACCACCGGAAACAATTTAATCAGTTCAAAGCGTTCTCCCTTTACAAGACATTTAAGGTAGTTAAACTTAGCTATCTTAACAATATCAGTTCTTGTATGTACCAAAGACTGAAATCCACTAATAAACTCTTCATAATTATGACATTCAGATATATGTAATGAGAGTGTAGGAAGACTGGGTGCCAGTTGTGGCAGGTGTGGCAGGTGTGACAGGTGTCTGACCGCTAACTACATTAGACATTTGTGACAGAATTGTGTGGCACGTACAATGTCTTTCTGCCCACTTTTCTTGTTAAGCACTAAATGCACCCAAAACCTGCTGAAGGTTATCCTTAGACTGATTTGACTGTAGGAATTCACTTTCGTAATTCGCATAATCTGAATTAATTATCTTCAGACGATTTGAAAGTACGTCCAGTTTTGTTTCTAATATGTCAAAATCAATATTTGCATTTTGAGCCAACCCTTCACAGACAAGCAAGTTTTCTATCTGTGTAATTCTCGTTTGCAAAGATTGAAACTGCGTTTGCAATGACGCCATCTTGAACTGGAATAATTCCTAGCACTACACTTCGAGTGTTTAAATATACCACCCCAGTGAACAGCTGTGTTTTTGTTATGAGTGAATCAGCATGCCACACTGACCCAGTGACCGCCGCACTGACCCTGAATCATTGTTGACGGCTCAGCGTCCTCGCAGTCATCCCCGGGTCATTCCTTCCAGGAGCCGTATATTCTCCAGCCCTGAGCTGTGGAAGTTCCAGTGATGAGTAAATAATTGCTCCATAGGAGTGTATATTTCAGCATTTCACTTCAGTAACTTAATGCTGAATAGATTTTCACTTACTTGTTTGGGCTCAATGGCTCATAGATTCGCCGGGTCACCATCTGGAGAAGACTCGGGCCGGAAGTACCGGCAAATCTCTAATGAATGAATGAATGGCTCATAGATAACAGGGTGTATTGGTAAATCTAGGCAAAGTATGCCCTATCAGCTGCAGCCGACCTAACGTAGCGTATATGTCTTCTCCAGATCCCTTATAATTTCTTCATTTAGTTAGCTCCAGTTTACGTCACTGATATCAAGAAACATCCTGTCACAGTTTTCTGCTCTGTAAGAGTTATACTGTCAGGGAGGCTGGAGGGGGAATAACACCACTGTGACTACTGTCAGGGAGGCTGGAGTGAGAATAACACCACTGTGACTACTGTCAGGGAGGCTGGAGTGGGAATAACACCACTGTGACTACTGTCAGGGAGGCTGGAGTGGGAATAACACCACTGTGACTACTGTGAGGGAGGCTGGAGTGGGAATAACACCACTGTGACTACTGTCAGGGAGGCTGGAGGGGGAATAACACCACCAGAGTGTTATTTTGGATCTAGGGGTCAAATGGTACAGTAACCATTCTTTCCTAGAGAGAGAGAGAGGGAGTGATGGAGGCGAGAGAGGGGGAAGGTGGGAGAGGGAGGGAGTTGGGTTGCGAGAGAGGGGGAAGGAGGGAGGAGGGAGGGAGAGGGAGGAATGTGTTTGCTGCCTCTCAATAATACTCACAAGCTTGACACTTGCAAGGTGTCGTCCAGGAGCGGAAAGTCACAGCAATTACTACAGTACCGTCATGATCCACACCTACAACTGGTGACTACACTTCACCAGGTGTCGTTCCTCAGACCAGTGACTACACTTGATCACGTGTCGTGCTTCAAAGCAGTTACTACACCTGACCAGGTGTCGTGCTCAAGCATTCTAACACACTATTAATGTTCATTCTGTGGCTCCTTCGTCAACGTTTATATGTGTCCATTTTTAGAGAGGTTAGTTCGCGCAGATGATTGCATTATTCACTTGTTATTGACGGCTATTGTGTCACTTCCCAGAAATCATTGACGTGTCACGGGTGTTGTTGACTAAGTTCACACATGTTAACGTGTCCTCAAGGCTCCTGCTGGTCAATGAGATGATATCGTCATTTAGATTATAAATTTCTCCTTGTTTGACCTTACAAGGGAGGTGCTTTGATGCTGGGGAAGGGCTCTTTAATACGAGGAAGTGGAGCTGCCTTCTTCTTTGGGTCAAACCTGATTGACTCTCCTTATTCAGAGGTCGTATGACACATGCCGATATATATTTAACCCTGAGTTTATTCATTTCTATTTTTTTTTATTTATTTTACCATTTAACTCCGTAATTTAGGATCTGTAATAAAAAAAGTAGGGCAAAGAAATCATAGAAACTCACCAAATGTCACAATAACAGTGATGTCAATATATTTTCTTCAGTGTTCCTCAATAAAAATTAAAACCGCTGACGTTCCTTTAACCTGATTCAAGGTACTGTTTTATTGTATCTGTTATCCTGTTTAGGATATTAACTGAAGATTAGTCGTAATGAACGACTCTGAAGGAGCAAAGAGAAGCATGAACTGGCAGTAACTCATCGCTGTAACACTGATTCACGAAGTTCACGATAATAAGATTTTACACACAAATGCTGCTAAACCTTCTTATCGTAAGCCTCGTGACTTAGTAGTACAGCATTATAGCTGCTACTTCAAGGACCAAGGTTCGAATCCTCGCTCATTCTTCTGTTTGAGCACCTATTTATTATTGCATTTATAACATACCAAATGATCTATAGTTCAGACTGTGTTTTATCAAATTATATCGGCAGGTGACAGGCAGACTGACTCAGCTGCACGGTCACCTGTTCAAGACTTCCTCATATCATGTAGTGGGTATGGAGAAATTTTCTCCAGGAGCGGGGGGGTATCAGCCCCTTTCAGCCCCTTTCAGCCCTGAGGGGCCCAGCCCTCTCAGAAGGGGCAAGCATCTTGTTTACTGCTACAGCAAGTAATTGATCCCTGGTGCAATACGAGTATGTGACGTGGTCAAGCGACCGCCGCTCCTTGCAAGAGTCCAGTGTTGCAAAGTGTAGTTTAATAAGAGACAGTCCATCTCTTACCTTAGCAGGACAATTAAAGAAAATCCTGTCCCACTTTATTACCATGGTAAAGATAGTGTACATTGTTGTCTATGCTTAAGACAGCAAGAATCAAGCATTCTGCTTTGCTTCATGGAGGAAGTTTGGCAAGGAAGCAAAAAGTACTAGGTCAGCTTTTCCTTTATGTTGAGGGGCATGGAGCGGTGTAGAGCGCTGTGAGGTCAGATTACTTTTGACTCTTCTGAGAGTCACACTGACGCCAGGATAACCAACAAAGAACACTGATCCATGCATTAGTGTGAACAAAGTGTCTCACAAAACATGATAAACACTTACAGAGAAGTGTGATCAGCTTCATCAGTGATTAGACTGTGAACAATAAAGACAAATCTTGTGGAACATAGTGTACCAGTGTGCATATTCCTAGACTACGGAAGACGTGGACATCCAAGGACACTTCAGCTTCTATAAAGTCACCGATACCTGTCGAGGGTGTAAAGAACACCATAGCTCACGCCACAAGAGCAAGGTGGGTTGTAGATTTCTTGTAGTATGGGGGACTGCGCAGTTCTTGTGTCGCAAGGAGTTTGTAATCAACTTATTGTCGGCAGTGAGGTGCGGACTTTTGAGTCCACACAAGTAAGTCTTGTCAGCCATCAGTGTCTGATATATGCTGACATAACACCCCCTAGGGATAATTTATAATCATACCTAATATATTTTATTTCAGCCCGTTGAGAAGTGGTCAAGACAGCTTCTCAAGACCTCGCCTGCAGGGGCAGATGTGTGGGCGATAGCTGTCTTATCAGATAAGTTTTCCGTATATTTAAACTTAACCTTAGCTGGTAATCCATTTCTCAACAGTGGGTATTTCATTATCAGACTATTTTGCAGTAATCTCTAGATAACTTCGCAACCGTTGGCAACAATGGTGGTCTAAGTTGATACATAATAAATTGCATTTTGTCAAACCTTGTTTAGGTTTCTGGTCTTCTTATCACTGTCGTGTTTAGATTACACTCTTCTATCCAGCATCGGACACAGTCTCACTCACGGGTATTTCATGGAGAAACACTCAGCGCTGTTCTGTGAGAATTGTCAAGTTCCGATGTCAGTTCACCATATTTTAATAAACTGTCCAGTCTATCAGCGAGCACACAGCATTTACCTCCGGCGTCGTCACCGCTCTAACGCCCTTACTTTATCTGGCCTCCTCGCTGACAGTCCCTCTGACTTTTTTTGTCAGCGACAGCTTTATTACACCAACTTTGATTATATTTTTTCTTTAGTGTCCCCAATTACCCTTACTGACTCTGCCTCTTGCACACTTCTTACTGCAAGGCCATTACTACTTTTTTTTATCTGAGTGAACACGAGGAATATAGGTCTACAGTTTTCACATTATGTCCTTGAATTGCATTGATAAAGCCAAATAAAGACACCCAGATGTTGCATATGTGTGTTATTGTTCGTCTTATCGGTACTGTATATCATTCCTGTATAATTATGATCACCAGCAAGCTGATGAACTTTTAGAAGAATATTTTAGTTATGTTAACTTTGTGGTCTTCTTATAGGAAGCAAGATTGTTTTGCCTGAAAGTGTTAATGCGGTCACTTGAACTTATAGTCTTCTCTTGAGTGTTACATGTGTTGTATGCTTGTATAGCGTTGGCCACAGACATGAGTGGGAATGATCGGTGCAAGTTGGAACTACCTAGCATGAGCCACTAGATCTACACCAACGATTAATTTATATTTTTAATGTGTGTTTAAATATATTTATCTTTGAATAACTGAATGGTTCCTGTGTTCTTTTAATCTCATAATCTTCCCCTCCTCACTTTCATTTCACGTAGTGAGAAACTCGCACTCGCTCGAAAATACCTGCTTGTGGTGGCAAGAACCTGGAAGTGAAGAGAAATTGTCAATGTCAGATCCTTAGTGTGTAACTTGAGAGTCACGATGTGACACTGTTAGAGGATGGGAAGGTGTTATCAGTAAGGAAGAATATGCATTATCCTGTCTACCCTAAGAACCAGGGTAGGATGTACATTATCCCGAATACCCTAAGAAAGCAGGTAGTACATTGTCCTGGATATCCTAAGAAGTAAGGTAAGGAATACATTACCCTGGATACCCTAAGAAGCATGGTAGGAAGTACATTACCCTGGCTATCATGCAAAGGAAAGTAGGCAGTGGTAGGATTACATTACCATGAGTTTTTTCTAAGAAGGAAGATGGGTAATACATTGTCTAGGTTATCTCAACAAGGTGGATGGTAGTGTCAGGGCTCGTAGGACCCACCTTCAGGAGGGGCAGCAGTGCGTCAGGGCTGGTAGGACCCACCTTCAGGAGGGGCAGCAGTGTGCTAGGACTGGTAGGACCCACCTTCAGGAGGGGCAGCAGTGTGCCAGGGCTGGTAGGACCCACCTTCAGGAGGGGCAGCAGTGTGCCAGGGCTGGTAGGACCCACCTTCAGGAGGAGCAGCAGTGTGCCAGGGCTGGTAGGACTCACCTTCAGGAGGGGCAGCAGTGCGCCAGGACTGGTGGGACCCACCTTCAGGAGGGGCAGCAGTGTCCCAGGGCTGGTAGGACCCACCTTCACAAGGGGCAGCAGTGTGTCAGGGCTGGAAGGACCCACCATCAGGAGGGGCAGCAGTGTGTCAGGGCTGGTAGGACCCACCTTCAAGAGGGGCAGCAGTGTGCCAGGGCTCGTAGGACCCACCTTCAGGAAAGGCAGCAGTGTGCCAGGGCTGGTAGGACCCACCTTCAGAAGGGGCAGCAGTGTGCCAGGGCTGGTATAATCCACCTTCAGGAGGGGCAGCATTGTGCCAAGGCTGGTAGGACCCACCTTCAGGAGGGGCAGCAGTGTGCCAGGGCTGGTAGGACCCACCTTCAGAAGGGGAAGCAGTGTGCCAAGGCTGATAGGACCCACCTTCAGGAGGGGCAGCAGTGTGCCAGGGCTGGTAGGACCCACCTTCAGGAGGGGCAGCAGTGTGCCAGGGCTGGTAGGACCCACCTTCAGGAGGGGCAACAGTGTGCCAAGGCTGGTAGGACCCACCTTCAGGAGGGGTAGCAGTGCGCCAGAGATGGTACGACCCACCTTCAGGAGAGGCAGCAGTGTGCCAGGGCTGGTAGGACCCACCTTCAGAAGGGGCAGCAGTATGCCAGGGATGGTATAATCCACCATTCAGGAGGGGCAGCAGTGTGCCAGGGCTGGTATAATCCACCTTCAGGAGGGGCAGCAGTGTGCCAAGGCTGGTAGGAGCCACCTTCAGGAGGGGCAGCAGTGTGCCAGGGCTGGTAGGACCCACCTTCAGGAAATGCAGCAGTGTGCCAGAACTGGTAGGACCCACCTTCAGGAGCGGTAGCAGTGTGCCAGGGCTGGAAGGACCCACCTTCAGGAGGGGCAGCAGTGTGCCAAAGCTGGTAGGACCCACCTTCAGGAGGAGCAGCAGTGCGCCAGGGCTGGTAGGACCCACCTTCAGGAGGGGCAGCAGTGTGCCAGGGCGGGTAGGACCCACCTTCAGGAGGGGCAGCAGTGTGCCAGGGCTGGTAGGACCCACCTTCAGAAGGGGAAGCAGTGTGCCAAGGCTGATAGGACCCACCTTCAGGAGGGGCAGCAGTGTGCCAGGGCTGGTAGGACCCACCTTCAGGAGGGGAAGCAGTGTGCCAAGGCTGGTAGGACCCACCTTCAGGAAAGGCAGCAGTGCGCCAGGGCTGGTACGACCCACCTTCTGGAGAGGCAGCAGCGTGCCAAGGCTGGTAGGACCCACCTTCAGGAGGGGCAGCAGTGTGCCAGAGCTGGTAGGACCCACCTTCAGAAGGGGCAGCAGAGCGCCAGGGATGGCATAATCCACCTTTCAGGAGGGGCAGCAGTGCGCCAGGGCAGGTATAATCCACCTTCAGGAGGGGCAGCAGTGTGCCAAGGCTGGTAGGACCCACCTTCAGGAGGGGCAGCAGTGTGCCAGGGCTGGTAGGACCCACCTTCAGGAAATGCAGCAGTGTGCCAGAGCTGGTAGGACCCACCTTCAGGAGCGGTAGCAGTGTGCCAGGGCTGGTAGGACCCACCTTCAGGAGGGGCAGCAGTGTGTCAAAGCTGGTAGGATCCACCTTCAGGAGGGGCAGCAGTGTGCCAGGGCTGGTAGGACCCACCTTCAGGAGGGGCAGCAGTGTGCCAGGGCTGGTAGGACCCACCTTCAGAAGGGGCAGCAGTGTACCAGGCCTGGTATAATCCACCTTCAGGAGGGGCAGCAGTGTGCCAAGGCTGGTAGGACCCACCTTCAGGAGGGCCAGCAGTGTGCCAGTGCTGGTATAATCCACCTTTCAGAAGGGGCAGCAGTGTACCAGGGCAGGTATAATCCACCTTCAAGAGGGGCCGCAGTGTGCCAGGGCTTGTAGGACCCACCTTCAGGAGGGGCAGCAGTGTCCCATTGCTGGTAGGACCCACCTTCAGAAGGGGCAGCAGTGTACCAGGCCTGGTATAATCCACCTTCAGGAGGGGCAGCAGTGTGCCAATGCTGGTAGGACCCACCTTCAGGAGGGGTAGCAGTGTGCTAGGGCTGGTAGGACCCACCTTCAGGAGGAGCAGCAGTGTGCCAGGGCTGGTAGGACCCACCTTCAGGAGCGGCAGCAGTGCGCCAGGGCTGGTAGGACCCACCTTCAGGAGGGGCAGCAGTGTGCCAGGGCTGGTAGGACCCGCCTTCAGGAGGAGCAGCAGTGTGCCAGGGCTGGTAGGACCCACCTTTAGGAAAGGCAGCAGTGTGCCAGGGCTGGTAGGACCCACCTTCAGGAGGGGCAGCAGTGTGCTAGGGCTGATAGGACCCACCTTCAGAAGGGGCAGCAGTGTGCCAGGGCTGGTAGGACCCACCTTCAGAAGGGGCAGCAGTGTGCCAAGGCTGGTAGGACCCACCTTCAGGAGCGGCAGCAGTGTGCCAGGGCTGGTAGGACCCACCTTCAGGAGGGGCAGCAGTGTGCCCGGGCTGGTAGGACCCACCTTCAGGAGGGGCAGCAGTGTGCCAGGGCTGGTAGGACCCACCTTCAGAAGGAGCAGCAGTGTGCCAGGGCTGGTATAATCCACCTTCAGGATGGGCAGCAGTGTGCCAAGGTTGGTAGGACCCACCTTCAGCAGGGGCAGCAGTGTGCCAGGGCTGGTAGGACCCACCTTCAGGAGGGGAAGCAGAGTGCTAGGGCTGATAGGACCCACCTTCAGGAGGGGCAGCAGTGTGCCAGGGCTGGTAGGACCCACCTTCAGGAGGGGCAGCAGTGTGCCAAGGCTGATAGGACCCACCTTCAGGAGGGGCAGCAGTGCGCCAGAGCTGGTAGGACCCACCTTCAGGAAAGGCAGCAGTATGCCAGGGCTGGTAGGACCCACCTTCAGGAGGGGCAGCAGTGTGCCAGGGCTGGTAGGACCCACCTTCAGAAGGGGCAGCAGTGTGCCAGGGCTGGTGTAATCCACCTTTCAGAAGGGGCAGCAGTGTGCCAGGGCAGATATAATCCACCTTCAGGAGGGGCAGCAGTGTGCCAGGGCTGGTAGGACCCACCTTCCGGAGGGGCTGCAATGTGTCAAGGCTCGTAGGACCCACCTTCAGGAAATGCAGCAGTGCTCCATGGCTGGTAGGACCCACCTTCAGGAGCGGTAGCAGTGTGCCAGGGCTGGTACGACCTACCTTCAGGAGGGGCAGCTGTGTGTAAGGGCTGGTAGGACCCACCTTCAGGAGGGGCAGCAGTGTGCCAAGGCTGGTAGGACCCACCTTCAGGAGGGGCACCAGTGCGCCAGGGCTGGTACGACCCACCTTCAGGAGAGGCAGCAGTGTTCCAGGGCTGGTAGGACCCACCTTCAGGAGGGGCAGTAGTGTGCCAGGGCTGGTATAACCCACCTTCAGAAGGGGCAGCAGTGTACCAGGGATGGTATAATCCACCTTTCAGGAGGGGCAGCAGTGTGCCAAGGCTGGTAGGACCCACATTCAGGAGGGGCAGCAGTGTGCCAGGGCTGGTAGGACCCCCCTTCAGGAAATGCAGCAGTGTGCCAGAGCTGGTAGGACCCACCTTCAGTAGCGGTAGCAGTGTGCCAGGGCTGGTAGGACCCACCTTCAGAAGGGGCAGCAGTGTGCCAAAGCTGGTAGGACCCACCTTCAGGAGGGGCAGCCGTGCGCCAGGGCTGGTAGGACCCACCTTCAGGAGGGGCAGCAGTGTTCCAGGGCTGGTAGGACCCACCTTCAGGAGGTGCAGCAGTCTGCCAGGGGTGGTAGGACCCACCTTCAGAAGGGGCAGCAGTGTGCCAGGGCTGGTATAATCCACCTTTCAGGAGGGGCAGCAGTGTACCAGGGCTGGTATAATCCACCATCAAGAGGGGCAGCATTGTGCCCGGGCTGGTAGGACCCACCTTCAGGAGGGGCAGCAGTGTGCCAGGGCTGGTAGGACCCACCTTCAGAAGGGGCAGCAGTGTGCCAGGGCTGGTATAATCCACCTTCAGGAGGGGCAGCAGTGTGCCAAGGTTGGTAGGACCCACCTTCAGGAGGGGCAGCAGTGTGCCAGGGCTGGTAGGACCCACCTTCAGGAGGGGCAGCAGTGTGCCAAGGCTGGTAGGACCCACCTTCAGGAGGGGCAGCAGTGCGCCAGAGCTGGTAGGACCCACCTTCAGGAAAGGCAGCAGTGTGCCAGGGCTGGTAGGACCCACCTTCAGGAGGGGCAGCAGTGTGCCAGGGCTGGTAGGACCCACCTTCAGAAGGGGCAGCAGTGTGCCAGGGCTGGTGTAATCCACCTTTCAGAAGGGGCAGCAGTGTACCAGGGAGTGCTAAGAAGCAGGATTGCAAATCACCTGGATTCCCAAAATCTGCACAATCCAGGGCAACATGGGTTCAGGGCAGGTCGCTCCTGCCTCTCACAACTACTGGATCACTATGACATGGCCTTGGATGCACTGGAAGAAAATCAGAATGCAGATGTAATATACACAGACTTTGCAAAAACATTTGACAAATGCGATCATGGCGTAATAGCCCATAAAATACGTGCTAAAGGAATAACTGGGAAAGTGGGGAGATGGATCTTCAACTTCCTAACAAATCGAACACAAAGAGTAGTGGTCAACAGAGTTAAATCGGAGGCTGCCATAGTGAAGAGCTCTGTTCCACAAGGCACAGTACTCGCCCCCATCTTATTCCTTATCCTCCTATCAGACATAAACAGAGATATACACCACAGCACCGTATCATCCTTTGCGGATGATACTAGGATCTGCATGAGGCTGTCATCTGCTGAGGACGCGGTTAACCTCCAAGAAGATATAAACAAAGTTTTCCAGTGGGCAACGGTAAACAATATGATGTTCAATGAGGACAAATTCCAACTACTCCGTTATGGAAAACTGGAGGAGATAATAACTAGAACAGAGTATACTACTGACTCCGGCCATACAATAGAGCGGAAAAATAATGTAAGGGACCTGGGAGTAGTAATGTCTGAGGATCTCACTTTCAAGGATCACAACAGTGCCACGATCGCACGTGCAAAGAAAATGATAGGATGGATAATGAGAACTTTCAAAACGAGAGATGCCAAGCCCATGATGATCCTTTTCAAATCACTTGTTCTCTCTAGGCTGGAATACTGCTGTACATTAACATCTCCATACAAAGCAGGTGAAATCGCAGATCTAGAGTGTACAGAGATCCTTTACTGCACGTATAAGTTCTGCCAAGCACCTTAACTACTGGGAACACTTGGAAGCACTTGACTTGTACTCGTTGGAACGCAGGAGGGAGAGATATATCATAATCTACACTTGGAAAATCTTGGAAGGAATGGTCCCAAATCTGCACACAGAAATCACTCCCTACGAAAGTAAAAGACTGGGCAGGCGATGCAAAATGCCGCCAATAAAAAGTAGGGGCGCCATTGGTACACTAAGAGAAAACACCATAAGTGTCCGGGGCCCAAAACTGTTCAACAGCCTCCCATCAAGCATTAGGGGAATTGCCAATAAACCCCTGGCTGCCTTCAAGAGAGAGCTGGACAGATACCTAAAGTCAGTGCCGGATCAGCCGGGCTGTGGCTCGTACGTCGGACTGCGTGCGGCCAGCAGTAACAGCCTAGTTGATCAGGCCCTGATCCATCGGGAGGCCTGGTCATGGACCGGGCCGCGGGGGCGTTGAACCCCGGAATAACCTCCAGGTAACCTCCAGGTAACCTTCAGGAGGGGCAGTAGTGTGCCAAGGCTGGTAGGACCCACCTTCAGGATGGGCAGCAGTGTGCCAAGGCTGGTAGGACCCACCTTCAGGAGGGGCAGCAGTCCGCCAGGGCTGGTAGGACCCACCTTCAGGAGGGGCAGCAGTGTGCCAGGGCTGGTAGGAACCACCTTCAGAAGGGGCAGCAGTGTGCCAATGCTGGTATAATCCACCTTTCAGGAGGGGCAACAGTGTGCCAGGGCTGGTATAATCCACCTTCAGGAGGGGCAGCAGTGTGCCAGGGCTAGTAGGACCTACCTTCAGGAGGGGCAGCAGTGTGCCAGGGCTGGTAGGACCCACCTTCAGGATGGGCAGCAGTGCAAGTGTACCGGATGATTTAGGGAAATGAGGTAATTATGTGGCTTTAACTTTTGTCGTAAAAATGTCGCCAGGCGCCTCTGGTGCACGAACGATGGCACCACTAACCCACACTGGTAATATTTCCACCAAGTATTGTAAATATTGTGAGGAGGAGCGATGTAGAGACGCAGCCAAGCCAAGCATGATGGGTAGTGTGTGCCTGGGTACTCACCTAGTTGTGGTTGCGGGGTTGAGTCACAGTTCCTGGTCCCGCGCGCGCTCTGGCGTGTGTGTGTGTGTGTGTGTGTGTGTGTGTGTGTGTGTGTGTGTATGTGTGTGTGTGTGTGTGTGTGTGTGTGTGTGTGTGTGTGTGTGTGTATGTGTGTGTGTGTGTGTGTGTGTGTGTGTGTGTGTGTGTGTGTGTGTGTGTGTGTATGTGTGTGTGTGTGTGTGTGTGTGTATGTGTGTGTGTGTGTGTGTGTGTGTGTGTGTGTGTGTGTGTATGTGTGTGTGTGTGTGTGTGTGTGTGTGTGTGTGTGTATGTGTGTGTGTGTGTGTGTGTGTGTGCGTATGTGCGTGCTTGCGTTCGCGGGTGCTCACCTGTTTGTGGTTTCAAGGATTGATTCTCAGATCCTGACCCCTACTCATAACTTGCCACTCTCTAGATTTCTAGATTCACCCCCTCTTAGGGTAGTGGGCCCTATCGTACCTTCTCTTAAAGCTATGTATGGAGCCTGCCTCCACCACTTCCTCATCGAGATAATCCCACTTCCCGGCCACTCTCAGACAAAAAAAAAATATACTTCCTAACATCCCTGTGGCTCTGCTTTGTCTTTTAACTTCCAGCGATGTCCCTGAGCTCCTGTTGCTCTCCTCTCTGACATCCTATCCCTATCTGCTTCATCAATTCCAGTGAGTATTTTGAATGTTGTTATCATGTTCCTCTTGGTTCATCTGTCCTTCAGTGTCGTTAGATTCAATTCTATTAACCTTTTTCGTTGTTAATACCCCTTAGCTCAGGAATAGTATCATAAGCCTTCTTGCAGTCTTAAAAAAAACTGCAATCCTACAAGCCCTCTCACTCATGTTGCACATCTGTTACTTTGTCATAGAACTCCAACAAGCAAGACAAAACTTTCAATCCCTCAGCCCATCCTGGTAATTGTTTTTGAAACCAGTTCTCTCCAAGTGTTCTACTACTCTTCCCCAGATAAGTTTCTCCATTACCTCGTTAGGTTTTCATGTCAGAGAAACTGGTCTGCAGTTTAACGCTTTTTGTCTGTCTCCTTTCTTAAATATAGGGGCTACATAAGCTGTCTTCCAAATCTCTGGTAATGTCCCGTATTCATTGAATTACTGTAGATCATAGCTAGTTGTTTAGACAATGCTTCTGCACCCTCTTGCAGGATCCTTGGTGACACCTTGTTAGGCCCCATTGCCTTCGATGTTTCAAGGGACACCAAAAGTTTCTTTACCTCTTCTCCTGTTGTGTGGATGGCATCCACTACTTGTGGGTACCACTTGTCCCTTAGTATCTCTCATATTACCTCATTTTCCACTGAGAAAACCGCTTCGAATCATTTTGTCAACACTTCACAGACTTCCTAATTGTTGTTCCTGAGCCTTCTTCCTTCCTCAGTTGAATTTCCTGGTCCTTTACTGTTGTCTTTCTTCTGATGTGGCTGTGAAGTAGTTTTGGTTCAGACTTGGCCTTTGTTGCTATGTCATTCTCAAATTGTCTTTCAGCCTCTCTCCTCACCCTAGTATATGTTTCTGGCCAATTTGCTCACTTCTCTGTTTTCGTCTGTCCCTTTCTTTCTGTATTTTTTCCACTTTCTTATACTTTTCTTTTTTGCCTCCCTCCATCTCTGGTTGAACCAAGGGCTCTCTTTGTCACTGAGGAGTCTGCATTTCCAGATAGGTACTTTATCATCTCTTCCATCGTCTTACCTTCCAAATCACTGTCTCAGTCCACTACATTCAGGAAGTCACTCAACCCCTCAAAATTCCCACTTTAAAGTCTGTTTTTTTTAAAGCCCTCCACCTACTGTACTTTCCTCTACCTTTAGTTTTACTAGGCACTCGAAGTTCAGGTGTTCATGATCACTATCCCCCAGAAGGCTCTCATATTCTATTTCATCTACTTCAGTTGTACTTCTAGTAAAGACTAGATCCAGTCTCACTGGCTCATCCTCTCTCCCTTGCCATGTTCTTAAAGTGCTGACTCAGAAAATTTTCTCTAATCACCTCCATCAACTTAGCTCTCCACATTTCCGGTCTCTCATGTGTGCCCTAGGTCTCCCAATGTATTTCTCTGTTGTATTCTTTTATAATAAGTAGCTTTAGCCCTAAGTGCACTCTTAGCTGCTTCTGCTATGATGTCACCCATCGCTTGGTTGTTGTCCTCATATTCCTGTCTCAGTCTCCTGTTATTAGGAGGAGGGTTGTATATCACTGCAATTACTACTTTGAGTCCCTCAATTTTAATTGAGCATACTATGAAATCTTTTTCCCTAGTCTGTTTATTCCTAACACCCCTTGAAAACTCATTTGATTACTAATTAATAATACCATTCTTCCCTTTTCCCTGTTTCGTCTGTCTTTTCTTAACATTTGCCATCCTACTGGAAATACAGCATCTAATATCATTTCTGTCACCTTTGTTTCAATGATAACTATTATGTCTGGCATAACCTCAGCTGTTCTTCCCTTCAGTTCATCGCTCTTGTTAGATAAACCATCTGTATTAGAGCACCAACACGCTGATGTTACTCTCCCTTACCATGAACTGATTTATGTCTTCATACAACAGGAGTGGAGGAGGTTGGGCATTATCCTGGTAGTCATACACATGCCATGAGGCAGTGGACTGGAGCCTTGTTCATTATTTGCTGACCACTAGGTACACACACACACAGCGACTCTAGGCGTAATTTTAAACTAGTTACATATTCCCTCTGAAATAATTCTGAAACAAGCGTGATAATGTTATTCTTTCAGTAATGTTTACAACCAAAACCCTTGTCACACAAGTGTTGTTGCATAAAATAAAGTTTTAATACGATATTACCCGCGTTTTTGAGTGTATAATTCTGCCATAAAATAAGTGGTTTATGAAAGTGTCACATCAGGAGTGTGTCATATCAGGAGTGTCACATCAGGAAAGTGTCATATCACTTTCAAATCAGGAGAGTGTCACATCAGAGCAGATACTGACCTCCCTCACGGTACAGACCCTGATTCCAAGATAGTTTCATTAACTTCTGGAGTGTTGTGAAGGGAGCGCCGGCGACGACTGTCCTGTCACCTTAATGATAGAGCAAGAGAGGCGAGGAGGCGAGATCCCGCAACAAGTCTCACGACCAGCTTATCAGGGAAGGGGAGGAGGGGAAGGGGGAGCGAAGGAAGAGGGGGTTCTTGCGTTTTCCAGACCTTTATACCTTTGAAGAGTTTCGAGACTTTAACTACTCTCGGAGCCCGGCCATGGGCCAGGCTCGTCTGTTGCTTGCCTGATCAACTAGGCTGTTGCTGCTGGAGGCCCGCTGCCTCACATATCCATCACAGCCTGGTTGATCTGGCACCTGGTGAAGATACTTGTCCAGTTTCCTCTTGAAGACTTCTACACTTGTTCCAGCCGTGTTTCTGATATCTTCTGGTAAGATGTTGAATAGTCTGTGACGCCGGATGTTGATACAGTGTTTCCTCATTGTCCCCACAGCACCCCTGCTCCTCACTGGGTATATTTTACACTTCCTCCCATATCTCTCACTCCAGTATGTTGTTATGGCAGTGTGCAGATTTGGGACCAGGCCCTCGAGTTCTTTCCAGGTATATATTATAATGTATCTCTCTCTCTCTCCTCCGCTCCAGTGAGTAAATGTTCAAGACTTGAAGGCGTTCCCAGTAATTTAGGAACTTTACTGGCTCAATGTGAGCCGTAAACGATCTCTGTATTTGTTCCAGCTCTGATATTTCTTCTGCTTTGAACGGGGCCGTCAGCAAGGAGCAATATTGTAAATGAGGGAGCACTAGCGATTTGAAGAGTGTCACCACTGGTATTATTTCCCTTGTTCTGAAAGTTCTCCCGTCATCTTCCTGGTTGTCGCGTTCTTTGTCTTGTTATGTTCCTTAAAAGAAAGGTATGCTGACATAATTATTCCCAGGTCTTTTACTTGTTCCTTTCGTTCTATTTGGTGACCCTCTTGAGTTTTGTATATAGTGTTCCTTTTGAGTTCTTTATTCTTTCCATACCTAAGCAGCTGGAACTTATTACCAATGGACGTCATGTTGTTCTCCACTGCCCACTGGAAAACCCTGCTTATGTCTTCCTGTAATTTTACAGTGTCCTCTACCGTAGTGACTTTCATGCTTATTTTAGTGTCATCTGCAAATGATGATACAAAAGTGTGACGGCTGTTTTTATATATGTCTGCTATGAAGACGAGAAACAGCAGAGGTACCAGGACAGTGCCTTGGGGCACTGAGCTTTTTACCTCGCTGATGCTGGAACTTGCTCTCTTAACTACTACTTTCTGTGTTGTGTGTTAGGAGCCCGAAAATCCATCTGCCTACCTTCCCCGTAATGGCCCTCATTTTGTGCGCTATCGCTCCATGATCGCATTTGTCAAACGCCTTTGCAAAATCTGTGTAAATCACATATGTGTTTTCGTCTTCTTCCTATGCCTCCATAATTCTGTCATAATTGTTCAGCAGCTGTGACAGACTTGATCGTCCTGCTCTAAAACCATGCTGGTTTGGGTTATGTTGGTTGTGCTGGTCCATGAAATTTGTAATCTGCCGTCTCATCACTCTTTCGAAGATTTGTATGATGTGAGAAGTTAGAGCTACTGGCCTGTAATTTTTATCTAGTGCTCTACTACCTCCCCTATGCAAAGGAGCTGTCTGCACTCTTTAAGGCCTCCGGTATTTCACGTAGATCTAAGCTCTTTCTCCAAAGAATACTGAGGGCTCGTGCTAGTGGTACTTTGCACTTCTTTATATATAGATCATTTCATGAATTTGGTCCAGGTGTTGAGTGAGTGGGAATGTTATCCATTTCTTTTTCGAAATCTATGGGATATGTACTAATGTTAGTTAGTTGGTCTGCGCGGCCTTCTGCTGGAGTGAACAATATTTCTGCATTTTCTACCTTGCTGTCATTTACTGGGTTGCTGAACACCGACTCATACTGTTCTTTTAGGATTTCACTCATTTCCTGTCCAACGTCAGTATAGGAATCTCCTCTCAGTAATGGTCCAATTCTATAGGTAGTTCTTATCTTGGATTTTGCATAGGAATAGAAATATTTTTGGGTTTCTTATACTTCTTCTGTTAGGCATGACATCCTAAGTTTTTGCTCTAATTCAGTGATCTCTCTGCTAAATCTATCTTTCCTCTGTTGCAGCATATTTGTGTTTTTAAGCAATTCAGTAACCCGTTTTCTTCTTCTGTACCATCTCCTACGCTCTCTTTCTATATCTGATATTCTGGGTTTCCTCAATGGTACGTGCTTCATACATACCTTGTATACTTCTGTATTCAGCTTCTCTAGGCACTGGTGGGGATTTAGGTGGCTCATGACTGATTCCCAGGATATGTCTGATAGCTCTTGGATTATTTTTTCCCAGTCGGTTCTATGGTTGTTGAAATTAAACTTACTGAACAATCCGTCTCTAACATTATTGATGCAGTTCCCTAACCCTGAGTTAATACTCGTTTGAACTTCAATAATGTTGTGATCAGAGTATAGTGTTTTTGTAACTGTTATGTCTCTGATAAGTTCCTCGTTGTTTGTGAATATCAAATCCAGGGTATTTTCATTTCTAGTGGGATCAGTTATCTATTGGTTCAATGAGTACTTTTCACAAAGCCTCATTAGTTCTCTGGTATGTGTGTGTTGAGTCAGGGTGCTTCCCGGAGATATTTCTGATATATTCTGGTAGCCATGCACATATTCTGCAGCAGTGGCCTGGGGCACTACTGGCTTAATATTTACTTTGACTACAATGCATATTGTTTTGACTACAATGCACATTGTTTTGACAACAATGCACAATGTTTCGACTACAATGCACATTGTTTTGACTACAAGGTTCGTTGTTTTTAATTACATGATGCGTTGCTTTGACTACAAGGCTCGTTGCTTTGAACTTTTATCACAAGGTTCCAATGTCTTAGTTACGTGTGTACTCACCTAATTGTACTCACCTAAATGTGGATGCAGAGGTCGATTCACAGCTCCTGGCCCTGCCTCTTGACTGGTCGTTACTGGGTCACTCTTCATGCTCCATATGCTTTGTCATACCTCTTCTTAAAGCTATGTATGGATCCTGCCTCCACTACATCAATTCCCAGACTATTCCACTTCCTGACAACTCTATGACTTAAGAAATACTTCCTAACATCCCTGTGATTCATCAGAGTCTCCAACTTCCAATTGCGACCCCTTGTTGCTGTGTCCCATCTCCGGAACATCCTGTCTCTGTCCACCTCGTCGATTCCTCTCAGTATTTTATAAGTTGTTATCATATCCCCCTATCTGTCCTGTCCTCCAGTGTCGTCAGGTCGATCTCCCTTAATCATTCCTCGTAGGACATACCCCTTAGCTCTGGGACTAGTCTTGTTGCAAACCTTCGCATTTTCTCTAATTTCCTTACATGCTTGGCCAGGTGGGTTCCAAACTGGTGCTGCATACTCCAATATAGGCCTGACACACACGGTGTACAGTGTCTTAAACGATTCCTTATTGAGATGTCGGAATGCTGTTCTTAGGTTTGCTAGGTGCCCATATGCTGCAGCAGTTATTTGGTTGATGTGCGCTTCAGGAGATGTGCCTGGTGTTATATTCACCCCAAGATCTTTTTCCTTGAGTGAAGTTTGTAGTCTCTGGCCCCCTAGACTGTACTCAATCTGCGGTCTTCGTTGCCCTTCCACAATCTTCATGACTTTGCACTTGGTAGGGATGAACTCCAGGAGCCAGTTTCCGGACCAGGCTACAGCCTGTCCAGATTCCTTTGTGGTTCTGCCTGGTCCTCGTCTGATTGAATTCTTCTCATCAACTTCACATCATCTGCGAACAGAGACACTTCTGAGTCTATTCATTCCATCATGTCGTTCACATACACCATAAATTGCACCGGTCCTAGGACTGACCCCTGTGGAACCCCGCTCGTCACAAGCACCCACTCTGACACCTTGTCACGTGCCATGACTCGCTGATGTCTTCCCCACAGGTATTCCCTGATCCATTACAGTGCCTTCCTTGTTATCCATGCCTGTTCCTCCAGCTTATGCACCAATTTCTTTTGTGGAACTATGTCAAACGCCTTCTTACAGTCCAAGAAAACGCAATCTACCCACCCCTTTCTCTTACTGCTGTCACCCTGTCATAGAACTCCTGTAGGTTTGTGACACAGGATTTCTCGTCCCTGAAACTGTGCTGGATGTCGTTGATAAGCTCATTCCTTTCTAGGTGCTCCACCACTCTTCTTATGATAATCTTCTCCATGACTTTGCATACTATACATGTAGTTTAGTGCTTCGTGTCTGTGTCCTTTTTCAAAAATTGAGAGTACATTTGTTGTCTTCTATACCTCAGGTAGTCGCCCTCTTTCGATAGATGTGTTGAAGATTCTTGTTAGTGGTACAGATAGCACCTCTGTTACCTCTCTCAGGACCCATGGAGAGATGTTATCCGGCCTCATCGCCTTTGAGGTATCTAGCTCCCTTAGCAACCTCTTCACTTCTTCCTCGGTTGTATGTATTGTGTCCAACACTGTGTGTGTACTCACCTAATTGTACTCACCTAATTGTGGTTGCAGGGGTCGAGACTCAGCTCCTGGCCCCGCCTCTTCACTGATCGCTACTGGATCCTCTCTCTCTCTGCTTCCTGAGCTTTGTCATACCTCTTCTTAAAACTATGTATGGTTCCTGCCTCCACTACTTCACTTGCTAGGCTATTCCACTTGCTGACAACTCTATGACTGAAGAAATACTTCCTAACGTCCCTGTGACTCGTCTGAGTCTTCAGCTTCCAGTTGTGACCCCTTGTCCCTGTGTCCCCTCTCTGGAACATCCTATCTCTGTCCACCTTGTCTATTCCCCGCAGTATCTTGTATGTCGTTATCATGTCTCCCCTGACCCTTCTGTCCTCCAGTGTCGTCAGTCCGATTTCCCTTAACCTTTCCTCGTACGACATTCCCTTGAGCTCTGGGACTAGCCTTGTTGCAAACCTTTGTACTTTCTCTAACTTCTTGACGTGCTTGACCAGGTGTGGGTTCCAGACTGGTGCTGCATACTCCAGTATGGGCCTAACATACACAGTGTACAGTGTCTTGAACGATTCCTTATTGAGGTATCGGAACGCTATTCTCAGGTTTGCCAGGCGCCCGTATGCTGCAGCGGTTATTTGGTTGATGTGTGCCTCCGGTGATGTACTCGGTGTTATGGTCACCCCAAGGTCTTTCTCCCTGAGTGAGGTCTGTAGTCTTTGTCCACCTAGCCTATATTCTGTCTGCGGTCTTCTTTGCCCCTCCCCAATCTTCATGACTTTGCATTTGGCTGGATTGAATTCGAGGAGCCAGTTACTGGACCACATGTCCAGCCTCTCCAGGTCTCTTTGCAGTCCTGCCTCATCCTCGTCCGATTTAATTCTTCTCATCAACTTCACGTCATCTGCGAACAGGGACACTTCAGAGTCTATTCCTTCCATCATGTCGTTCACATATATCAAAAATAGCACTGGTCCTAGAACTGACCCCTGTGGGACCCCGCTCGTAACAGGCGCCCACTGTGATACCTCTTCACGTACCATGACTCGTTGCTGCCTCCCTGTCAGGTATTCCCTTATCCATTGCAGTGCCCTTCCTTTTATGTGTGCCTGATCCTCCAGCTTCTGCACTAATCTCTTGTGGGGAACTGTGTCAAAGGCCTTCCTGCAGTCTAGGAAAACGCAATCTACCCAACCCTCTCTCTCGTGTCTTACTTCTGTTACCTTGTCATAAAACTCCAGGAGGTTTGTGATACAAGATTTGCCTTCCATGAACCCATGCTGGTTTTCATTTATAATCTTGTTCCTTTCCAGGTGTTCGACCACTCTCCTCCTGATAATCTTCTCCATGACTTTGCACACAATACATGTCAGAGACACAGGTCTGTAGTTTAGTGCCTCGTTTCTGTTTCCTTTCTTAAATATGGGGACTACATTAGCTGTCTTCCATTTCTCAGGTAGTTGCCCAGTTTCAAGGGATGTGTTGAAGATTGTGGTTAGAGGCACACACAGCATCTCTGCTCCTTCTCTAAGGACCCATGGGGAGATGTTGTCCGGTCCCATCGCCTTTGAGGTGTCAAGGTCACTTAAGAGCTTCTTCACCTCCTCCTCAGTTGTTCGTATGTCATCCAACACTTGTTGGTATATTCCCTCTTGATGTTCCCTTCTGTGCTGTCTTCCCACAGCCCTTCCTGTCTCTACTGTAAAAACTTCCTTAAATCTCCTGTTCAGCTCCTCACATACCTCCTGATCATTTCTTGTGAGTTCTCCACCTTCTGTCCTTAATCTGATCACCTGGTCTTTGACTGTTGTCTTCCTCCTGATGTGGCTATACAACAGTTTCGGGTCAGTCTTGATTCTCGATGCTATGTCATTTTCATACTGTCGCTGGGCCTCCCTCCTTACCTGTGCGTACTCATTCCTGGCTCTGCGACTGATCTCCCTATTTTCGTGTGTTCTCTGCCTTCTGTACTTTTTCCATTCTCTATTGCACTTTGTTTTTGCCTCCTTACACCGTCGGGTAAACCAGGGGCTTGTTCTGGTCTTCCCGTTGTTACTGTTGCCCTTGGGAATGAACCTTTCCACTGCCTCCTTGCATTTTGTTGCTACATATTCCATCATTTCATTTACTGGCTTTCCTGCCAGTTCTCTGTCCCACTGGACCTCCCGCATGAAGTTCTTCAACCCTATGTAGTCCCCTCTTTTATAGTCAGGCTTTTCCCATTCTACTCCTGTTATTCTCTCCACTTGCAGCTCTACTATGTATTCAAAGCACAGAACCACGTGGTCGCTAGCTCCTAGGGGACTCTCATACTTGATGTCCTCAATGTCTGAGCTGCCCAGGGTGAACACAAGGTCCAATCTTGCTGGTTCATCCTCCCCTCTCACTCTGGTAGTGTCCTTAACATGTTGGTGCATGAGGTTTTCCAGCACCACGTCCAACATCCTGGCTCTCCATGTTTCGGGACCCCCATGTGGCTCCAGGTTTTCCCAGTCAATCTCCCTGTGGTTGAAATTCCCCATAACCAGCAACTTTGCTCTGCTGGAGTGAGCTCTTCTTGCCACCTCAGCAAGTGTGTCCACCATTGCTCTGTTGGTCTCTTCATATTCCTCTCTTGGCCTCCTGCAGTTCTGTGGTGGATTATACATCACTGCAATGACCACTTTGTGTTCCCCAGACTGAAGTGTGCCTGCTATGTAGTCTCTTTCTCCTGTCTCATCTATTCCTTCCATTTTCTCGAATTTCCATCTGTTTTTTACGAGCAGAGCAACCCCACCTCCCCCCCTACCCCTTCTATCTTTCCTCATGATCTGGTATCCTGGTGGGAAGATTGCATCTGTTATTGTCTCCATGTCTCCATGTCTCCGTGTGTGTGTGTGTGTGTGTGTGTGTGTGTGTGTGTGTGTGTGTGTGTGTGTGTGTGTGTGTATTCACCGATTTATACTTGCGGGGTTCGATACTTAGCTCCTTGTCCCCTCTTTCTAGCTCACTTTAATCGGACTCACTGACGGGCATTATGTGGTGGTAGTATATACACGCATATATACATAGTTATATGGAATTTGGGGATACCTTTCTCGGATCGCGCAGCGATTTAGTTTTGTTTATATGTACCATAATTATGTTCTTTTCCTAGACTATAACCGTACATTGTCTATATTAAACTTCACCTGCCATTTCTGACCACAACATCAACGTATCCAGATCTTTCAGCAGCTCTCTCGAGTCCTCGTCAGAATTTATCTGGAGGCTTATTTTAGTATCATCGGTAGGTAGGTAAGGTTAATCATTAAAAAAAACAAGTGTTTCCTAACCCGGGTTTTAGTCATATGATGTTTATCCATTTAGGTTCATTTAGGTTTGATCTAATTTCTTTGTCAGGAACACATGAAGTTTGGCCAGCTTGTACGATACTCTGGAAGATATCTTATTGCCAACTACCTACGCTATCCGTATATCTTGATAAAGACCCATTAAGGTCCCAGAAGTCCTCGTTATTCAGATAATCCCCAAGACTCACATACTGTGCAACACAAAAATTTGGGACTTTGCCTTTGTTATCGTTATTTAGTTAACTCCGTTATATGTTAAGACTAAGTGACTTGTGATCACTTCCGCCAAACTCCTCATTAAGCCAAGATTATTTATCAGAGAATACTTCTTTGCCAGCTCCAGATTAATTATATTATTTCCTGTAGTTAGATCTATCACAAATTACTTCAGAAATACAGTCATGGACTATTTCTAGAAAGTCGCAAGTCACCAGATTATCTGCTAGATTGTTCCAGTCAGATTGTTCCAGTCAGATTGTTCCAGTCAGATTGTTGAAGTCAGTCTGACTACAGTTAAAAGTTTCCAATTATAGCTACACTTTCGTAAAATGTTTAAATTTCTTAGCAATTTAGTCCCATAGAAATTTATGATGGTCGTTGTTTAGATTAAATCCGTAAGGCTCACTTAGGATTAGTTTTTCACGCTGTGTTTCCTGTTGACTATCAGTGTAGAATAATTTATACCCCAGAATGTGTCAATCAGCAGACACGTCCGTGTTTTTCACTTTGAACCATGTCTCATTTATTGCAGTTATAAGTGTTTCCTGCACATGCTATTACTTTTGATTAGTCGTTTTTACTTATTACGCTCCAACTGTTGTCAGACCGGGCCGCGGGGGCGTTAAACCCCCTGAAACCCTCTCCAGGTGTACTCCAGGTATAGTAGTAACATTAAAAGAGTAAATCTCTCACCTCCCTCCTCGGTTTTTGTGGACCAATATTACATTATATGAGGAAATGGTATGGTGATACCAAGATGTGGAAAAAGACACTTATGTACAGTTCAGGACATTTATTAAAGGAAACGTTTCGCCACGAGTGGCTTCTTCACTCCTAATACAGAGAAAACTAAGAAAACATTTATATATATATAGTGGCAGGAGTCAGGTGAGGTGACGCGTGGGTAGAGGTGGTAGTAGTAGTAGTAGTAGTTGTAGTAGTAGTAGTAGTAGTAATGGAACTAAGGAGGTGAGGCTAGAGAGCGACCTGCTGGCATCAAGTAACACCAGTTCCCAGGATGGGTAATATCCAGAAATCTGGACATTAGGATAGCAGAACACAAAAATGCTTGCAGAAATGATGACCGCAAAAACGCATGTGTTCAACATAGAGACGATGTTGGACACCTCAAGAAATTCAATGAAGCTAAACTAGTTATTAAAGAAGACGACTTAAGACGGAGAAAATGCATTGAAGCTGCACTAATTTCTGTCAGTAACACTATAAAGCAAAAATCCGGTAGTTACAGTATTTCAAAATTACTAAGCAAGAGGATATTACCCATCCTGGGAACTGGTATTACTTGATGCCAGCAGGTCCCTCTCTAGCCTCACCTCCTTAGTTCCATTACTACTACTACTACTACTACTACTACTACAACTACTACTACTACTACTACCACCTCTACCCACGCGTCACCTCACCTGACTCCTGCCACTATATATATAAATGTTTTCTTAGTTTTCTCTGTATTAGGACTGAAGAAGCCACTCGTGGCGAAACGTTTCCTTTAATAAATGTCCTGAACTGTACATAAGTGTCTTTTTCCACATTACATTATATGTTATATATTATGAAGTATCAAGTTTTATGAGCGACTTTGTATGGTATCATGTCTACTCTGGTTCTTTCCTTCCTCAGTTCTACAACACCTTTCTTCCCCCACACACGCCCATATATTTATCTTGTATCAGTTTAAAGTATTTAACAATGACCTACTTCTGCTGAATGTTGTTCTCACGCCTGCCCCAGAAAGATGCCCCTCATCCCTTATTTACGTACAATATTTGTCGCAGTTGTCAATGAGCGGAATTCCAAGTTGTTGACAGTAATTGTCTAACCAGCAATTAACACTAATTGCCCTAGATATCAGTTTACTTTCCGCTCATCTTCTAGACAAAGGGCAATATATCATTGGGATCTCTTTCTTTGCTTCGATTAAATGTATAGCTATTTTATTCTGGGTCAATAATTCCTGCCTCTCGCATTTCCCAATATCTTTTCCATCAACACTGTAGTAGATAATGGGGTTGCTTCCATTACCTGACATGATGTCTAATCTACTCACTATGTCACCAACACTAGCTCCAGGGGAAAACATTCTGCCTCACCTTCCTATCCCCGTCACAGAATACTCGTTACATATATCTAATTTGCGAGTCCCCAACAACAAGAATGTTCTTACCATTATTACCAGAGGGGTTAAAGGCACTATTAACCCCGTTTGCGACTGTAGTACATTCATCCTTGAGAACAGAAAAGCAATTCCCTACCTTTAAGTCTGTTCCTTTAACCTTCCTCAATTTAATGACTCTTCCTCTACTGCAATGTAGGGAGACAAATATTCTCAACTTGAAACCACTGTTACTTACGAAGAGAACCTAAGACCAAAGAAAATATAGCCACCCAAAGATCGAAAGCAGACAACTAGTAGAAATTAACGCAATATTAATGTGCCAAAAACTTGGGTGTTGTGCATAATTTTGCGCTTAAAGGCAGGAGAAGCGAGTGTTCTCGCTGATATATTAGAGAAAGTAAGAATCGTGCCTCCTTCAGTACGCTTGGATAAGATGCGTGTATTTGCATGTGAAAACTTGTGCAGAAATTGTTGGAGCGAGGGGACGGGAGAGATAAGATTCTCTAAATTTTATTGTCTGGAGGTCCTGAAGGATGAGAAGGTAAAGGAAGGAAGGACGACAGGGTGAAGGGAAGAGGGAGATTAAGGAAGTGATTACTAGAAGTGGGAAGCTGGAAGAGAGAAAAGCTGGATGAGAAGAAATAAGGAGACGGTGACGGACAGAGGGGAAAAATATGCATAGGAAAAGAGAAAAAAAGAAAGGTATGAGGAACAAAAGAGAAACTAAGACTAAGAGAGTATGTGGAATCTTACCTAGTTTTACTCTCCTAGTTGTGTCTGCAGGGGTCGAGTAACAGCACATGACCCTTAACTTTTATCACCCGGCTCTACATTCTCTCTCTCTCTCTCTCTCTCTCTCTCTCTCTCTCTCTCTCTCTCTCTCTCTCTCTCTCTCTCTCTCTCTCTCTCTCTCTCTCTCTCTCTCTCTCTCTCTCTCTCTCTCTCGCTACTCACTGCAGAGATTGATTCCCAGCTCCTGGCCCCGCCTCTTTGCTGGTGGCTACTAAGTTCACTCCTATCTTCGAGACCCTTATTATACCTCTTCTTACAGCTATGTACGGATCCTGCTTCCACCATTTCATTCTGCAGGTCGTTCCGCTTCCTGACTACTCTAAGGCTGAATAAATACTTCTTAACGTCCCTGTGACTTATCTGTGTTTTCAGCTTCCTGCTGTGCTCTCATATTCCTGTTTCCCGTCTCTAAAACAATCTGTCCCTATCCTCCTTATCAATTCCTCTCAGTATTTTGTACGTATCACCCCTAGTCTTTCTTTCCTCTCATGTCCAATATCACCTCTCCTCATATGATATATCCCTTAGCTCCGAGACTAGTCTCGTTGCAAACCTCAGCACTTTCTTAAATTTCTTGATATGCTTGACCAGGTGTGGGTTCCGTACTGGTGCTGCATACTCCAATATGAGCCTGTCGTATACCGTATACAGTATCATGAATGACTACTTAGATTTGTGAAAGCCAGACATGCATTTACTGCAGCATTTATTTGGTATGTACACCTCAGGTGATAAACTCTGTATGATATTCACCCCATGGTCCTTTTTGAGTGAAGTTTACAGTCTTTTGCCTCCCAATCCTGTGCTCCGTCTGCGGTCTTCTGTGCCCTTCCCCAAACTTCATAATTTTTCACTTGATGGGGTTATATTCCAGTAGTCATTTGTCAAACCAGACCTGCAGCCTGTCCAGGTCTACATGTAGCCTTTCCTGATACACATCTACTTGTATTTTCATCACTGGTTCCACATCGTCTGACTCTATCCATTCCGTTATGTCATTCACTTATATAAGAAATAATAACGGTCTTAGTACTGATCCTTGTGGAACCCCACTCGTCACATGCATATATTCCAGCACCTCTTCACGAACAATCACTCTTTGTTTTCTTCCTGTTAGGTGTACCTTGATCCACTGTAGTGCCTTCCCTGTAATTCCTGCCTACTCCTCTAGTTTTTATCCAAGTCTCCTTCTCTCGCCTGTCTTCCGTTAACTTCTGGAAGAACTCCGTTAGGTTTGTGAGACAAGATTCGCCATCTTTAAAACCATGCTGACTGTCATGTATGAACCCACTAGCTTCTAGGTGCTCCACCACTCTCCTCCATATAATCTTCTCCATAATCTTGCTTATCATGCACGTCAGTAATAGTTTAACATTGTTTATCTCCTTTCTTAAAAACTTAAACCACATTTGCTGATTTCTACACCTCAGGCAGTTGCCCTGTGTCTATTGACTGTTGAAGATTGTGGCGGCACACCCACACTACCTCCGCTCCGTCTCTCAGGATCGACGGAGAGATATCTGGTTCCACTGTCATCGCGGTATCTAGCTCACACAGTACTATTTCACTGCTTTCCCTGTTGTATGTATTGTGTCCAGCTCTCGCTGGAGCACTTTATTGCCTTGGTTTACTGGTAGCTTTCCTGTTCCCTCTGAAAATACCTCCCTAAATTTCTTGCTGAGCTCCTCACAGACTTCCTGGTCATTCCGTATGAGTATACCTCCCTTCTTCAGCCTGATTACCTGGTCCTTTACCGTTATTTTCCTTCTGATGTAGTTATACACAACTTTGAGTCGGACTTGGCTTTTGATGCTATGTCATTATCAAATTGTTACTGAACCTCTCTTCTTATCTATGCACATTCGCTTCTGGCTTTTCTGGCTCAATTCCTTGTTTGTTAATCTATTTGCCTTGTGTATATATTCCATGTTCTAGCACATTCAGTTTTAAACTCTCTGCACATATAGGCAAACCAAGGGCTTGCTCTAGTTTCCTCATTGCTTCTATTGCTCCTGGGTACGAATTTCTCCTCTGCCTCCTGCACTTTCCTGCCACCGACTCCGTCTCATTCACTGTCTTCCCTCTCTGATTATCTTCCCCCATTGCACCTCAGTCAGGAATTCCCTCATGCTTGTGTAGTCACTACTTTTGAAGTTAGGCTTCTCACATCCTTCGAGTGTCTTTTTTCTCTCTCCACGTTAACTTCCACTAGGTATTCAAAACTCATGATCAAGTGGTCACTAACTCCGAGGGGCCTTTCATATGTAATATCTATGTCAGAACCACTCACTATGAATAAAAGGTCCAGCCTTGCTGGTTCATCCTCTCCTCTCCTCCCTTGTTATGTCCCTATCATGTTGGTGCATTAAATTCTTCATTACAACCACCAGCATCATAGCTCTCAGGATTCTGGACCCCCACGTGACTCTAGGACCTCCTAGTCTGTCTCCTTATGTTTAAAGCCCCCATGAGCAGCAGCTGTGTCTTGCTTGTGTAGCTTCTTCTCGATACTTCAGCTGTTGCTATGCTCATACTCTTCTTAAGGTATCTTGCTGTTTAGTGGAGTGTTGTACATTGCTGCTATTACTATCCTGGGACTCCTGGTCTTCAGTGTAATTACTGTGTACTCATCTGTCTCCCCTCTGTCTTTTCCTCTCATTTCAAAACTCCTCCACCTCTGATCCTTCAGTCTTTCCTCATAATCAGATAGCCAACCAGAAAGATCGCATCTGTTATCATCCCTGTGAGCCTTGTCTCTGTGAGGGCTATAATATATGAGAATGCCTCCGCTATTCGTTTGTTCCATACATCACTCTTGTTTGTTCTTCCATCTGCTTTAGTGTGCCATGCTTTTAGCTTCCTTTTGTCACTATGAAGGTTGTTTCGTTTTTGAAATCCTGGCCCTTCCACTTGTGTCAGGGGGTTGAGAGGTGGTAGTGTGCGTTAAGGATTAGGTGGGAGGAGTCAGGTGTAACTAGTTCTCGTGGAGCAAGGTGTCAGGTGTAACTAGTTCTCGTGGAGCAAGGTGTCAGGTGTAACTAGTTCTCGTGGAGCAAGGAGTCAGGTGTAACTAGTCCTCGTGGAGCAAGGAGTCAGGTGTAACTAGTCCTCGTAGAGCAAGGTGTCAGGGGTAACTAGTCCTCGTAGAGCAAGGTGTCAGGGGTAACTAGTCCTCGTAGAGCAAGATGTCAGGGGTAACTAGTCCTCGTGCAGCAAGGTGTCAGGAGAGACCATCATAGATTCGGCTCCCATCTCACTCTCAACATCTGCATAATAAATCTTCAACAATTAGCAGTCTCTTTCTTGGGAGCCATTTCTTAACACGGGTATCATGATGCTAATGAACGACTTTTGATCCAAGGAATTAAGACCTACCCTCCTTGAACCAAATCTGATTACATTCCATTCTCCAGGTGTCGTAGTTCATTACCTTCCATTTCCTAGGCGTCGGAGTTGATTACCTTCCATTCCCCAGGCATCGTAAATGATTACCTTTCATTCCCCAGGCATCGTAGTTGATTACTTTCCATTCCCCAGGCGTCGTAGTTGATTACCTTTCATTCCCAAGGCGTCGTAGTTGATTACTTTCCATTCCCCAGGCGTCGTAGTTGATTACCTTTCATTCCCAAGGCGTCGTAGTTGATTACCTTTTATTCCCCAGGTGTCGTAGTTGATTAGCTTCCATTCCCGAGACGTCGTAGTTGATTACCTTCCATTCCCCAGGTGTCGTAGTTGATTAGCTTCTATTCCCCAGGCGTCGTAGTTGATTACTTTCCATTCCCCAGGTGTCGTAGTTGATTACCTTCCATTCCCCAGACGTCGTAGTTGAATACCTTCTACTTCCCAGGTGTCGTAGTTGATTACCTTCAATTTTCCAGGTGTCGTAGCTGATAACCTTCCATTCCATATATATATATATATATATATATATATATATATATATATATATATATATATATATATATATATATATATATATATATTTCTATAGTTTCCACTTTCAGACATACAAAGGTTTGAAAATACATTCAAAAAAGCTTTGAAAATGCAGTGGACACCTGCCGGGTTGAGCGAGGCTTCATAACTACAATCTAGAGCCTCATACACACACAAAACTGTGCCAATATCACTTGGTATTCGTGCCTATATGTAACGCCTCTACATGTAACACTTGTATGTGTAACACATAGGACAGCTGCGACAAATTTATTGTCAAGCGAATTCCCTATCATATTTTGTATTGTTAACGACGATATGTGTTGCGACATTCTTTGTTGAAACCTGTACTCACCTAATTGTACTCACCTAATTGTGGTTGCAGGGGTCGAGACTCAGCTCCTGGCCCCGCCTCTTCACTGATCGCTACTGGATCCTCTCTCTCTCTGCTTCCTGAGCTTTGTCATACCTCTTCTTAAAACTATGTATGGTTCCTGCCTCCACTACTTCACTTGCTAGGCTATTCCACTTGCTGACAACTCTATGACTGAAGAAATACTTCCTAACGTCCCTGTGACTCGTCTGAGTCTTCAGCTTCCAGTTGTGACCCCTTGTCCCTGTGTCCCCTCTCTGGAACATCCTATCTCTGTCCACCTTGTCTATTCCCCGCAGTATCTTGTATGTCGTTATCATGTCTCCCCTGACCCTTCTGTCCTCCAGTGTCGTCAGTCCGATTTCCCTTAACCTTTCCTCGTACGACATTCCCTTGAGCTCTGGGACTAGCCTTGTTGCAAACCTTTGTACTTTCTCTAACTTCTTGACGTGCTTGACCAGGTGTGGGTTCCAGACTGGTGCTGCATACTCCAGTATGGGCCTAACATACACAGTGTACAGTGTCTTGAACGATTCCTTATTGAGGTATCGGAACGCTATTCTCAGGTTTGCCAGGCGCCCGTATGCTGCAGCGGTTATTTGGTTGATGTGTGCCTCCGGTGATGTACTCGGTGTTATGGTCACCCCAAGGTCTTTCTCCCTGAGTGAGGTCTGTAGTCTTTGTCCACCTAGCCTATATTCTGTCTGCGGTCTTCTTTGCCCCTCCCCAATCTTCATGACTTTGCATTTGGCTGGATTGAATTCGAGGAGCCAGTTACTGGACCACATGTCCAGCCTCTCCAGGTCTCTTTGCAGTCCTGCCTCATCCTCGTCCGATTTAATTCTTCTCATCAACTTCACGTCATCTGCGAACAGGGACACTTCAGAGTCTATTCCTTCCATCATGTCGTTCACATATATCAAAAATAGCACTGGTCCTAGAACTGACCCCTGTGGGACCCCGCTCGTAACAGGCGCCCACTGTGATACCTCTTCACGTACCATGACTCGTTGCTGCCTCCCTGTCAGGTATTCCCTTATCCATTGCAGTGCCCTTCCTTTTATGTGTGCCTGATCCTCCAGCTTCTGCACTAATCTCTTGTGGGGAACTGTGTCAAAGGCCTTCCTGCAGTCTAGGAAAACGCAATCTACCCAACCCTCTCTCTCGTGTCTTACTTCTGTTACCTTGTCATAAAACTCCAGGAGGTTTGTGATACAAGATTTGCCTTCCATGAACCCATGCTGGTTTTCATTTATAATCTTGTTCCTTTCCAGGTGTTCGACCACTCTCCTCCTGATAATCTTCTCCATGACTTTGCACACAATACATGTCAGAGACACAGGTCTGTAGTTTAGTGCCTCGTTTCTGTTTCCTTTCTTAAATATGGGGACTACATTAGCTGTCTTCCATTTCTCAGGTAGTTGCCCAGTTTCAAGGGATGTGTTGAAGATTGTGGTTAGAGGCACACACAGCATCTCTGCTCCTTCTCTAAGGACCCATGGGGAGATGTTGTCCGGTCCCATCGCCTTTGAGGTGTCAAGGTCACTTAAGAGCTTCTTCGCCTCCTCCTCAGTTGTTCGTATGTCATCCAACACTTGTTGGTATATTCCCTCTTGATGTTCCCTTCTGTGCTGTCTTCCCACAGCCCTTCCTGTCTCTACATACCTCCTGATCATTTCTTGTGAGTTCTCCACCTTCTGTCCTTAATCTGATCACCTGGTCTTTGACTGTTGTCTTCCTCCTGATGTGGCTATACAACAGTTTCGGGTCAGTCTTGATTCTCGATGCTATGTCATTTTCATACTGTCGCTGGGCCTCCCTCCTTTCCTGTGCGTACTCATTCCTGGCTCTGCGACTGATCTCCCTATTTTCGTGTGTTCTCTGCCTTCTGTACTTTTTCCATTCTCTATTGCACTTTGTTTTTGCCTCCTTACACCGTCGGGTAAACCAGGGGCTTGTTCTGGTCTTCCCGTTGTTACTGTTGCCCTTGGGAATGAACCTTTCCACTGCATCCTTGCATTTTGTTGCTACATATTCCATCATTTCATTTACTGGCTTTCCTACCAGTTCTCTGTCCCACTGGACCTCCCGCAGGAAGTTCTTCAACCCTATGTAGTCCCCTCTTTTATAGTCAGGCTTTTCCCATTCTACTCCTGTTATTCTCTCCACTTGCAGCTCTACTATGTATTCAAAGCACAGAACCACGTGGTCGCTAGCTCCTAGGGGACTCTCATACTTGATGTCCTCAATGTCTGAGCTGCCCAGGGTGAAGACAAGGTCCAATCTTGCTGGTTCATCCTCCAGTCTCACTCTGGTAGTGTCCTTAACATGTTGGTGCATGAGGTTTTCCAGCACCACGTCCAACATCCTGGCTCTCCATGTTTCGGGACCCCCATGTGGCTCCAGGTTTTCCCAGTCAATCTCCCTGTGGTTGAAATCCCCCATAACCAGCAACTTTGCTCTGCTGGAGTGAGCTCTTCTTGCCACCTCAGCAAGTGTGTCCACCATTGCTCTGTTGCTCTCTTCATATTCCTCTCTTGGCCTCCTGCAGTTCTGTGGTGGATTATACATCACTGCAATGACCACTTTGTGTTCCCCAGACTGAAGTGTACCTGCTATGTAGTCTCTTTCTCCCGTCTCATCTATTCCTTCCATTTTCTCGAATTTCCATCTGTTTTTTACGAGCAGAGCAACCCCACCTCCCCCCCTGCCCTGCATTATATGTTCGAGAGAATATTAACTGTTGCATAAAAACAAGTATAAAAGTAGATGGAACAGTAACAGAATCTGTTTGGGTAGAGTTTGTAGAGGTCAAGAGAAACTAATTCTAGGTGTAATATACCGACCTCCAGACTTGGATTACGATAGAGGAAGACTTCTTTGGGACGAAATTGTTAGGGCTTCTAGACACAATAACATAGTGATAGTAGTGGATTTTAACTTTAGTCAAATTGACTGGAATTCTTTGACCGGTAATCTAGAGTCCAGTGACTTTATGGAAACAGTTCAGGACTGTTTCCTGAAGCAGTGTGTAACAGAGCCTACCAGGGGTAATAATTTGCTAGACCTAGTCTTATCAAATAAGGAAACACTCGTAAATAATCTGGAGATCGAAAGTTAAGACACTTGTGCAACATCTGGTTATCTTTATTGTAGACGTTTCGCCAACCAGTGGCTTTATCAATACAAATTCCAGGACATAATTAGAAAACAGAAGAATTATATACAAAAGATGAGGTAATCAGTCCCTCAGCCTTGGAGGTGGTGTTTACAACGCAGTGGTTGTAGAGAATCTGAAGCACAAGTAAGGACATTGGCGCTTATATAGGCGTCAATGAAGAGAGACGTGTAGCAGACGAGGGCATAATCACTGGTAGGCGGGATTCCCCAGTGGAAGTAGGTCCTTCCCAAATTGATGGGCTAGTTGTAGAAGTCGTGAAGAAGGTCATGTAGATGTCCTCTGAATCAAGATACCATGATGTTGCAGTGCCTGACAAGTTGTGCAAGACAGGTATACAATACCGACAAGATGAAAGTTGTTAGGTAAGACACATATGCAACAGTTAGGTATCTTTATTTCGAAACGTTTCGCCTACACAGTAGGCTTCTTCAGTCGAGTACAGAAAAGTTGATAGAAGCAGAAGATACTTGAAGACGATGTAATCAGTCCATCACCCTTAAAGTTTTGAGGTGGTCAGTCCCTCAGTCCCTCATTGTCTAAGCGCCAATGTCCTTACTTGTGCTTCAGATTCTCTACAACCACTGCGTTGTAAACACCACCTCCAAGGCTGAGGGACTGATTACCTCATCTTTTGTATATAATTCTTCTGTTTTCTAATTATGTCCTGGAATTTGTATTGATAAAGCCACTGGTTGGCGAAACGTCTACAATAAAGGTAACCAGATGTTGCACAAGTGTCTTAACTTTCATCTTGTCGGTATTGTATACCTGTCTTGCACAATCTGGAGATCACTGAAGAGCTTGGGGCAAGTGATCACAAATCCATCACTTTTAGCATTAACTGTGGATACAAGAATAATGATAATACAGTAAAAATTCCTGATTTTCGTTCTGCCGATTACAATGGACTCAGGGAACACCTGCCAAATCTCGATTGGGGTTATCTAGCTAATGATTTTATTGACGATGATCATACTTGCGATTATGAAGGGATTTGCATTTATGATTTTTTTTTCTTAATAATGTACACCGTGCTCAGAGTATATACATTCCCTAGAGAGAAATTAGGTTTAATAATAACGATCCCAAATGGATTAACAGGAGGTTAAAGCATCTATTAGGGGAGAAAAGGGGAATTTATAGGCGCATCAGAAGAGGAGAGGTTAACCTTACTGATCAATATGTTCAGCTTAAAAGAGAAGTAAAAAAGGGGATTAGAAAGGCTAAACGTGACTATGAAATTAGAGTTGCTAATGAATAAAAGACTAATCCAAAAGGGTTCTTTCAAGTGTATAGGACGAAGGTGAAGGAAAAAGTAGGACCTCTGAAAATTCTGACGGATAACGAACTGGAAATGTGTTCCTTATTTAATGACTATTTTTGTCAGTTTTTACACAGGAAGATGTAAATGAGATTCCAGTAATTAACAATTATTTAGTTCCTGATGAATTTAAATTGACTAATATTACTGTCACGAGGGACATGGTTATTAAACAGATAGACAAACTGAAGCAAAATAAGTCCCCGGGACCCGACGAGTTATTTTCCAGGGTACTTAAGGAATGCAAGATGGAGCTTAGTCAGCCATTAACGAGTGTGTTTAATGCGTCCATCCTTACCGGTGTTGTGCCAGAGTTGTGGAAGATGGCTAATGTGGTTCCTATATTCAAATCAGGGGATAAGTCCACTCCTTCAAATTACCGTCCAATAAGCCTGACATCTATAGTGGGCAAGTTATTAGAATCAATTATAGCTGACATTATCAGAAGTCACCTTGAAGAGCATAACTTGATAAATGAATCTCAGCATGGATTTACGAGAGGTCGTTCCTGCCTGACAAATTTACTGACGTTCTTCAATAGAACATTTGAGGCAGCTGATAGTGATAAAGAATATGATATTGTTTATTTGGATTTTCGTAAAGCCTTCGATAGAGTACCTCACAAGAGACTCTTAAGAAAAGTGGCAGCTCATGGTATAGGAGGTAAAGTTCTAGCATGGATAGAGGCATGGCTTACCAATAGAAAGCAGAGTTACCATTAATGGGGTGAAATCTGAATGGGGATTAGTCACTAGTGGCATTCCACAAGGATCAGCTTTAGGTCCTCTCCTGTTCATAATTTACATTAATGACCTTGATGAAGGGATTGGGAATGACATGAGTAAATTTGCTGATGATACAAAGATAGGCCGTATAATTCATTCTGAGGAGGATAGCAATGAACTCCATGAGGATTTGGACAAATTAATGTCTTGGTCTGAAAAATGGCAGATGAAGTTCAATGTGGCTAAGTGTAAGGTACTTGTCCTTGGTAATGAAAACAACCCTCGAAGCTATAATCTAGGTGAAGTAGAGCTTGGTCATACAGAATGTGAAAAAGACTTGGGAGTCATGGTAAACAGAAATCTAAAGCCAAGACAGCAGTGCCTTAGTGTGCACAACAAGGCTAACAGATTACTTGGATTTATCTCAAGAAGTATAAGTAAGAGAAGTCAAAAAGTTATTTTACAACTCTATACATCACTAGTGAGGCCTCATCTAGATTATGCTGCTCAGTTTTGGTCCCCTTACTACAGGATGTATATAGACTCATTAGAGAACATACAGAGAAGAATGACTAAAATGAAGATAGACTTAAAGCCTTAAATCTCCACTCTCTGGAGAGACGTAGAATGAGGGGAGATGTCATTGAAGTGTATAAGTGGATGATAGGCATAAACAAAGGAGATATTAATAAAGTTCTGAGGGTGTCGAACCAGGTAAGAACCAGAAATAATGGATTTAAGTTGGATAAATTTAGATTTAGAAATGACATAGGTAAGTACTGGTTTTCTAACAGAGTTGTAGATGCATGGAACAATCTTTCCAGTTGGGCGATAGAGGCTATGATCTTGGGTAGCTTTAAGAAGAGATTGGACAAATATATGAGTGGGAGGGGTTGGGTTTGGTTGGTGTCATTGGGTACGGGAGTTATTTCTTGGGTAGCTTTACGTAGAGGTCGTTTTGATAAGGACCTGCCTTGCATAGGCCAGTAGGCCTTCTGCAGTGTTCCTCCATTCTTATGTTCTTATGTTTATGTTATTCCATCAGCGTTTGTGTGCCATACCTTCAGTTTCCTCTCCAACACTGTGGTTTGGGGGCCTGTGAGGGTGGGAGACCTGGTAGCGTACTGTGGGATTCTATAGCTGGGTGTTGGATGGAAGCTGTGAGTATGGATTGTAGTTTGTGTTGGGATGGTGTGATAGGTTGTGGGGTTCTGAGGATGGTTCTGTGTGTGCTTGCCCTTGCTGCTCTGTCCTGCTCTGATTGACCTCTGCTGGTTCCGTCTTTGTCTCCTTTCCTAGCTCCTTTCGCTTTTTTGTCCTCTCCCTCAGCTGCTGTCGTTCTGTTTGTGTTCTGTCTCTGTCTAGGAATACCCTCTTGTACTCTTCCGAGTACTTCAACCATGGTTTCTCTTGGAGAATCCTGTTCTGCACTGTTTCTGTCCTGAGAATCAGTTTGATCGGTCATTTTCTCCCCTTCAAGTACACCCCCTGTTCTCTGAAAATTTACAATCTCGTCCATGTCTTCTTCACCTATTTCTGTGATGATGTTCTCAATCTCCTTTCTTTCTGCC
>NC_091295.1:20966690-21011690 GCF_038502225.1 Cherax quadricarinatus | reverse complement strand
TAGCCAGGCTAGGTGTCCTAGTGGCCCCCTCTGTAATTAGTATTTTATAACATGTAAACCACACAATACCCAAAACCTGTAAACCCCACATTGTAACCCTTATAGAGAATAAACTTGAATTGAATTGACGTACACGATGTACAGTATCTTGAACGATTCCTTACTAAGGTATCGGACCGCTATTCTCATGTTTGCCAGGCGCCCATTTGCTGCAGTAGTTATCTGGTTGACATGTGCTTCCGGAGACATGCTCGGTGTTATACTCACCCCAAGATCTTTCTCGTTGAGCGAGGTTGCAGTCTTTGGCCACCTAGCCTATAACTCTGTCTGCGGTCTTCTTTGCCCTTACCCGATCTTCATGGCTTTGCATTTGGCAGGGTTAAATTCGAGAAGCCAGTTGCTGTACCAGGTTTCCAGTCTGTCCAGGTCTCTTTAAGTCCTGCCTGATCCTCATCGGATTTAATTCTCCTCATTAACTTCACATCATCTGCAACAGAGACACTTCCATCATGTTATTCACATATACTTGTGTGTGTCTGTACCTGTGTGTGTCTGTACTTGTGTGTGTGTCTGTACTTGTGTGTGTGTCTGTACTTGTGTGTGTGTCTGTACTTGTGTGTGTGTCTGTACTTGTGTGTGTGTGTCTGTACTTGTGTGTGTGTGTCTGTACTTGTGTGTGTGTCTGTACTTGTGTGTGTGTGTGTCTGTACTTGTGTGTGTGTGTCTGTACTTGTGTGTGTGTCTGTACTTGTGTGTGTGTGTCTGTACTTGTGTGTGTGTCTGTACTTGTGTGTGTGTGTCTGTACTTGTGTGTGTGTCTGTACTTTTGTGTGTGTCTGTACTTGTGTGTGTGTCTGTACTTGTGTGTGTGTGTCTGTACTTGTGTGTGTGTCTGTACTTGTGTGTGTGTCTGTACTTGTGTGTGTGTCTGCACTTGTGTGTGTCTGTGTGTGTGTGCACTTCATGTTTCTTTGTATCTATGTATTTCTTTGTGATAATACTCACCTATATCTCTCCCCTCTAACATCTCTCCCCTCTCATTATCTCTCCCCTCTCCCATTTCCCATCTATCTCTCTCTCTCTCTCTCTCCCCTCCTCTCCTCTCTCTCCCCCTCTCCTCTCTCTCCCTTCTCTCTCTTTCTCTCCCCCCCCTCCCCTCTCCCCCTTCTCCCCTGTCTCTCCCCCTCTCTCTCCCCTCTCTTTACTCTCTCTACTCTCTCTCTCTTCTCTCTCTCTCTCTCTCTCTCTCTCTCTCTCTCTCTCTCTCTCTCTCTCTCTCTCTCTCTCTCCCTCTCCCTTTCTCTCTCTCTCTCTCTCTCTCTCTCTCTCTCTCTCTCTCTCTCTCTCTCTCTCTTTTTTTTTTTTTTTTTTTTTTTTTTTTTTTTTTTCTCTCTCTCTTTTCTTTTTTTTTTTACACAGGGTTTGACAAGGTTAAGGATCCCTAGCTTTATTGACAAGCTATTTACAGGTTAAGGATTCCTAACTTTATTGGCTAAGAGCTGTTACTTACATCAGCTCATTTGAAAGCATTTTTATTGTTAAGAGGCATACAAGTAGGGAACAGGACGAAGTTGGAGCCATCTGTGGGCCAGCATTTTCATTTGATCAACTGACTTTATCTCGTTGACATCATTATGCTGTACGAATGTGTTCCATACTCGAGTCATCCTGGGTATGTATGATCTCAGATGGAGTGATGTTCTGGAGAAGGGTACAGCCAGAGTGAAGTTGCTGCTTTCTGCCCGTCTTGTGGCATAAAAGCTTGTTTCACGCTGTCCTCGAAGTGGATCCAAGTGTGGTATTTTGACAATATTGGCCTTGTACATAACAGTAAGGCCACCCACATCCCTCCTATGTTGAAGGCTCTGCTGAAATGACAGATCTATCCAGAATTGGTCCAGGCGAGAGATGAGACGTCTTGCTCTGTTCTCTACTCTGTCAAGCAGTCGCAGATGAGAGGGGGGGGGCAGGCAAACCAAGAAAGTGGAGCATACTCAAGGTGTGAGCGTACTTGCGCCTCGTACAGGATCTTGCAACCCCTACTGTCAAGCAGATGCGAGATATGGCGAAGTGCTGTAAGCTTCCTGGCTGCCTTGTTTGCAAGATTTACAACATGGTTCTTCATGGTTAGTTTGGAGTCAAATTTCACCCCAAGGATATCAACTTCTTCTCCAGGTGCGAACACCCTCCCATTCATCCATGGTAGCATTACCATCATGGTGCCTAGAGACGATCATCATTTGCGTTTTCTCAGGTGCAAATGTTACTTGCCATCTATTTCCCCAAGATGATATAGCTCTCAGCTGGTGATTGGTGTAGCTTAGAGCAGCTGGCATTTCTTCTCTTGGATAAGTGAATGTCAGTGTGCAGTCGTCTGCATATGCATGTGATTCTGGGATAAGATGAAGAAGGTCGTTGAAGTAGACATTCCATAACAATGGACCCAGCACGCTTCCTTGTGGAACACTTGCCCCAATAGGATGTCTTGCTGATTCTGTTCCATTGAGAACTACACTTAGAGATCTACCATGAAGGTAATCACTGAGGAGACATAGCGTTGAGCTTGCAATTCCCAGTGCTTGAAGTTTTGCTAAGAGGCCCTGGTGCCACACCCGGTCGAAAGCGCCAGCAATGTCCAGTGCTACCACACAGCTGACTTTGGATTCATCCAGTGACTGGTGCCACTTAGTGGAGAGGTTTAGCAACAGATCAGCAGCAGAGTAACCTTTCCTGAAGCCATATTGACGATCACAAAGTAGTGAGTGGTAGTCAAAAAACTCTGTCATTTGTCTTGAGATTATTGTCTCAAGGATCTTACCAGTGATTGACAGGAGTGACACTGGTCTGTAGTTGCTGATTTCTGTTCTGCTCTTCTTTTAGTGAACAGGGACTACATTTGCCTCTTTCCATAGAGAGGGCCATTTACACTGTACTAGGCAGTGCTGAAAGATGCGAGTTAGAGGTGCTGCTAGCTGGTCTGCACATCTTCTCAACAATTTTGGGCTCAATTTGTCTGGGCCCACAGCCTTTTCTTGGTCAAGCGATTTAAGAAGGAAATGCTCCTCCTCCTGCCTTATTGTCACCACTGACAGTTTTGACACAGTTCTTGCAGCTAGCCAAGGAGGGTCCCTTGCTGGATCAGGAACTTGCATTTTGGTAGCAAAGTGTTCAGCAAAGAGGTCCACCTTCTCTTGACTACTAGTAGAGGTGGTCCCATCCTGTCGATTTAGAGGTGGAATGAGCTCATCAGGCAGATAACCTTGTCTGTCCTTGACCAGGGACCACCAGGTTTTGGAGCCTACCCTACCTGATGCTAGCTTTCTTTTAGTGTCCACCTCCCATTTAGCAATGGCCCACTTTTGAACGTCACCCATATGCCTACAGGCTTGCGTGTGCAAGTTCCTGTTATAGGTGGTAGGATGTCTCTTATACCTTCGCCATGCTTTGTACTTAGCAGTAGCAGCCTCTCTACAACGAAAGCCAAACCAAGGTTGATCTGAAGGCTTTGTCACATATTGCCGGTGAGGAATGTGTTCTTGTTGTAGATTAAGGATGTGTCCAGTGAAGGCTTTCACTTGGTTGTTAACATCCCCTTGGAGAAGAGCATTCCAATCGGTGGTGGCGAGCTCAGAGCGAAGGGCTGGCCAATTACCTCTTTCCCATAGCCAGGTTGTGCGTGTGGACTCCTCACCTCGTTCTGTTGGGATCTTAAGTGTCGTAAAAACAGCCTTGTGGTCAGACGATCCAACGTAGCCGAGGGGTTGACAAGTGACTATGCCTTCTGCCAGATCACTCACTACTGGGTCAAGGGAGGAGCCAGAGATATGAGTAGGGAAATCAACAAAGTTTCTCATGTCAAACACTGCAAGAAGGTCATCAAAGTCCCTCTGTATAAGGTGCTGGTTGAGGTCACCAACAATTATAATATGTTGACAGTTGTGTTGTAGCAGAAGGGAGTCAATATTTTCCATTAGGAAGTTGATGGGGTCTGCATGTTGCCACTGAGGTCTGTACATTGCACATGCTAGTACAGAGGTACTAGTGTTTATACAGAGCTTGAAGAACATCATTTCAAGATGTGTAGGGGTGGCAACATCTATGTGCTGGGCATGAACACTTTTAGAGAAGCACACAGCAACACCACCTCCTTGCCCTTGCCTCTCTCTCTCTCTCTCTCTCTCTCTCTCTCTCTTTCTCCCTCTCTCCCTCTCTCCCTCTCTCTCTCTCTCTCTCTCTCTCTCTCTCTTGTATTTGTTCTTGTATGTGTGTTTTATACACCTCTATTTGTACTCACATATTTGTAGTTGCAGGGGTCGAGTCACAGCCCCTGGCCCCTCCACTTCGCTGGTTGCTACTAGGTCCAATCTCTCCCTTCTCCATTAGCTTTATCGTATCTCTTCTTAAAGCTATGTATGGATTCTGCCTCCACTTGCCAGATTGTTCCACTTCCTGACAAATCTAAAGATGAAGAAATATTTCTTAACATCGCCATGACTCATCCGAGTGTATTTGTGCTTGTGTCCGTACTTTGTGTGTGTGTGCGTGTGTCCGTACTTTGTGTGTGTCCGTACTTTGTGTGTGTGTGTGTGTGTCCGTACTTTGTGTGTGTCCGTACTTGGGGGAGGTTGTCATGTGGGACAAGATTTTTATCCAAATTCTCAATTTCAGAATGTCGCTGCTTCTTATACTAATCCTGTACATCTGTGTTGGTTGTTGGATGAGGCAGCATTGAACATTGCCTTGATGGTAGTGCCTTGATGGTAGTGCCTTGATGGTAGTGCCTTGATGGTAGTGCCTTGATGGTAGTGTCTTGATGGTAGTGCCTTGATAGTAGTGCCTTGATGGTAGTGTCTTGATAGTAGTGCCTTGATGGTAGTGCCTTGATAGTAGTGCCTTGATGGTAGTGCCTTGATGGTAGTGCCTTGATAGTAGTGCCTTGATGGTAGTGTCTTGATGGTAGTGTCTTGATGGTAGTGCCTTGATGGTAGTGTCTTGATGGTAGTGCCTTGATAGTAGTGCCTTGATGGTAGTGCCTTGATGGTAGTGCCTTGATAGTAGTGCCTTGATGGTAGTGCCTTGATGGTAGTGCCTTGATAGTAGTGCCTTGATGGTAGTGCCTTGATGGTAGTGTCTTGATGGTAGTGCCTTGATGGTAGTGTCTTGATGGTAGTGCCTTGATGGTAGTGCCTTGATGGTAGTGCTTTGATGGTAGTGCCTTGATGGTAGTGCCTTGATGGTAGTGTCTTGATGGTAGTGTCTTGATGGTAGTGCCTTGATAGTAGTGCCTTGATGGTAGTGCCTTGATGGTAGTGTCTTGATGGTAGTGCCTTGATGGTAGTGTCTTGATGGTAGTGCCTTGATGGTAGTGCTTTGATGGTAGTGCCTTGATGGTAGTGCCTTGATGGTAGTGTCTTGATGGTAGTGTCTTGATGGTAGTGCCTTGATAGTAGTGCCTTGATGGTAGTGCCTTGATGGTAGTGTCTTGATGGTAGTGCCTTGATGGTAGTGTCTTGATGGTAGTGCCTTGATGGTAGTGCTTTGATGGTAGTGCCTTGATGGTAGTGCCTTGATGGTAGTGTATTGATGGTAGTGTCTTGATGGTAGTGCCTTAATAGTAGTGCCTTGATGGTAGTGCCTTGATGGTAGTGTCTTGATGGTAGTGCCTTGATGGTAGTGCCTTGATGGTAGTGCTTTGATGGTAGTGCCTTGATGGTAGTGCCTTGATGGTAGTGTGTTGATGGTAGTGCCTTGATGGTAGTGCCTTGATGGTAGTGCCTTGATGGTAGTGTCTTGATGCTAGTGCCTTGATGGTAGTGCCTTGATGGTAGTGCCTTGATGGTAGTGCCATGATGGTAGTGTCTTGATGGTAGTGTCTTGATGGTAGTGCCTTGATGGTAGTGCCTTGATGGTAGTGCCTTTATGGTAGTATCTTGATGGTAGTGCCTTGATGGTAGTGCCTTGATGGTAGTGCCTTGATGGTAGTGTCTTGATGGTAGTGCCTTGATGGTAGTGCCTTGATGGTAGTGCCTTGATGGTAGTGTCTTGATGGCAGTGCCTTGATGGTAGTGCCTTGATGGTAGTGCCTTGATGGTAGTGCCTTGATGGTAGTACCTTGATGGTAGTATCTTAGTGGTAGTGCCTTGATGGTAGTGCCTTGATGGTAGTGCCTTGATGGTAGAGTCTTGATGGTAGTGTCTTGATGGTAGTGCCTTGATGGTAGTGCCTTAATGGTAGTGCCTTGATGGTAGTGTCTTGATGGTAGTGCATTTATGGTAGTGCCTTGATGGTAGTGCCTTGATGGTAGTGTCTTGATGGTAGTGTCTTGATGGTAGTGTCTTGATGGTAGTGTCTTGATGGTAGTGCCTTGATGGTAGTGCCTTGATGGTAGTGTCTTGATGGTAGTGTCTTGATGGTAGTGCCTTGATGGTAGTGTCTTGATGGTAGTGCCTTGATGGTAGTGCTTTGATGGTAGTGCCTTGATGGTAGTGCCTTGATGGTAGTGTATTGATGGCAGTGTCTTGATGGTAGTGCCTTAATAGTAGTGCCTTGATGGTAGTGCCTTGATGGTAGTGTCTTGATGGTAGTGCCTTGATGGTAGTGCCTTGATGGTAGTGCTTTGATGGTAGTGCCTTGATGGTAGTGCCTTGATGGTAGTGCCTTGATGGTAGTGCTTTGATGGTAGTGCCTTGATGGTAGTGTCTTGATGCTAGTGCCTTGATGGTAGTGCCTTGATGGTAGTGCCTTGATGGTAGTGCCATGATGGTAGTGTCTTGATGGTAGTGTCTTGATGGTAGTGCCTTGATGGTAGTGCCTTGATGGTAGTGCCTTTATGGTAGTATCTTGATGGTAGTGCCTTGATGGTAGTGCCTTGATGGTAGTGCCTTGATGGTAGTGTCTTGATGGTAGTGCCTTGATGGTAGTGCCTTGATGGTAGTGCCTTGATGGTAGTGTCTTGATGGCAGTGCCTTGATGGTAGTGCCTTGATGGTAGTGCCTTGATGGTAGTGCCTTGATGGTAGTGCCTTGATGGTAGTACCTTGATGGTAGTATCTTAGTGGTAGTGCCTTGATGGTAGTGCCTTGATGGTAGTGCCTTGATGGTAGAGTCTTGATGGTAGTGTCTTGATGGTAGTGCCTTGATGGTAGTGCCTTAATGGTAGTGCCTTGATGGTAGTGTCTTGATGGTAGTGCCTTTATGGTAGTGCCTTGATGGTAGTGCCTTGATGGTAGTGTCTTGATGGTAGTGTCTTGATGGTAGTGTCTTGATGGTAGTGTCTTGATGGTAGTGCCTTGATGGTAGTGCCTTGATGGTAGTGTCTTGATGGTAGTGTCTTGATGGTAGTGCCTTGATGGTAGTGTCTTGATGGTAGTGCCTTGATGGTAGTGCTTTGATGGTAGTGCCTTGATGGTAGTGCCTTGATGGTAGTGTATTGATGGCAGTGTCTTGATGGTAGTGCCTTAATAGTAGTGCCTTGATGGTAGTGCCTTGATGGTAGTGTCTTGATGGTAGTGCCTTGATGGTAGTGCCTTGATGGTAGTGCTTTGATGGTAGTGCCTTGATGGTAGTGCCTTGATGGTAGTGTGTTGATGGTAGTGCCTTGATGGTAGTGCCTTGATGGTAGTGCCTTGATGGTAGTGTCTTGATGCTAGTGCCTTGATGGTAGTGCCTTGATGGTAGTGCCTTGATGGTAGTGCCATGATGGTAGTGTCTTGATGGTAGTGTCTTGATGGTAGTGTCTTGATGGTAGTGCCTTGATGGTAGTGCCTTGATGGTAGTGCCTTTATGGTAGTATCTTGATGGTAGTGCCTTGATGGTAGTGCCTTGATGGTACTGCCTTGATGGTAGTGTCTTGATGGTAGTGCCTTGATGGTAGTGCCTTGATGGTAGTGCCTTGATGGTAGTGTCTTGATGGCAGTGCCTTGATGGTAGTGCCTTGATGGTAGTGCCTTGATGGTAGTGCCTTGATGGTAGTGCCTTGATGGTAGTACCTTGATGGTAGTATCTTGATGGTAGTGCCTTGATGGTAGTGCCTTGATGGTAGTGCCTTGATGGTAGAGTCTTGATGGTAGTGTCTTGATGGTAGTGCCTTGATGGTAGTGCCTTAATGGTAGTGCCTTGATGGTAGTGTCTTGATGGTAGTGCCTTTATGGTAGTGCCTTGATGGTAGTGCCTTGATGGTAGTGTCTTGATGGTAGTGTCTTGATGGTAGTGTCTTGATGGTAGTGTCTTGATGGTAGTGCCTTGATGGTAGTGCCTTGATGGTAGTGTCTTGATGGTAGTGTCTTGATGGTAGTGCCTTGATGGTAGTGTCTTGATGGTAGTGTCTTGATGGTTGTGCCTCGATGGTAGTGCCTTGAGGGTAGTGCCTTGATTGTAGTGCCTTGATGGTAGTGTCTTGATGGTAGTGCCTTGATGGTAGTGCCTTGATGGTAGTGCCTTGAAGGTAGTTCCTTGATGGTGGTGCCTTGATGGTAGTGCCTTGATGGTAGTGTCTTGATGGTGGCAGTGTCTTGATGGTGGTGTCTTGATGGTTGTGTCTTGATGATAGTGCCTTCATGGAGGCAGTGTCTTGATGGTAGTGTCTTGATGGTTGTGTCTTGATAATAGTGCCCTGATGGTGACAGTGTCTTGATGGTGTCTTGATGGTTGTGTCTTGATGATAGTGCCTTGATGGTGGCAGTGTCTTGATGGTGGTGTCTTGATGGCTGTGTCTTGATGACAGTGCCTTGATGGTGGCAGTGTCTTGATGGTGGTGTCTTGATGGTAGTGCATTGATGGTTGTGCCTTGATGGTAGTACCTTGATGGTAGTGTCTTGATGGACGTGCCTTGATGGTAGTGTCTTGATGGTGGCAGCGTCTTGATGGTGTCAGTGTCTTGATGGTGGCAGTGTCTTGATGGTGGCAGTGTATTGATGGTGGTGTCTTGATGGTAGTGTCATGATGGTAGTGCCTTGATGGTAGTGCCTTGATGGTAGTGTCTTGATGGTAGTGCCTTGATGGCAGTGCCTTGATGGAATTGTCTTGATGGTATTGCCTTGATGGTAGTGTCTTGATGGTGGCAGTGTCTTGATGGTGTCAGCGTCTTGATGGTGGCAGTATCTTGATGGTGGCAGTGTCTTGATGGTGGTGTCTTGACGGTAGTGTCTTGATGGTAGTGTCTTGATGGTGGCAGTGTCTTGATTGTAGTGCCTTGATGGTGGCAGTGTCTTGATTGTAGTGCCTTGATGGTGGCAGTGTCTTGATGGTAGTGCCTTAATGGTGGCAGTGTCTTGATGGTAGTGTCTTGATGGTAGTGCCTTGATGGTGGCAGTGTCTTGATGGTAGTGTCTTGATTTGATGATAGTGCCTTGATGGTGGCAGTGTCTTGATGGTAGTGTATTGATGGTAGTGTCTTGATGGTGGCAGTGTCTTGATGGTAGTGCCTTGATGATTGCAGTGTCTTGATGGTAGTGTCTTGATGGTAGTGTCTTGATGGTGGCAGTGTCTCGATGGCAGTGCCTTGATGGTGGCAGTGTCTTGATGGCAGTGCCTTAATGGTAGTGCCTTGATGGTGGAAGTGTCTTGATGGCAGTGTCTTGATGGTGGTGTCTTGATGGTTGTGTCTTGATAGTGCTTGATGGTGGCAGTCTTGATGGTGGTGCCTTGATGGTTGTGTCATGATGGCAGTGTCTTGATGGTAGTGTCTTGATGGTAGTGCCTTTATGGTAGTGTCTTGATGGTAGTGTCTTGATGGTAGTGTCTTGATGGTAGTGTCTTATGGTAGTGCCTTGATGGTAGTGTCTTGATGGTAGTGTCTTGATGGTAGTGTCTTGATGGTAGTGTCTTGATGGTGGTGTCTTGATGGCTGTGTCTTGATGGTTGTGTCTTGATGATAGTGCCTTGATGGTGGCAGTGTCTTGATGGTAGTGCCTTGATGGTGGCAGTGTCTTGAAGGTGGTGTATTGATGGTTGTGTCTTGATGATAGTGCCTTGATGGTGGCACTGTCTTGATGGTGGTGTCTTGATGGTGGTGTCTTGATGGTTGTGTCATGATGATAGTGCCTTGATGGTGGTAGTGTCTTGATTGTAGTGTCTTGATGATGACAGTGTCTTGATGGTAGTGTCTTGATGGTGGTGTTTGGATGGTAGTTCCTTGATGGTGCCAGTGTCTTGATGGTAGTGCCTTGATGGTGGAAGTGTCTTGATGGAAGTGTCTTGGTGGTGGTGTCTTGATGATTGTCCCTTGATGGTGGCAGTGTCTTGATGGTAGTGTCTTGATGGTGACAATGTCTTGATGGTAGTGTCTTGATGGTAGTGTCTTGATTGTAGTGCCTTGATGGTGGCAGTGTCTTGATTGTAGTGCCTTGATGGTAGTGTTTTGATGGTAGTGCCTTGATGGTTGTGTCTTGATGATAGTGCCTTGATGGTGACAGTGTCTTGATCGTAGTGCCTTGATGGTGGCAGTGTCTTGATGGTTGTGTCTTGATGGTTGTGTCTTGATGGTAGTGCCTTGATGATGGCAGAGTCTTGATTGTAGTGCCTTGATGGTAGTGTCTTGATGGTAGTGCCTTAATGGTAGTGTCTTGATGGTAGTGACTTGATGGTGGTGTCTTAATAATAGTGCCTTGATGATAGTGTCTTGATGGTAGTGCCTTGATGGTGGCATTGTCTTGATAGTAGTGTCTTGATGGTAGTGCCTTGATGGTGGCAGTGTCTTGATAGTAGTGTCTTGATGGTAGTGCCTTGATGGTAGTGCCTTGATGATGGCAGCGTTGTTACACCCTTTTGTTCATTTTAAGTACTGTTTCTTATCACAATGGTATAGTTTTACATGTTATTTTTGCTATTTCATTTAATATTATATTCAGGAGTAATTCCATTAGTAGCTAAAATGGATTTACTCGACTTTATAATATTATCTGGTCGTATTACTTAGCTTTGTATTTAGGTAGGTCGTTTAATTAGTGCCAACTGCTGGTGACCTGGCCAAGCACCAGTAGGTGTTTCGAGCTGCTCAACCCCTGTTCCGACCGAGACAAAGTGGGCTGGTAAAGCCTCACAGAGTTCAGTTCATACCTTCCTTTGGACCAGGAAGGGTCGAGGGAAGTATCCACCTCTAAACCACCATTTGCCTCCCTAGAAAATCCCAGGAATTTTCGGGAGCTTACTGCTAAGACTTATCTCGGTTGGAGAAGGCGGTTGAGAAGCTCTTAGAGAAAGTGAAGCCAAGTGAGCAAGCCTCTGTTGTGTATGAGGACTTATTGTAAAGTGAACCCTATCATAAGAAATCTATTAATGTGTTAGAGTTTTTAGGCAACGCCTGTGCATGTGCCTATACTAATATTTCGTGACTCACTCAGAGCCATTTGTAAATACTAAACCCAGTACTGTTGTTTTAATGAGTAATGGTAAAAGTATTCTACTCATAGTGCAAAATATGAGAAAGTGAATTTAAGTGATTATGATTATTAATAAATTAAATAGAAACTAAGAAAATTCCTTTTCCTCTGAAGTGAGTACCTAGACGTACTAAGTTTGTTACGAAAAGCACTATAACTCAGGGACCAACTGACTATGTTCGTAACAAGCGTCTTGAAGGTGGTGTCTTGATGGTGGTGTCTTGATGATAGTGCCTTGATGGTGGCAGTGCCTTGATGGTAGTGTCTTGATGATGGTAGTGTCTTCATGATAATGTCTTGATGGTTGTCTTGATGATAGTGCCTTGATGGTGGCAGTGTCTTGATGGTAGTGTCTAGATGGTGGTAGTGTCTAGATGGTGGTAGTGTCTAGATGGTGGTAGTGTCTAGGTGGTGGTGGTGTCTAGATGGTGGTGGTGTCTAGATGGTGGTGGTGTCTAGATGGTGGTGGTGTCTAGATGGTGGTGGTGTCTAGATGGTGGTGGTGTCTAGATGGTGGTGGTGTCTAGATGGTGGTGGTGTCTAGATGGTGGTAGTGTCTAGATGGTGGTAGTGTCTAGATGGTGGTAGTGTCTAGATGGTGGTAGTGTCTAGATGGTGGTAGTGTCTAGATGGTGGTAGTGTCTAGATGGTGGTAGTGTCTAGATGGTGGTAGTGTCTAGATGGTAGCAGTCTTGATTGTAGTGCCTTGGTGTCACTGTCTTGATGGTGTCAGTGTCTTGATGACAGTGCCTTGGTGTCAGTGTCTTGATAGTAGTGTCTTGATGGCAATGCCTTGATGTCAGTGTTTTGATGTCAGGTTAACTCACTGCTTATACCTATACTAGCCACCAAACATTAACAACAACATTAACCACAATATACTGCCCACCATACATTACCACCCTGTATTAACACCATACATTAACCACCGTACATTAACCACCGTACACTGGCCACTATGCATTCCCCGCCCTGTATTAACCACCATATATTAACCACCGTACATTAACCACCATACACTAGCCACCATACACTAACGATCATTCGTTAACAACCATATACCAACCATCCTACACCAACTAACCCCAGTAAACCAGCTGCCTTCCAGCCACCATCTGGCCAGCATATATATGAAGCCAACTTGTGGCGTATGACAGATGGAGCTTCGTAAGTCTTGGGTTTAACCCACGATAACTGGCCCCCATTCTTCACGACGCGGTTTATCACCCCTCCAGCCCTCATAAATCTCGGGGAATCATGAGGGGCAACTTGGTGAGAGAAGATGAGTGAAGGAAACGAGAGCAGGAGTCTTGTGGCCAGCATTTTTTTTTTTTTGATGGCTTGCCTAGCAAAGGCCGGCAGAGCAGGGCAGGGCAGGGCCGGGCCGGGCCTGGCAGGGCCGGGCAGGGTGGGGCAGACAACCTCAGGGTGCGGTAGCTATTTAAGCTGTAAGAACATAAGAAAGAAGGAACACTGCAACAGGCCTACTGACCCATGCGGAGCAGGTCCATGTTCCCCCCCCCCGGATTAGACCAATGACCCACCCCCCCGGATTAGCCCAATGACCCACCCAGTCTGGTCACCTCCACTCAAAGATGGAGCACTGGACCAGACTCAGCAGCAAAAGCTAGTCAGTTCCAACTCACACCCACCCACACCCACTCATGTATTTATCTAACCTATTTTTAAAACTACACAACGTTTTAGCCTGAATAACTGAACTCGGGAGTTTGTTCCACTCATCCACAACTCTATTACCAAACCAGTGCTTTCCTATATCCTTCCTGAATCTGAATTTTTCCAACTTGAAACCATTGCTGCGAGTCCTGTCTTGGCTGAAAATTTTCAGCATTCTATTTACATCCCCTTTATTTATTTATTCCTGTTTTCCATTTATACACCTCGATCATATCCCCCCTAATTCTACGCCTTTCGAGAGAGTGCAGATTCAGGGCCCTCAGTCTATCCTCATATGGAAGATTTCTGATACATGGGATCATCTTTGTCATCCTTCTCTGTACGTTTTCCAGAGCATTTATATCCACTCTGTAATACGGTGACCAGAACTGAGCAGCATAGTCTAAATGAGGCCTAACCAAGGATATATAGAGTTGAACAACCTGAGGACTTCTATTATTTATACTTCTAGATATGAATGTACTGTAGTCTTAGTTTTAGATTACTGCTAACCAGAACTCATAAATCCTTTTCGCAATCGGTAGTATTAAGATCTACATTATTTAGTTTATATGTAGCATGGTTATTTAACTGTCCAACATTTAGAACTTTGCATTTGTCAATATTAAACTACATCTGCCACTTCTCCGACCATTGCATCAGTCTATTCAAATCATCCTGGAGTGCTCTATTGTCCACATTAGAATGAATTGGACGGCCTATTTTGGTGTCATCAGCAAATTTGCTTATGTCGCTATTTATTCCCTCATCTATGTCGTTTATGTAAATTGTGAACAACAACGGGCCCAACACTGACCCCTGAGGAACACCACTTCTGACGTGCCCCCATTCTGATTTCTCCCCATTTATGCAAACTCTGCTGTCTATTTGTCAACCATGCCTCTACCCAGGAAAAAATTTCTCCTCCTATTCCGTGTGCCTTAAGTTTCCTCAATAGCCTCTGGTGTGGAACTCTATCGAAAGCCTTACTGAAGTCCATATACACAATATCATATTCATTACCATGATCTACCTCCTCAAACACCTTAGTGAAAAAAGTTAGTAAATTCGTAAGGCAGGAACGCCCTTTTGAAAACCGTGTAGAGATTCATTAATCAATCTGTGCCTGTCAAGATGGCTATGAATTGCTTCGGCAATTATTGATTCCATAAATTTTCCCACTATGGAGGTAAGGCTTATTGGTCTATAGTTCGAAGCCAAGGACCTGTCACCTGTCTTGTAAATAGGTATTACATTTGCCATTTTCCACTTATCAGGCACTATGCCAGTTTGTAGTGATATGTTAAAAAGATTAGCCAAAGGTATGCTAAGTTCCTCTTTACATTCCTTTAACACCCTTGCAAACAGATCATCAGGGCCTGGGGATTTGTTAGGTTTTAGTTTCTCTATTTGTCTGAGGACCATGTCACTAGTTACCGCAATCCTACATAGTTTATTATCATCCTGTTCTACATAATCTATTATTTCAGGAATATCGCTAGTATTTTCCTGGGTGAAAACTGAGAGGAAGTAGGTATTGAGAATTTCACACATATCCTTATCACTGTCAGTGATCTGACCAGAGTTACTCTTAAGTGGGCCAATCTTGTCCCTAATCTTACTTCTGTATACCTGAAAGAACCCTTTTGGGTTAGTCTTTGAATCCCTTGCGACCTTAGCCTCATAATCCCTTTTTGCTTTTCTTATTCCTTTCTTTATTTCTCTCTTTAATTGAATATATTGATTTCTTAACTGCCCATCCCCTCTTTTGATACGCCTATATATGCCCCTCTTTTGACCAATGAGATGTTTTAATCTATTGTTCATCCATTTGGGATCATTTTTGTTAGATCTAATTTCCCTACTCGGAACAAAAGTTATCTGGGCAGCTAGAACTATGCTCTGAAAAACGTCATATTGGCAACCAAGATCATCTACCTGACCCATAGTCAGGACATCCCAATTTAGCCCACCCAGGTAATTTTTCAGTCCCATGAAGTCGGCCAAGCGAAAATCTGGGACAGAGATTTGATTGCAGTTATCTGGGTAATTCCATGTTATATTGAAGCTAAGTGATTTGAGATCACTTTCCCCAAGCTCATCATTAACCTCAAGATTATTAATTAGTGAATCTTTGTTAGCAAGAACCAAGTAAAGCAGATTGTTTCCTCTAGTTGGTTCTGTCACATCCAGTTCTAAAAAGCAATCCTGAACCGTATCAAGAAAGTCGCTAGACTCAAGATTTCCTGTCATATTGTTCCAATCAGTTTGTTTAAAGTTAAAATCTCCATTATCACAACATTTTCATATCTAGATGCCTTATGAATTCCGTCCCATAACAGCTTACTGAACTCCCTATCAAGGTTTGGGGGCCTATAAATCACACCCAAAATTAATTTGTTACGTCCCTCGAGAAACTGTAGCCAAACAGATTCTGTGGTCGATGTTTCTAATCTTATATCATGTCTAAGACAACAATTTAAATTTTCTCTGACATACATCGCCCCACTACTACCCTTCCTGTTGACCCTATCAGTGTGGAATAGTTTATAACCCTGTATGTTGCATTCAGAAGGCATTTCTCTATCTTTCAGGTTTAACCTGGTCTCTGTTATACCAATAATATCTATATTACCTGCACTTGCAAGTAATCTTAGCTCATCTATCTTATTTCTTAGACTCCTACTATTTGTATAGTAAACCCTAAGGGAGCTAGTCACTCGTTGCCCTCTGCTATATCTTTTTGTTTGTTGATCAATTGATTTGCCATTACTAGCAACTTTATTTTGAATATTGTCTTTTAAACATATCCCTGAAGTATCCCGGTAATAACTGCTGTTATTAACCCTAATGCTGCAGCCTGATTGTTTCCCACAAACACCCATACCTCTATGATATATCAGTTTAAATTCCTAGACAAGTCATCAATTACCCTCTCAATTGATTTGGCTAATGCAACCACTCCATCCCCAGAGAGATGAACCCCATCCCTTGCATACATATCACGTTTGCCAAAGAATAGGTTCCAGTTATCAGTGAATGGGATTGCAAGTTCCAACTTGCAATTTATACCAATTGCCCTAGACATCCATTCATTACCCACTCCCTTTCTAGGCAAGATGCTACATATGACTGGGATCCCTCCCTTAGACCTAACTACTTCTATAGCTAACCTGTACTTATCCAGCAGCTCCTCTCTCCTGCCCTTCCCAATGTCATTACCCCCAGCACTAAGACAGATAATGGGCTTGTTCCCATTACCTGCCATAATATTATCCAACCTGCTGACTATGTCACCAACACCAGCTCCAGGAAGGCACACTCTCTGACCTTTCTGTCTTACAAAATGCACGGTCCATATATCTTACCTGAGAATTGCCTACTATTAAAATATTCTTACCTTGATTAGCAGGGAAATCAGTGGTACCTTCAACCTCACTAACCACTGAAGTTCACTCGTCTTGGAGAACAGAGAATCGATTTCCTACCTTCACATCTCCTCTATTAACTCTCCTCATCTTCCTTAAAGGAAGATTTGCCTTAAATTTAGGTTTTGTTAGTTTCAATGTGTCATATGATTAAAGAAATTTGTTTGGGCTTAATAACTAGAGAAAGTGTTGTGGCCAGACCTGAGTCACGGTGTTGTGGCCAGACCTGAGTCACGGTGTTGTGGCCAGACCTGAGTCAGTGTTGTGGCCAGACCTGAGTCACAGTGTTGTGGCCAGACCTGAGTCACAGTGGTCGACTTTACTGGGTTATTATTGCTTAAATCTACATAATACACTTACTTACATTTGTGTACCTTCAAGACCCTTGTAAAAAATTCGTATTGTATGTGTCCAAAAGCTAAATAAAATTTATTTGAACTTTTAATGTTTGTCTGTCTCACTAAGAGAAAAGTTTAGATTGATTTGGGTCTCTGGAGATCACAATCTGCCTTTCCATGCAAAAAAAAAAAATGGGAGAATTGAAATATTGGTGTTCATGCGATAATTTCTGAGTGAGTCATCCCATTGTTTTCAACTCTTCATCGCTGACAACCTCATACTGCGGCTTCCAACTTAACGTGCTGGGTTATTTTAGGATACTGGTCTCTGAGACAACAAGAGAATGCCTCATCAGTTTAGCTTCAAAGGAAGTGTTTCTTAGTTGTGGTTTTGAACTTGTTTTAGGTTGTGATTGCCGTTATTTACTTCAGATCTTCAACGTTAATATTCAACTGCTAGAAACTTATGCCGCACTCTGCACTATTCCAGTGGAGTGCATTGACGTGCAGGGGGCTGGGCTTATGCAGTACGGGGATGACTTTCTTGGATCACACAGCGACCACAATACATCTAAGTGAGATAATAAGTTGCTGCCAGACGTATGATGAATAAATTAATTTGACGCGGAACCTATATTAACAAGTGTTGCAATGAAGGAACGTGAGGTAGTAAATTAATACAATATTTAATTTATGAGACGTTATGTACCTTACAGACTTTATCATGATTATATACTACGTCAGGTATATGGAGTGGAGGCTAATTCCACACGCACACACGGGGCCAGGAGCTATGAATCGACCCGTGCAACCACAAATAGGCGAGTACACGCACACACGCACACACGCACGCACGCACACACGCACCACCTCATTCCACACATTCTGATTTTGACGCATCTATTCGACACACGCACCCTGATTCTACATAAGTATTATGATTCGACACACGAGTCATGATTCGTCGTATGTATAATGTTTCTATAGACGAGTCGTGGTTCAACACAACTCTACACACGCGACATTATCCTGCTCACAAAAAAAAACAAATCACGAAGTCAAATTGATCGAATGTAACACAAATCAAATTACAAATTAACTGGACTGGGTCAAAAATCATGAGCGTTCTTTGTAATAGATTAATATTTGTTTTTCCGCCTGAAATTTTTGCCAAACATTTCCGAACGATTTAGTGTCCAAATAGAATTTCCCAGCGATTTGGTTCCGGCTTCCGCCTAGTGAGGTCTCTAATTTGACGAGTGGTGGCATTTGTACCCACTCAGCCTCGACCCCATCCCGGCTGATTTCCTATTCACTAAGCTGTGGGTATTGTCTATTCAATGTGGGTAGGGGGTATAGGGAGGGAGGAAATACCCCATACACGGCAATTACTGCATTCCCCCGCCTCCATCACTTCCTCTTTTCCCAGCTGGTGAATCAACAACAAACCAGCTGTAATAATGTTGGTAGAATTACCGACAAAAGAAGAGACATATATGGGCAAATCAAAAGAGGAGAGGGGCAATTAAGAAATCAGTATATTCAGTTAAAGAGAGAAATAAAAAGGGAATAAGAAAAGCAAAAAGAGATTATGAGATTAAAGTTGCAAGAGATTCGAAGACTAACCCAAAAGGATTCTTTCAGGTATACAGAATGTAAAGTAAAAGGACACAAGTGCAACTAATGTGACATTTATTGTGGCAACGTTTCGCTCTCCAGGAGCTTTATCAAGCCATTACAAACAATACATGGACACAGAGGGTATATAAAGGCTCAGAGTGAGGTGAATACTAGTGAGGTACCATTCCGATGTTCACTAGTGGTAGTAGTAGTAGTAGTAGTGGTAGTGACAAAAGCAATTAATTCGTACATGAGTAAAAGGATATAAAAGCTATTACTTGGGTAACATAAAAATAGGTTGGACAAATATAAACTGGAATGAGGCAGGTTGTTTCAGTGTTCACTCTCTGTGCTTTGTGTAGTATAACAGGAGAGACTATGTGATGGCAGGGTTTACTGTTTTCAGGAGGATTCTTGCTAAGACTTCGGAGATGGTGAAGCTGCCGTTGTTTTGTTTAATTGTATTCGAAACAGCGATCAGTGCTGATTCAAGGCATTTGCGTGTGCGGAAATTAGTTTCTTTTATCACTAATTGGGCGTCTCTGAATTTCATAAGATGATTGGTGGAATTTCGGTGTTGTACACAGGCGTTGTTTAAGTTGTCGTTCCTACATGCGTATATGTGTTCATTGAGGCGGGTGTCGAGGTTTCTTGCTGTTTCACCTACGTAGATCTTGTCACAGCCTCCACAGGGTATAGTGTAAACTCCTGCATTGACTGGTTCGTGGTGCTTGGGTTTTGTCCTGGTTAGATCCTTTATTGAAGTGGTAGAAGCGATGGCGACTCTGGTGTTAGCTTGTGAAAGTACTTTTGAGACGTTTAGTGCAACCTGGCTGTTGGGAAGAATTATAACTTTGTTGGGAGCGGTGTTGATGCGTGGAGAATTGATGATCTGAAGAGCTCTTTTCTTGCAGTCTTTGATGAAAAAAGAAGGAAATTGTAACTCAGTGAATGTTTGGTGAATGTAAGTACATTCCTCGTCAAGAAACTCAGGACTACAAATTCGGTATGCTCTTAGGAAAAACCCGATGATGATGCCTCTTTTGGTCTTGGTATCTTGACTGGAATAGAAGTGTGTGAGATCATTTTTATTGGTGGGTTTCCGATAAACTTGAAATCTTAGGTTGTTGTCTACTTTGTGAATGAGGACGTCGAGGAAAGGTAGCTTGTCATTGGACTCTTCTTCTAGTGTAAACTGAATCGCTGGTTCAACTGCGTTGAGCCTTGCCTGAAGATCCCGTACATCAAAACGTTTTGGAGTTATTACGAGGACATCGTCCACGTAACGTAACCAAGTGACGCTTGAAGGGATGATGTTGGCAAATGTTCGGACTCGAGGTGTTCCATGTATAAGTTGGCTAGGACGGCACTTATTGGGGACCCCATTCCCATGCCGTAGGTTTGTTTGTAGAGCTTGTTACGTGGACGATGTCCTCGTAATAACTCCAAAACGTTTTGATGTACGGGATCTTCAGGCAAGGCTCAACGCAGTTGAACCAGCGATTCAGTTTACACTAGAAGAAGAGTCCAATGACAAGCTACCTTTCCTCGACGTCCTCATTCACAAAGTAGACAACAACCTAAGATTTCAAGTTTATCGGAAACCCACCAATAAAAATGATCTCACACACTTCTATTCCAGTCAAGATACCAAGACCAAAAGAGGCATCATCATCGGGTTTTTCCTAAGAGCATACCGAATTTGTAGTCCTGAGTTTCTTGACGAGGAATGTACTTACATTCACCAAACATTCACTGAGTTACAATTTCCTTCTTTTTTCATCAAAGACTGCAAGAAAAGAGCTCTTCAGATCATCAATTCTCCACGCATCAACACCGCTCCCAACAAAGTTATAATTCTTCCCAACAGCCAGGTTGCACTAAACGTCTCAAAAGTACTTTCACAAGCTAACACCAGAGTCGCCATCGCTTCTACCACTTCAATAAAGGATCTAACCAGGACAAAACCCAAGCACCACGAACCAGTCAATGCAGGAGTTTACACTATACCCTGTGGAGGCTGTGACAAGATCTACGTAGGTGAAACAGCAAGAAACCTCGACACCCGCCTCAATGAACACATATACGCATGTAGGAACGACAACTTAAACAACGCCTGTGTACAACACCGAAATTCCACCAATCATCTTATGAAATTCAGAGACGCCCAATTAGTGATAAAAGAAACTAATTTCCGCACACGCAAATGCCTTGAATCAGCACTGATCGCTGTTTCGAATACAATTAAACAAAACAACGGCAGCTTCACCATCTCCGAAGTCTTAGCAAGAATCCTCCTGAAAACAGTAAACCCTGCCATCACATAGTCTCTCCTGTTATACTACACAAAGCACAGAGAGTGAACACTGAAACAACCTGCCTCATTCCAGTTTATATTTGTCCAACCTATTTTTATGTTACCCAAGTAATAGCTTTTATATCCTTTTACTCATGTACGAATTAATTGCTTTTGTCACTACCACTACTACTACTACTACTACCACTAGTGAACATCGGAATGGTACCTCACTAGTATTCACCTCACTCTGAGCCTTTATATACCCTCTGTGTCCATGTATTGTTTGTAATGGCTTGATAAAGCTCCTGGAGAGCGAAACGTTGCCACAATAAATGTCACATTAGTTGCACTTGTGTCCTTTTACTTTACATATTGTCGGTAATTCTACCAACTTTATTACAGGTATACAGAAGTAAGATCAGGGACAAGATAGGCCCACTCAAAAGTTCCTCGGGTCAGCTCACTGACAGTGATAAGGAAATGTGTAGAATTTTTAACACATACTTTCTCTCAGTTTTTACACAGGAAGAAACTAGCGATATTCCAGAAATAATAAATTATGTAGAACAGGATGATAATAAACTGTGCACGATTAGGGTCACAAGTGACATGGTTCTTAGGCAAATAGATAAATTAAAACCTAACAAATCCCCAGGCCCTGATGAACTGTATGAAAGGGTTCTAAAGGAATGTAAAGAGGAGCTTAGCAAACCTTTGGCTAATCTTTTCAACATATCACTACAGACTGCCATGGTGCCGGATGGGTGGAAAGTGGCAAATGTGATACCTATTTACAAGGCAGGTGACAGGTCCTTAGCTTCGAACTATAGACCAATAAGCCTAACCTCCATTGTGAGAAAATTTATGGAATTAATAATTGCCGAGGCAGTTCGTAGCCACCTTGAAAAGCATAAATTAATCAACGAATCTCAACACGATTTTACAAAGGGGCGTTCCTGCCTTACGAATTTACTAACTTTTTTCACTAAGGTATTTGAGGAGGTAGATCATGGTAATGATTATGATATTGTGTGTATGGGCTTCAGTAATGCTTTTAACAGGGTCCCACGTCAGAGACTATTGAGGAAAATTAAAGCACATAGAATAGGAGGAGAAATTTTTTCCTGGGTAGAGGCATGGTTGACAAATAGGCAGCAGAGAGTTTGCATAAATGGGGAGAAATCAAAGTGGGGAAGCGTCACGAGCGGTGTTCCACAGGGGTCAGTGTTGGGCCCCCTGTTGTTCACAATCTACATAAACGACATTGATGAGGGCATAAAGAGTGACATAAGCAAGTTTGTCGATGACACCAAAATAGGGCTTCGAATTCATTCTGACAAGGACAATAGAGCACTCCAGGAAGATTTGAAAAGACTGATGCAGTGGTCGGAGAAGTGGTACATGCTGTTTAATATAGACAAATGCAAAGTTCTAAATGTAGGACAGGAAAATAACCATGCCACATATAAACTAAAAAATGTAGATCTTAGTATTATGGATTGCGAAGATTTAGGAGATCTGGTTAGTAGTAATCTGAAACCAAGACAACAGTGCATAAGTGTTCGCAATAAAGCTAACAGAATCCTTGGCTTCATATCAAGAAGCATAAATAATAGGAGTCCTCAGGTTGTTCTTGGTTAGGCTTCATTTAGATTATGCTGCACAGTTCTGGTCACCGTATTACAGAATAGATATAAATGCTCTGGAAAACATACAAAGGAGGATGACAAAGTTGATCCCATGTATCAGAAATCTTCCCTATTAGGATAGACTGAGGTCCCTGAATCTGCACTCTATAGAAAGGCGTAGAATTAGGGGGTATATGATTGAGGTGTATAAATGGAAGATAGGAATAAATAAAGGGAATGTAAATAACGTGCTGAAAATATCTAGCCTAGACAGGACTCGTAGCAATGATTTTAAATTGGAAAAATTCAGATTCAGGAAGAGTATAGGAAAGCACTGGTTTGGTAATAGAGTTGTGGATGAGTGGAACAAACTCCCGAGTACAGTTATAGAGGCTAAAACGCTGTGTAGTTATAAAAATAGGTTAGATAAATACAAGAGTGGGTGTGTGGAGAAATTTTCTCCAAGAGGGGGGTATCAGCCCCCTTCAGCCCCTTTCAGCCCCTTTAAGCCCTGAGGGGCCCAGCCCTCTCAGAAGGGGCAAATATCTTGTTTACTGCTACAGCGAGTAATTGACCCCAGATGCAGTACCAGTATGTGAAGTGGCTCGACGCTCCGTGCGGTCCTGTGTTGCAAAGTGTAGCTTAATAAGAGACAGTACATCTCTTACCTTAGCAAGACAATTAAGGAAAATCCTGCACCCACTTTATTACCATAGTAAAGATAGTGGACATTGTTGACTATGCTTAAGACAGCAAGATTTAAACATTCTGCTCTGCTTCATCGAGGAAGTGGCAAGGAAGCAAAAGTACTAGGTCAGCTTTTCCTTTGTGCTGGGTGCAGTAACGGCGTGGGGTGCTGTGGCGTCTTCAGATTACTTTTGACTCTACTGAGAGTGACACTGACGCCAGGATAACCAGCAAAGAACGATCTGTGCGTTAGTGTGAACAAAGTGTCTCATAAAACACAATAAACACTTAAGAGAAGTGTGATCAGCTTCTTTAGTGATAAGATTGTGAACAATAAAGACAAATCTTGTGGAACATAGTGTACCAGTGTGCGTTTTCCTAGACTATGGAAGACGTGGACATCCAAGGACACTTCAGCTTCTATCAAGTCACCGATATCTGTCGAAGGTGTGAAGAACACCATAGCTCACGCCACAAGAGCAAGGTAGGTTACGAATTTCTTGTAGTACGGGGGACTGCGCAGTTCTTGAGTCGCAAGGAGTTTGTAATCAACCTATAGTCGGCAGTAAGGGGCGGACTTTTGAGTCCACACAAGTAAGTTTGTCAGCCATCAGTGAATGAAATATGCTGACATAACACCCCCTAGGGGTAATTTATAATCTTACAAATTATAACTCATTTACAGCCCGTTGAGAGATGACTTCGACAGCTTCTCAAGACCTCGTCTGCAGGGGCGGCTGTGCAGGCGATGAGCTGTCTTTCTAAGTTAAGTACAAGCTCTTTAAACTTAGCTGGTAATGCCATTTCTCAACAGGGTGTGAGTTGGACCTGATTAGCTTGTGCTACTAGGTCACTTGCCGTGTTCCTTCCTTAAGTGACTTACCTGACCTGACTAGGTTGGGGCATTGGCTTAAGCCGGTAGAGACTTAAACCTGCCTCGCATGGGCCAGTAGGCCTGCTGCAGTGTTCCTTCTTTCTTATGTTAGGTAAAAGGACACATGTACAACTAATGCGACATTTTATTGTGGCAACGTTTCGCGAACGCTTCATGGGAGGGTCTTTGATGCTGGCGACGGCTCTTGATCCCGGGAATCGTAAGTCTTAGCTCACACCTGATCTGAGAGCTGCCGACCGTTCTCCAAACACTGTGTGACCCTCGCCGGTGTGGTGTTTATATAATAATGATTGTTATGAACCTGACTCCGCCCTCCACCTGAGTACGCAAGTGTTGTCGGCACGGTACTGTTCATGAATTAGACAGAAGCGTAACACCTGGGCTCCTTTTTGTAAACATATTGTGATGAATAGTTTACAAAACCGACAAGTTGAAGAATTGAGACACTTATGAAACACATGGGAATCTTTACTGAAGAAACGTTTCGCCACACAGTGGCTTCATCAGTCCACTGATATGGTAATCTGTCAGTGGTGGTGAGAGGCACGTAGCCACCACGCCCTGGATGATCGGGAACGAGCTGGATGAAGTTAGAAAGTTCCCTAATGAAAGCGGTTACCAAGTCTATTAATGGCCTTCATACAGTTCTTGGACGTATCTCCCCTCAAGGAAGGTTCCTTGATGTTGGTGAGGGGCTCTTGATTTAGGGAATTGGATCTGTGCTCCAGTTTCCCAAATTAAGCCTGAATGCCTTCCACATCCCCCCCCCCAGGCGCTGTATAATCCTCTGGGTTTAGCGCTTCCCCCTTGATTATAATAATAATTGGACGTATCTTTACAATTTTGTGATATTTCGGAAATTAACCAAAATTCCTTTAAAAGCATTTTTGTTATATATTAACTTATTGCAAGATATGTTTAAGTTACTATAGTGCGCTTTGTTTCAACATAAGTAATTTAACTTCAGTGAATAATAAAAAAAGGCACAATACCGTAACTGGAACGATACACATATAACCAGCACATAGGAGAGAGGAGCTTACGGCGACGTTTCGGTCTGACTTGGACCATTTACAAAGCCACACTGATATGTTGATAAATTAGACACATGTGCAACTCTTGGGTATCTTTATTGAGGAAACGTTTCGCCACACAGTGGCTTCATCAGTCCATACAAAGGAGAATCTTGAAGAACAGGAGGAGAATGAGGTAATCAGTCCCTCAACGTTTCACCACTGTGTGGCGAAACGTTTCCTCAATAAAGATACCCAAGAGTTGCACATGTGTCTAATTTATCAACGTGTCGGTTCTCTGAACCATTTATCTACACACTGATATTTCCGGCGCTACAGACCTCGGCAAGTTGCGTAAGAAGTTCCTTCATCAGTAAACTAAATTGACAATTTAGTCATTAAAGGTATTTACACCTTAACTAATGTTATAATCATAACCATGATTTTTAAACAGGTGGACCGACAAGCCTGCGGAAGGCCTTGGTCAGATGACCAAAAGCTCCAGCGTCGGGTCTTAACATAAGAACATAAGAAAGAAGGAACATTGCAGCAGGCCTACTGGCCCATGCGAGACAGGTCCAATTCTCCCACCGGCTTAAGCCAATGCCTTAACCTAGCCAGGTTAGTCACATTCACTAAGACTCGCGTCAAGAAACACTTGTCCTGTTTCCTGAAAACATTATACCCACCTACAAAAGTTACATGTACGTGTGCACACGATATTTGTCGTGCTGTGCCTGTCGGACATGTCTACTTAGCTTAATCGACAAGGATAGTCGTGTTATAAACCTTGATCATCAACAACGACCAATGGTTTCAAGAGTCACGTGATCAAACACTGATGTATGTCCGGGTTCGTTCACGTCTCTGTAAATCAAAAATCGTGTTTCCCAAACTCAGAAAATTTTCGTCTATGTTATAACTGCGAAGCTCAGGCTGAGCATCGCTAAATAAAACTGTCAACATTGATACAAATTTTTATTAACTGAGACAGACCTTAAATAGTTTGTTGGATTAACCTACTTTCTATACTGCAAACTTTAACAAAGTCACTTCAGCTGCTAAGTTTACATGTTCGGTATAAATTTAATATTTTATTCCAAGTAAGAACAAACATTGGAAAAGTCTGTGTGATATATAAATGTATTTGATAGATAATAAATCTCCCACTTAAAGTGCAAACACGGAAACGTCGACACATCTTGTGCAATTATTTAAAAAGAAACGTACAGATTGTAGTAATAAGAAAAAACAGTGGAGTTGTCAGGGAACGTAATATACACAACAGTGAAAGTAATATACACAACAGTGAAAGTAATATACACAACAGTGAAAGTAATATACACAACAGTGAAAGTAATATACACAACAGTGAAAGTAATATACACAACAGTGAAAGTAATATACACAACAGTGAAAGTAATATACACAACAGTGAAAGTAATATACACAACAGTGAAAGTAATATACACAACAGTGAAAGTAATATACACAACAGTGAAAGTAATATACACAACAGTGAAAGTAATATACACAACAGTGAACGTAATATACACAACAGTGAACGTAATATACACAACAGTGAAAGTAATATACACAACAGTGAAAGTAATATACACAACAGTGAACGTAATATACACAACAGTGAACGTAATATACACAACAGTGAAAGTAATATACATAACAGTGAAAGTAATATACACAACAGTGAAAGTAATATACACAACAGTGAACGTAATATACACAACAGTGAACGTAATATACACAACAGTGAAAGTAATATACACAACAGTGAAAGTAATATACACAACAGTGAAAGTAATATACACAACAGTGAAAGTAATATACACAACAGTGAAAGTAATATACACAACAGTGAACGTAATATACACAACAATGAATGTAATATACACAACAGTGAAAGTAATATACACAACAGTGAAAGTAATATACACAACAGTGAACGTAATATACGCAACAGTGAACGTAATATACACAACAGTGAACGTAATATACGCAACAGTGAACGTAATATACACAACAGTGAACGTAATATACACAACAGTGAACGTAATATACACAACAGTGAACGTAATATACACAACAGTGAACGTAATATACGCAACAGTGAACGTAATATACACAACAGTGAACGTAATATACACAACAGTGAACGTAATATACACAACAGTGAACGTAATATACGCAACAGTGAACGTAATATACACAACAGTGAACGTAATATACACAACAATGAATGTAATATACACAACAGTGAACGTAATATACACAACAATGAATGTAATATACACAACAGTGAACGTAATATACGCAACAGTGAACGTAATATACACAACAGTGAACGTAATATACACAACAATGAATGTAATATACACAACAGTGAACGTAATATACACAACAGTGAACGTAATATACACAACAGTGAACGTAATATACACAACAGTGAACGTAATATACGCAACAGTGAACGTAATATACACAACAGTGAACGTAATATACACAACAGTGAAAGTAATATACACAACAGTGAACGTAATATACACAACAGTGAACGTAATATACACAACAGTGAACGTAATATACACAACAGTGAACGTAATATACACAACAGTGAAAGTAATATACACAACAGTGAACGTAATATACACAACAGTGAACGTAATATACACAACAGTGAACGTAATATACACAACAGTGAACGCAACACACACAACAGTGAAAGTAGTATACACAACAGTGAAAGTAATATACACAACAATGAAAGTAATATACACAACAGTGAACGTAATATACACAACAGTGAAAGTAGTATACACAACAGTGAAATAAAATACACAACAATGAAAGTAATATACACAAAAGTGAAAGCAATATATACAACAGTGAACGCAGTATACACAACAGTGAAAGTAATATACACAACAATGAAAGTAATATACACAACAGTGAAAGTAATATACACAACAATGAAAGTAATATACACAACAGTGAAAGCAATATATACAACAGTGAAAGCAATATATACAACAGTGAACGCAGTATACACAACAGTGAACGTAATATACACAACAGTGAAAGCAATATATACAACAGTGAACGCAGTATACACACCAGTGAACGTAATATACACAACAGTGAAAGCAATATATACAACAGTGAACGCAGTATACACAACAGTGAACGTAATATACGCAACAGTGAAAGTAATATACTCAATATTACGCCTTATATCATATCTGTTGCACTTAGTCATTTTTTTTTCTTAAAATATTGTCAAACTTGTTTCAACAGAGGTTTGACAATATTTGACAGAGTCCCCCTGTTATTTGTTTTACCCATCTCACTACAACCTTACCTACTAATCCTCTACAACAGTTTCTCTCACTTGAGCATTTAAGGTCCCCAATTTAATTATTTTCTCACTTGATTCAAAACTTCCTAGACACTCGCTAAACACCTCCCAAAATCTCTCTCGCCCATAAACACTTCTGTTCCCCAGGTGCATAAACACTTACTATAACCCATTTCTCATATCCCACTTTTATTCTAATCAATATAATTCTAGAATTTAAACTATATTACATTATATATGTGTACGTGTGTGTGTGTGTGTGTGTGTGTGTGTGTGTGTACTCACCTATTTGTACTCACCTATTTGTGGTTGCAGGGGTCGAGTCATAGCTCCTGGCACCGCCTCTTCACTGATTGCTACTGGGTCCTCTCTCTCCCTGCTCCATGAGCTTTATCATACCTCATCTTAAAGCTATGTATGGTTCCTGCCTCAACTACCTCACTTGCTAGACTATTCCACTTCCTGACTATTCTATGACTGAAGAAATACTTTCTAACATCCCTCTGACTCATCTGAGTCTTCATCTTCCAATTGTGACCTCTTGTGTCTGTGTCCCATCTCTGGAACATCCAGTCTTTGTCCACCTTGTCTATTCCGCGCAGTATTTTATATGCCGTTATCATGTCTCCCCTGACCCTCCTTGCCTCCAGTGTCGTCAGGCCGATTTCCCTCAACCTTTCTTCGTAGGACAATCCCCTTAGCTCTGGGACTAGTCTTGTTGGAAACCTTTGCACTTTCTCTAATTTCTTGACGTGCTTGACCAGGTGTGGATTCCAAACTGGTGCTGCATACTCCAGTATGGGCTTGACGTAAATGGTATACAGAGTCTTGAACGATTCCTTACTCAGGTATCGGAATGCTATCCGTAGGTTTGCCAGACGCCCGTATGCTGCAGCAGTTATCTGATTGATGTGCGCCTCAGGAGATATGCTCGGTGTTATACTTACTCCCAGATCTTTTTCCTTGAGTGAGGTTTGCAGTCTTTGGCCATCTAGACTATATTGTGTCTGCGGTCTTCTTTGCCCTTCCCCAATCTTCATGACTTTACATTTGGCAGAGTTAAACTCAAGGAGCCAGTTGCTGGATCAGGCTTGTAGCCTGTCCAGGTCTCTTTTCAGTCCTGCCTGATCCTCATCCGATTTGATTCTTCTCATTAACTTCACATCATCTGCAAACAAGGACACTTCTGAGTCTATCCCTTCCGTTATGTCATTCACATATACCAGAAACAGCACAGGTCCTAGGACTGACCCCTGTGGAATCCCGCTTGTCACAGGCGCCCACTCTGACATCTCGTCACGTACCATGACTCGTTGTTGCCTCCCTGTCAGATATTCTCTGATCCATTGCAGTGCCATTCCTGTTATGTGTGCCTGGTCCTCTAGCTTTTGCAGTAACCTCTTGTGAGGAACTGTGTCGAAGGCCTTCTTGCAGTCCAAAAAGATGCAGTCGATCCACCCCTCTCTCTCTTGTCTTACTTCTGTCACCGTGTCATAAAATTCCAGTAAGTTTGTGACACATGATTGTCCTTCCCTGAAACCGTGCTGGTTGTCGATTATACACTTGTTTTGCGAAATTATTGCATGCAAAAATTATCGCTTGCCTTATTCGGCAAGAAGAGTGTTGCTATTGAAGCCAAAATCGCAAGTTTTACCTATTCGGCACGACACAGACACACACACACACACACCTGTGTGTGTGTGTGAACGTATTCAGATATTTGGGAGTGGACGTGTCAGCGGATGGGTCTATGAAAGATGAGGTGAATCATAGAATTGATGAGGGAAAAAGAGTGAGTGGTGCACTTAGGAGTCTGTGGAGACAAAGAACTTTGTCCTTGGAGGCAAAGAGGGGAATGTATGAGAGTATAGTTTTACCAACGCTCTTATATGGGTGTGAAGCGTGGGTGATGAATGTTGCAGCGAGGAGAAGGCTGGAGGCAGTGGAGATGTCATGTCTGAGGGCAATGTGTGGTGTGAATATAATGCAGAGAATTCGTAGTTTGGAAGTTAGGAGGAGGTGCGGGATTACCAAAACTGTTGTCCAGAGGGCTGAGGAAGGGTTGTTGAGGTGGTTCGGACATGTAGAGAGAATGGAGCGAAACAGAATGACTTCAAGAGTGTATCAGTCTGTAGTGGAAGGAAGGCGGGGTAGGGGTCGGCCTAGGAAGGGTTGGAGGGAGGGGGTAAAGGAGGTTTTGTGTGCGAGGGGCTTGGACTTCCAGGAGGCATGCGTGAGCGTGTTTGATAGGAGTGAATGGAGACAAATGGTTTTTAATACTTGACGTGCTGTTGGAGTGTGAGCAAAGTAACATTTATGAAGGGATTCAGGGAAACCGGCAGGCCGGACTTGAGTCCTGGAGATGGGAAGTACAGTGCCTGCACTCTGAAGGAGGGGTGTTAATGTTGCAGTTTAAAAACTGTAGTGTAAAGCACCCTTCTGGCAAGACAGTGATGGAGTGAATGATGGTGAAAGTTTTTCTTTTTCGGGCCACCCTGCCTTGGTGGGAATCGGCCAGTGTGATAATAAAAAAATAATAAAAAGACCATGGTACCCGAATCGGTCTGCTGCTTCACTGCCACAAATACACCTGTGTTCGGCGAGGGGCGGCAAGTCGAAGGGCAACACCAATGCAGATGGTCTGTGGGTCGAGCCGTGTGCCAAGGCTGGAGTTGGGAACAACCAACAGAAAGTCCCCTGCATGATGAGCTCTCACTGCCAGGAGGTGGGCTCTATCCTTCCCTGACACAGTCTGAAGTATTGTTGGGGCTATTTTCTCCACTATCGGGCCATCCCAGTGCGACTGTTTGTAGTTGCTGGGGGGAGCAGGTCTGGTTTCAGAGCCTGTTAGATTATCCCAGATCATGGCTCCGTCAGTGAACTTTTGGTCCTGGACTACAATTTTGTTCCTAAGGTGTTCAGGGAGAATTGCTGCTACAAGCCCTATGGATGCAATGCATGAAAACAGAAAAGCAGGTAGTGCAATCTGTGATGACTTGCGGGCACCAATGCCTCCTAGTCTGACTGGAAGTGTAGCTTGGTTACACTGCCCGGCTTCTCGAGTAAGGTTAAGTACTTTCGTAAAAATCTGCCTCAGGATACTATCATATTCGTGCAGTGTAGGGCTGTCATATGAAGGTGCACATCTTAGGAGAATGTCAACCTGGGCAGACTTAACCACTTTGTGAGAAGGTACAAGGCATTGTGGGTGTCAAGATTGCCTATTCGTTGTTCCATTCTCCTCAGTTCTTCCAATTACTTCCTGAGGATTGTGTCAATGGCATCGCTTCCTCGAGGTGCTCCAAGCAAGACAGTATTTGTAGGGGCAATGACTGATGCTCCTGGTAGTTTGGATCTAACTGTATTTTTCACTTGTTGTGCTAGAAAACTATGTCGGTGTTCAACCCCTCGTGTGTTAGCAGACTATGTGCGTGATCAACCCCCCGCGTGTCAGTGGTCATGATAAACCCAACAAAGAAAGAGAGAGAAAAATCCCGCATGTTCCAATGCGAATTTTTCATGTTCACTCGGGAAAAAAAAAAGTTGAGATAAATATTTTCCAGATGTATGTCATATATCATAAACAGCTGTCTAGTGTTCTGAAGGTGAACCTCACGTAACCCAATCAAATTCTACCTTACACAAACACACACACAATATATATATATATATATATATATATATATATATATATATATATATATATATATATATATATATATATATATATATATATATATATATATATATATATATATATATATATATATATATATATATATATATATATATATATATATATATCTATATATATATATATATATATATATATATGTATATAGTGCAATAAGATCACAGTAAACAGGTGATTTCAAAATATGCAAAACAACCACTCTGAAAGAATAGAGAAATTCCAAGCGCTTTCGTGACTACTCACATTATCAAGGAACTATGAAAGTGAAGCATCCAAGGAAGCTATATAAGGGGTCCGGCCAGCACCTCACTATCAGATCCCACAACGGTTAAACACGTGACGTGCGGCGAGCCAACTTGGATAGGTCCTTTGCACAACTCACCCCCAAGCTATTCTACCCAAGAAAATTTAAAAATTATTTGTCCAGTGTATTATTAAATTCTTCCCAAATTCTATTAATTATAAATGGATCTAATTTATATAAACCAAAGGAAATATTCATATTATTGTTAAAACTGCTTTTTATGAAACAAGATTCAATTATATTCCTGTCGACCATGGACTTGCTTGATACTACTTTCTCAACTTTTTGAAAATCAATTGGATGGTTAAAATGACTTAAGAAATCGTAATGACACGATTGCAAATAAACCATACCCCCGGCCGGGATTGAACCCGCGGTCATAGAGTCTCAAAACTCCAGCCCATCGCGCTAACCACTAGACCAGCTAGCCACAATAAGATTCATCCAACTAGGTATATTTCTACACCATAGGAAGGTTAGCACAGGCACCTCTGTGACCACAAATGCAAGTTTTTACAGACGAATCTCCAGCTAGCGTGGCCGTGACGAACTCTAGCTCAAGTCCCTTCACTGCCGTCAACATGACTTAAGAAATCGTAATGACACGATTGCAAATAAACCATACCCCCGGCCGGGATTGAACCCGCGGTCATAGAGTCTCAAAACTCCAGCCCGTCGCGCTAACCACTAGACCAGCTAGCCACAATAAGATTCATCCAACTAGGTATATTTCTACACCATAGGAAGGTTAGCACAGGCACCTCTGTGACCACAAATGCAAGTTTTTACAGACGAATCTCCAGCTAGCGTGGCCGTGACGAACTCTAGCTCAAGTCCCTTCACTGCCGTCAACATGACTTAAGAAATCGTAATGACACGATTGCAAATAAACCATACCCCCGGCCGGGATTGAACCCGCGGTCATAGAGTCTCAAAACTCCAGCCCGTCGCGCTAACCACTAGACCAGCTAGCCACAATAAGATTCATCCAACTAGGTATATTTCTACACCATAGGAAGGTTAGCACAGGCACCTATGGTGTAGAAATATACCTAGTTGGATGAATCTTATTGTGGCTAGCTGGTCTAGTGGTTAGCGCGACGGGCTGGAGTTTTGAGACTCTATGACCGCGGGTTCAATCCCGGCCGGGGGTATGGTTTATTTGCAATCGTGTCATTACGATTTCTTAAGTCATGTTGACGGCAGTGAAGGGACTTGAGCTAGAGTTCGTCACGGCCACGCTAGCTGGAGATTCGTCTGTAAAAACTTGCATTTGTGGTCACAGAGGTGCCTGTGCTAACCTTCCTATGGTGTAGAAATATACCTAGTTGGATGAATCTTATTGTGGCTAGCTGGTCTAGTGGTTAGCGCGACGGGCTGGAGTTTTGAGACTCTATGACCGCGGGTTCAATCCCGGCCGGGGGTATGGTTTATTTGCAATCGTGTCATTACGATTTCTTAAGTCATGTTGACGGCAGTGAAGGGACTTGAGCTAGAGTTCGTCACGGCCACGCTAGCTGGAGATTCGTCTGTAAAAACTTGCATTTGTGGTCACAGAGGTGCCTGTGCTAACCTTCCTATGGTGTAGAAATATACCTAGTTGGATGAATCTTATTGTGGCTAGCTGGTCTAGTGGTTAGCGCGACGGGCTGGAGTTTTGAGACTCTATGACCGCGGGTTCAATCCCGGCCGGGGGTATGGTTTATTTGCAATCGTGTCATTACGATTTCTTAAGTCATGTTGACGGCAGTGAAGGGACTTGAGCTAGAGTTCGTCACGGCCACGCTAGCTGGAGATTCGTCTGTAAAAACTTGCATTTGTGGTCACAGAGGTGCCTGTGCTAACCTTCCTATGGTGTAGAAATATACCTAGTTGGATGAATCTTATTGTGGCTAGCTGGTCTAGTGGTTAGCGCGACGGGCTGGAGTTTTGAGACTCTATGACCGCGGGTTCAATCCCGGCCGGGGGTATGGTTTATGGTTAAAATCTCTTACATGAATAAATAGAGCATTGGAATCTTGTCCAGTTCTAATTGATTTTCAAAAAGTTGAGAAAGTAGTATCAAGCAAGTCCATGGTCGACAGGAATATAATTGAATCTTGTTTCATAAAAAGCAGTTTTGACAATAATATGAATATTTCCTTTGGTTTATATAAATTAGATCCATTTATAATTAATAGAATTTGGGAAGAATTTAATAATACACTGGACAAATAATTTTTAAATTTTCTTGGGTAGAATAGCTTGGGGGTGAGTTGTGCAAAGGACCTATCCAAGTTGGCTTGCCGCGCGTCACGTGTTTAACCGTTGTGGGATCTGATAGTGAGGTGCTGGCCGGACCCCTTATATAGCTTCCTTGGATGCTTCACTTTCATAGTTCCTTGATAATGTGAGTAGTCACGAAAGCGCTTGGAATTTCTCTATTCTTTCAGAGTGGTTGTTTTGCATATTTTGAAATCACCTGTTTACTGTGATCTTATTGCATATATATTATATATATAATATATATATATATAGTGTATATATATATATATATATATATATATATATATATATATATATATATATATATATATATATATATATATATATATTGAGAAATGGTTTACCAGCTAAGGTTATAGTTTAAATATAGGGAAAACTTAGCTTAGAAAGACAGCTCATCGCCTGCACAGCCGCCCCTGCAGACGAGGTCTTGAGAAGCTGTCGAAGTCACTTCACAACGGGCTGTAATAGATCATATTATGTTATCATTGATAAATTACCCCTAGGGGGTGTTATGTCAGCATATTTCATTCACTGGTGGCTGACGTACGTACTTGTGTGGACTCAAAAGTCCGCACCTCACTGCCGACTATAAGTTGATTACATACTCCTTGCGACACAAGAACTGCGCAGTCCCCCATACTACAAGAAATCTGCAACCCACCTTGCTCTTGTAGCGTGAGCTATGGTGTTCTTTACACCCTCGACAGGTATCGGTGACTTGATAGAAGCTGAAGTGTCCTTGGATGTCCACGTCTTCCATAGTCTAGGAATATGCACACTGGTACACTATGTTCCACAAAGTTTGTCTTCATTGTCCACAATCTAATCACTGATGAAGCTGATCACACTTCTCTGTGAGTGTTTATCATGTTTTGTGAGACACTTTGTTCACACTAATGCACGGATCAGTGTTCTTTGTTGGTTATCCTGGCGTCAGTGTGACTCTCAGAAGAGTCAAAAGTAATCTGACCTCACAGCGCTCTACACCGCTCCATGCCCCTCAACATAAAGGAAAAGCTGACCTAGTACTTTTTGCTTCCTTGCCAAACTTCCTCCATGAAGCAAAGCAGAATGCTTGATTCTTGCTGTCTTAAGCATAGACAACAATGTACACTATCTTTACCATGGTAATAAAGTGGGACAGGATTTTCTTTAATTGTCCTGCTAAGGTAAGAGATGGACTGTCTCTTATTAAACTACACTTTGCAACACTGGACTCTTGCAAGGAGCGGCGGTCGCTTGACCACGTCACATACTCGTATTGCACCTGGGATCAATTACTTGCTGTAGCAGTAAACAAGATGCTTGCCCCTTCTGAGAGGGCTGGGCCCCTCAGGGCTGAAAGGGGCTGAAGGGGGCTGATACCCCCTCTTGGAGAAAATTTCTCCACATATATAGTGGCTCTCCTGGTGACTGAACACCAGGTGATTTAACACCAGGTGACTGGACACAAGGTGACTGAACACCAGGTGACTTAACACTAGGTGACTGAACACCAGGTGACTGAACACCAGGTGACTGAATACCAGGAGATTTAACACCAGGTGAGTGAACACCAGATAACTGAACACCAGGTGACAGAATACCAGGTGATTTAACACCAGGTGACTGAACACCAGGTGACTGGACACCAGGTGACTGAACACCAGGTGACTGAACACCAGGTAACTGAACACCAGGTGACTGAACACCAGGTAACTGAACACCAGGTGACTGAACACTAGGTGACTGAACACAAGGTGACTGAACACAAGGTGACTGAACACTAGGTTACTGAACACTAGGTGACTGAACACCAGGTGACTGAGCACTAGGTGACTGAACACCAGGTGACTGAACACTAGGTGACTGAACACTAGGTGACTGAACACCAGGTGACTGAGCACTAGATGACTGAACACCAGGTGATTGAACACTAGGTGACCGAACACTAGGTGACTGAACACTAGGTGACTGAACACTATGTCACTAAACACCAGGTGACTTAACACTAGGTGACTGAACACTATGTCACTAAACACCAGGTGACTTAACACTAGGTGACTGAACACTATGTCGCTAAACACCAGGTGACTTAACACTAGGTGACTGAACACCAGGTGACTGAACACCAGGTGACTGAATACCAGGAGATTTAACGCCAGGTGAGTGAACACAAGATAACTGAATACCAGGTGATTTAACACCAGGTGACTGAACACCAGGTGACTAGACACCAGATGACTGAACACCAGGTGACTGAACACCAGGTGGCTGAACACCAGGTGACTGAACACTAGGTGACTGAACACAAGGTGACTGAACACTAGGTTACTGAACACTAGGTGACTGAACACTAGGTGACTGAACACCAGGTGACTGAACACCAGGTGACTGAACACCAGGTGACCGAACACTAGGTGATTGAACACCAGGTGACTGAACACTAGGTGACTGAACATTAGGTGACTGACCACTAGGTGACTGAACACCAGGTGACTGAACACCAGGTGACTGAACACTAGGTGACTGAACACTTTTCCACTAAACACCAGGTGACTGAACACTAAGTGACTGAACATCAGGTGACTGAACACCAGGTGACTGAGCACTAGGTGACTGAGCACTAGGTGACTGAACACCAGGTGACTGAGCACTAGGTGACTGAACACCAGGTGACTGAACACCAGTTGACTGAACACTAGGTGATTGAACACCAGGTGACTGAACACTAGGTGACTGAACATTAGGTGACTGACCACTAGGTGACTGAACACTAGGTGACTGAACACTAGGTGACTGAACACTAGGTGACTGAACACTAGGTGACTGAACACCAGGTTACTGAACACTAGGTGACTGAACACTAGGTGACTGAACACTAGATGACTGAACTGAATAATAGGTGACTGAACACTAGGTGACTGAACACTAGGTGACTGAACACCAGGCGACTGAACACTAGGTGACTAAACACCAGGTGACTGAACACTAGGTGACTGAACTCCAGGTGACTGAACACCAGGTGACTGAGCACTAGGTGATTGAACACCAGGTGACTGAACACCAGGTGACTGAACACTGGGTGACTAAACACCAGGTGACTGAACACCAGGTGACTGAACACCAGGTGACTGAACACCAGGTGACTGAACACCAGGTGACTGAACACTAGGTGACTAAACACCAGGTGACTGAACACCAGGTGACTGAATACCAGGTGACTGAACACCGGGTGACTGAACGCCAGGTGACTGAACATCAGGTGACTGAACACCAGGTGACTGAACACTGTGACTTAACACCAGGTGACTGAACACCAGGTGACTGAACACCAGGTGACTGAACACCAGGTGACTGAACACTATGTGACTGAACACCAGGTGACTGAACACCAGGTGACTGAACACCAGGTGACTGAACACTATGTGACTGAACACCAGGTGACTGAACACTATGTGACTGAACACCAGGTGACTGAACACTATGTGACTGAACACCAGGTGACTGAACACCAGGTGACTGAACACCAGGTGACTGAACACCAGGTGACTGAACACTATGTGACTGAGCACCAGGTGACTGAACACCAGGTGACTGAACACCAGGTGACTGAACACCAGGTGACTGAACACCAGGTGACTGAACTCCAGGTGACTGAACACTATGTGACTGAACACCAGGTGACTGAACACTATGTGACTGAACACCAGGTGACTGAACACTATGTGACTGAACACCAGGTGACTGAACACCAGGTGACTGAACACTGTATGACTGAACACCAGGTGACTGAACACCAGGTGACTGAACACCAGGTGACTGAACACCAGGTGACTGAACACCAGGTGACTGAACACTATGTGACTGAACACCAGGTGACTGAACACCAGGTGACTGAACACCAGGTGACTGAACACCAGGTGACTGAGCACCAGGTGACTGAACACCAGGTGACTGAACACCAGGTGACTGAACACCAGGTGACTGAACACTATGTGACTGAACACCAGGTGACTGAACACCAGGTGACTGAGCACTGTGACTGAACACCAGGTGACTGAACATCAGGTGACTGAACACCAGGTGACTGAACACCAGGTGACTGAACACCAGGTGACTGAACTCCAGGTGACTGAACACTATGTGACTGAACACCAGGTGACTGAACACTATGTGACTGAACACCAGGTGACTGAACACTATGTGACTGAACACCAGGTGACTGAACACCAGGTGACTGAACACTATATGACTGAACACCAGGTGACTGAACACCAGGTGACTGAACACCAGGTGACTGAACACTATGTGACTGAACACCAGGTGACTGAACACCAGGTGACTGAACACCAGGTGACTGAACACCAGGTGACTGAACACCAGGTGACTGAACACTATGTGACTGAACACCAGGTGACTGAACACCAGGTGACTGAACACCAGGTGACTGAACACCAGGTGACTGAACACCAGGTGACTGAACACTATGTGACTGAACACCAGGTGACTGAACACCAGGTGACTGAACACCAGGTGACTGAACACCAGGTGACTGAACACCAGGTGACTGAACACCAGGTGACTGAACACCAGGTGACTGAACACCAGGTGACTGAACACCAGGTGACTGAACACCAGGTGACTGAACACCAGGTGACGCTGACGACAGCTTGAAATTAAAAAAATTAAAACTTTTAAGTTAGTTTCATGTGTGTTAATTAGCATGTAATTTGTTGGTGTGAATGTTGTGAGAGTGAGAGATAGTGAGACAGTGATGGTGAGAGATAGTGAGACAGTGATGGTGAGAGACAGTGAGTGAGAAAGTGAGGGAGAGAGATAGTGAGTGAAAGATAGTGAGGCAGTGAGGGAGACAGTGAGACGGTAAGGGCGAGAGATAGTGAGGCAGTGATGGAAAGATGTAGTGAGTGGGAGATAGTGAGACAGTGAGCGAGATAGTGAGACAAGGAGTGAGAGAGATAGTGAGAGACAGTGAGGCAGTAAGGGAAAGAGATAGTGAGGCAGTGAGGGAGACAGTGAGACGGTAAGGGCGAGAGATAGTGAGGCAGTGATGGAAAGATGTAGTGAGTGGGAGATAGTGAGACAGTGAGCGAGATAGTGAGACAAGGAGTGAGAGAGATAGTGAGAGACAGTGAGGCAGTAAGGGAAAGAGATAGTGAGACAGTGAGGGATAGAGATAGTGAGTAAGAGATAGTGAGGCAGTGACGGAGACAGTGAGGGAGAGAGATAGTGAGAGTTAGTGAGGCAATGAGGGAAAAAGGCAGTGAGTGAGTGAGAGATAGTGAGACAGTGAGGGAGAAAGATAGTGAGTGAGAGTGAGACAGTGAGGGAGAGAGACAGTGAGTGAGAAATAGTGGGAAAGTGAGGGAGATAGTGAGACAGTGAGTGAGAGATATAGTGAGACAGTGAAGGAGAGATAGTGATTCAGTGAGTGAGAGAGATAGTGAGTTATAGTGAGGCAGTGAGGGAAAGAGATAGTGAGTGAGAGATAATGAGACAGTGAGGGAGATAGTGAGACAGTGAGAGAGAGATAGTGAGAGATAGTGAGGCAGTGAGGGGGAGAGATAGTGAGTAAGAGATAGTGAGACAGTGAAGGAGAGAGAGAGTGAGTGAGAGATAGTGAGAAAGTGAGGGAGATAGTGAGACAGTGAGTGAGAGATATAGTGAGACAGTGAAGGAGAGAGATAGTGAGACAGTGAAGGAGATAGTGAGACAGTGAGTGAGAGAGATAGTGAGTAAGAGATAGTGAGACAGTGAGGGAGAGAGATAGTGAGAAAGTGAGGAGAAAGTGAGACAGAGATATAGTGAGTGAGAAATAGTGAGACAGTGAGGGAGAGAGACAGTGAGTGTGACAGATAGTGAGTGAGAGATAGTGAGACAGTAAGGGAGAGAGAGATAATGAGTGAGAGATAGTGAGAAAGTAAAGAGATAGTGAGACAGTGAGTGAGATAGTGAGTAAGAGATAGTGAGACAGTGAGGGAGAGACAGTGAATGAGAGATAGCGAGAAAGTGAGGAAGATAGTGAGACAGTGAGTGAAAGAGATAGTGAGACAGTGAGGGAGAGAGTGAGTGAGAGAAAATGAGACAGTGAGAGAGAGAGAGAGTGAGAAAGTGAAGGAGATAGTGAGACGGTGAGGGAGAGAGACAGTGAGTGAGAGATAGTGAGAAAGTGAGGAGATAGTGAATGAGAGAGATAGTGAGTGAGAGAGATAGTGAGTGAGAGATATTGAGGCAGTGAGGGAGAGAGGCAGTGAGTGAGAGATAGTGAGAAAGTGAGGGAGATAGTGAGACAGTGAGTGAGAGATAATGAGACAGTGAGTGAGAGAGATAGTGAGAAAGTGGGGAGATAGTGAGACGGTGAGGGAGAGAGATAGTGAGGCAGTGAATGAAAGAGATAGTGAGACAGTGAAGGAGAGTGATAGTGAGAGATAGTGAGACAGTGGAGAGAGATAGTGAGAGATAGTGAGACAGTGAGGGAGAGAGATAGTGAGTGAGAGATAGTGAGACAGTGAGGGAGACAGTGAATGAAAGAGATAATGAGACAGTGAGGGAGAGATATAGTGAGACAGTGAGGGAGATAGTGAGACAGTGAGGGAAAGAGATAGTGAAACAGTGAGAGAGATAGTGAGACAGTGAGGAAGATAGTGAGACAGTGAGGGAGATAGTGAGACAGTGAGGGAGAGAGATAGTGAGACAGTGAGGGAGATAGTGAGACAGTGAGGGAGGGAGATAGTGAGACAGTGAGGGAGAGAGATAGTGAGACAGAATAAAAGATAGTGAGACAGAGTGAGGGAGAGTGAGTGAGAGATAGTAAGACAGTGACAGTGACAGTGAATGAGAGGTAGTGAGACAGACTGAGAGAGAGAGAGAGAGAGAGAGAGAGAGAAACAGTAATAGAGAAAGAGAGAGATGTAGGCAGACAGACGTGAGACAGACATCAGAAGGTCAATGGATATGAAGGTGGATGAATGACGTCATTACGTGACGAACGTTAACATGATTGGTACTCGTATACATATATATATGTATATATATATATATATATATATATATATATATATATATATATATATATAGAGAGAGAGAGAGAGAGAGAGAGAGAGAGAGAGAGAGAGAGAAAATGGAGAAATATATAAATAATCAGATACTTAAGAAAATGTATTAATGAACTGGTAGATGAATATATATTCATTTATGATTAAAAAAATGAGTTTAACTGGAAAAATTAATTGATATATAAATAAGTAGATGAATAAACTAGTTGACACTGAGACGGATAAACATGATCTTCTAAAGTGACATTTTTCTTATTTTGGTAGAGATCGTCTAGTGAGGTGTAGTGAAGATCTCTTGATCCGAGTAATGGGAGCTATGTTCCTCTTTCTGAGATCAGATCCGATTACCACATTCTCATGGAGTTGTTTCACCCTTCATAATAATAATAATAATAATCTTTATTTCTATAAGTACATGTACACCACGAGGCCTGGTCTCAGACCGAGCCGCGGGGGCGTTAACCCCCGACACCCTCTCCAGGTATACTCCAGGTATACAAGGTATACAGACCTAGCTGACATCAATGATATACCAGTACATAGATAGCCCCTTATTATGTAGAGCATTTCGGGCAAATTAGGTCAGTTTTGTAACCACTCGTTAACACCCAGGTACCTAATTTACTGATGCGTGAACACGGACAGCAGGTGTTTTAAGGTAACAAGTCCTAATGTTTCCACCCGTACCGGGTATCAATCCCCGGAACTCAGTAAGTGAGCTGAGTGTACTAGCCATCGAGCTACGGGACACCCCAACGGGTTTAGTTGGGGTGTCACTCTGCCACACAAGTCACGAAAATCAAACAAATTAAACATATTATGTAAAATTTGTTAAGTCTTGCTAAATGGTGGGGATGTTTTCCCATTTGTACGGAGATATAGAGGATGATTATTTGTCCTTTCATTACTAAACACTCACCAATTACACTGCTGTAATGACTATCATGTCACCCGAAGAAGACTGCACCACTTTACTGTGGAAGTGGTACTGAGATGAGGTAAGATAACAGCTCTTAGCCTGTAAATTCAAATGTGTAAAGAAAATAAGAGAGATTGCTTACAGATCCTGGAACTGCGACCAGAACCGTAAGACTCCAGACATTCTTTCCAGTTCACCTTCGCCCCTTATTTTCTGATAGTTGAATGACGCCATTACGCGAAAAACGTTAGTATGATTGGTACTCTTTGTCTAAACAGGATGCTTTGCTAAGGTTCGCTCATCTAATTTTGGGGAAACCATCTTGGTGTTATACACTGGCTAGGGAGAGTGCAATTTCTAGCCGCCATCAGCGCTGCTAATCATGTTGAAGGGATCTATGGAATTTTCTATAACCTTTCCCTCCTTTGCTTCCACTGAAACAGTGACCTCTTCTGTCGATGCTAGTGTAGATATTGATTGTGACGGTGTTGGTGTCAGAGTGCCTCTGGCCCATGAGAAAGACACGGAGACATATCTGCCTCTACTTCGGGAGCCCCGTCGCTGATGCCTCGAAGGCGAGCTCAGTGTTTTATCATCATGATGACAAGAACGTAAATATGATTAAGGTACTTGGTAGTGTTGGCCAGGTGATCTCCCGATACTGTCATTTACATGAATGCAGCCATGATATTTATAGATTAGTTTGTGATTGAGGAGTGTATTACTCTCTTCAAAAATTCAGTAAAGATTGCTCATGGTTCAGCCATGAGTTTCCATGAGGGCAGTATACTGCCTGGTGTGGGTCGCATCCTCGGGAAAAAGTTGACCTAATTTGCTCGAGATGCTCCGCATAATAAGCGGCTTTCTATGTCATTAATGTCAGCTACGCCTGTATACCTTGTACATGTACTTGTAGAAATAAAGATATTATTATTATTATTATTATTATTATTATTATTATTATTATTATTATTATTATTATTATTATTATTATTATTATTATTATTATTATTATTATTATTATTATTTTAGAAATGCGCCTCACTGTAGGACACAAACTCACCAGTTTAAAGTGATCACTGGAGGACGCTTCTGGTACTGCTATCCCAGGAGTTGATATTTGCCATTGGTCTTGTAGTCAGATTCGTTACTGCATCTTTCAGTCAGGATGCCGAAAGTAATGATCCTCGTGCCAATCTAGTTATAAAGACCAGTGGCTTTCAAGAGGCACGTTGTAATTTAGCAAGCCAGTGAATTTCTTCCCAGGCACATACCTTAACCAGTGCCATGGAATCATGTCTAATTTGCTTAGTGAGAGAGTTAGGACGACATATGCCTTTTGAAAAATATATGTGGTAGCTGAACGGCGAAATTAAGCTGTAAATGAATGGTATTTACGTGGATACCAATTTCCTGGTATGTATTTGTCTGTCTAGATCTCCCCTTATCGACCTTGGGTTGAGGTATTTTGATGAGAAGCTATAGTGTATAAACCCTTTCCCTATTCACTGGCAACTAATTACCGAAGTGTAAGGCGCCGCAAAATGTATGGTATGTGCGTTAACATTCGGTAGAGTCCACTACCAGGGTTAACAATGCGATGTTGCAGGTGTGAGAGTGCCAATAACCACAATGGTTGACAGTGTCCGCTGCACAAAATGTTGTGCGTATTGTTGTAAAGTGTATTAGTTGGCGAAACGAGATTTTCAGAATCCATTCAACAAGAATTCCGCCTGTACATTAGCGCATCTTACTCGCCTGGGGATGCAGATTTGAGACCCATGCTTGGAGACAGACCCCTTTGGGTTCCCAGGTTTGGCCACACCTTGGCTTTAATTAAGCTTCCTCCACTTAACCAACTGAATGATCCGGCGGCTACTGGCTTCCTCTGTCCTCTTCACTGCTTTCGGTTGTTGTGCAGGAGCTTGGGGCGCTCCCTCAACGAAGCGACGTTCGTGTGTTTTTGCCAAGGGGTTTCTGATGGCTGGCCGGGACAGGAACCAGGCTCTTTTACCCCCATCAGGACCACTGGCATTTCCCTTATTGTAAGGACCACGCACCTGATGTTCTTCCTAAGGGCAGATGCCTGGACCATCCTTCCTAGGAGGCATTCATCACAGAGTCATTCTAAGGATCCACGGCTTCCATGACTCGCAAGTGAATACTTCATCCCCCGATAAATATACTGCAGTCTCTCCTATGTCTCTACACACTTTTAGATCCTCTTTCCCGATGAAATACTTCAGATTCAAAGAATTATGTCTACGATTCCATTTCATCAATCAAGCCTGACTGCCTCTCACTCCCCGACATTTTATGATCCTTACTGGCTTAGTTAGGGCTTCCCCTTATTATAAAAAGAAGAAAAAGGAGAAAAAGAAGAAGAAACGAGATCTAGTCACATAGTTCCTCGACCATATCCATA
>NC_091295.1:20964272-20966590 GCF_038502225.1 Cherax quadricarinatus | reverse complement strand
TCAGTCCCCACCCTCCCTGGGAGACTGAGGAAGTACTGTACTTGGCCACCCAGGGGGCGTTACAAGGGGAGGTGTAGGTTAAGTTTGGTAAATAGATTCTTGATAGTTGCAGGTCGTCCTCTATCATTGCATGTGTTCGTTTTAAGGTTAAATGTAACTCTATTGTGGTGGCATTTAAGACCTTGCTGAGGGTACTTAAAAATTATCCTTGGGTACCTTTATGTGGGTGACTGATTTTGTTTCCTTCCTTCCATCCAGCTCACTCTTCCTGGAGAGAGAGAGAGCCAGATGGGGAAGGAATTTTTCCAAACATCTGCTTGTTCTATAAACGTGATTTGGTGTTAGATATTTTTGTAAGGATTTCATGCCTGGGTGTGGAATCTGGACCTGTCTCTACGGAGCTGTTCAGACTTCAGGGAGGCATATAACAACCTTCTCACAAGTCCCGTGTTTGTTTATAGCTTAAGAACATCTCTGATGTCTTTAAACTTTTTCAACCTTGATCCACTGTACGAGGTATAGGGCTCATGCAACTATTGGTGTCTAAGTTCCCTATGATCTGTGTTATATCGCCCATTCCAAGTTTCCTAGAATTGGCCTGATTACTTTTCAGTCTCTTCTGAGTGTATTCAAACATTCAGCACTTGCGTATCCTACTGAGATGAGCATGGAGTGTGATGTGAATATCAAAATGGTATACAATACCGACAGGTTGGTAGGTAAGACACATAGGCAACAGTTAGGCAACTTTATTCCGAAACGTTTCGCCTACACAGTAGGCTTCTTCAGTCGAGTACAGAAAGTAGGTAGGAGCAGTAGAGATGTGAAGACGATGTAATCAGTCCATCACACTTGAAGTCGTAGATTTGAGGTTGTCAATCCCTCAGCCTGGAGAATTTCTGTTCCAAAGCCTGGAACTTCACATCTCTACTGCTCCTGAAACGTGTTGATGCATATTTGCTCATTTTATGTGTACCACTGGTACAGAGCTGTGTGAATGGCAGTAGAGTAACACGCGTAATAAGACAGAAACAGTACTAAGCTAGTAGAGGTAGTTGTAGCCCAAGTCTTCCATTCACTTCATCTATTCTCTAAATTTTATGCTAGTTTTTTTCCGGTATGGAAGTGGTGTTTTTACCTCCCTTTTACATCGGCTGTGGCTGGGGAGAGAACCTTCTGTTTTTTATCCTTGTCCTATGCACATAGATAATACACTGTTACCCTTAGTCTAAACTCTAGGACTAGATATAAGTACATAGCAATTTTCATCAAATAGCCTCGGAATACACTTCCTCTGCTATTTGTTTTTCCAATGTGCTTCCAGTATATGCACACGCGCACACATATCAGCATGTATAGATATACACGTTTACATGTGTACAAGCATGTATATGTACAATTGTGCATGCACACATGTGCACACATATATGTACAGGTACACATAAGCATATATATACATGTATATATTGGGCCCCTACTTAGACGAGATGGGTCCTACACAGATAACAGCAAGCGAGTGAGCTACTCAAGTACCAATATGACTCGGTTTTTGCCAGCCGCTAACCAGACTGAGAGTCGAAGACTATTACAACCCAGGAGTCCCAAAGGCCTGTTATCCTGGGTGTAAAGGGAGCAAAATAAACACAGCAGAAAAACTTTTGACTTATATTATCCTTCACCAATTTAGAACAGAAGTATGTACACTATATACACTATGTACAACATTAGGTATTAGTACACTCCACGGTGAGCAAGGCAGAATAAAGCTTCTCAAGTATTGTCACCAATTATTGCAACGCTCTTTAACAAATCCATTGAATCAGCTACCTTCCCAACAATCCTCAAAATAGCGAGGGGTCACTCCAATCCACAAAGGAGGTGACCAAACTGACTTGAATAACTATAGACCAATATCTAACTTACCACTGCTCTCTAAAATCTTTGAAAAATTAATTCATAGACGGTTCTATTCCTACCTCGTCTCACACAGCATATTATACCCTTGTCAGTTTGGATTCAGGATTAATAAAAGCACGAATGATGCTATCATACACATGCTAGAACTAATATATACCGCACTCGAAAAGAAAGAAGTCCCGCTGGGCATTTTCATTGATTTACGTAAAGCTTTCGATACAGTCGACTATGAACTGCTGTACTCAAAATTAACGCACTATGGTATCAGGGCTCACTCCCTCAACTACCTAAAATCATATCTTAGTAACAGAACTCAATATGTGTATGCAAATTATGCAAACTCTTCCACCCAACCAATCACAGTAGGAGTCCCACAAGGAAGCGTCCTTGGACCACTCCTC
>NC_091295.1:20956772-20959272 GCF_038502225.1 Cherax quadricarinatus | reverse complement strand
GGTAGTCAAAAGATTACAAAGGTACATAATGGGTCCAGTGACTGGACTCTAAAGTTATGATAGCTGAACTAGTTACAAAGGTAATGAACTACAGATAGATCTGGTCACAATCATGGCAAGTTACAAAGGTAATGAATCAGCTCCTCTATACATGTTTGTGTGTGTGTGTTTGTGTGTGCGTGTGTGTGTGTATGTACTCACCTAGTTGAGGTTGCAGGGGTCGACTCCAAGCTCCTGTGTGTGTATGTGTGTGTGTGTGTACTCACCTAATTGTGGTTGCAGGGGTCGAGACTCAGCTCCTGGCCCCGCCTCTTCACTGATCGTTACTAGGTCCTCTCCCTCTCTGCTTCCTGAGCTTTGTCATACCTCTTCTTAAAACTATGTATGGTTCCTGCCTCCACTACTTCACTTGCTAGGCTATTCCACTACCTAACAACTCTATGACTGAAGAAATACTTCCTAACGTCCCTGTGACTCGTCTGAGTCTTTAGCTTCCAGTTGTGACCCCTTGTTTCTGTGTCCCCCCTCTGGAACATCCTATCTCTGTCCACCTTGTCTATTCCCCGCAGTATCTTGTATGTCGTTATCATGTCTCCCCTGACCCTTCTGTCCTTCAGTGTCGTCATTCAGATTTCGCTCAACCTTTCCTCGTACGACATTCCCTTGAGCTCTGGGACTAGCCTTGTTGCAAACCTTTGTACTTTCTCTAACTTCTTGACGTGCTTGACCAGGTGTGGGTTCCAGACTGGTGCTGCATACTCCAGTATGGGCCTAACATACACAGTGTACAGTGTCTTGAACGATTCCTTATTAAGGTATAGGAACGCTATTCTCAGGTTTGCCAGACGCCTGTATGCTGCAGCAGTTATTTGGTTGATGTGTGCCTCCGGTGACGTGCTCGGTGTTATGGTCACCCCAAGATCTTTCTCCCTGAGTGAGGTCTGTAGTCTTTGTCCACCTAGCCTATACTCTGTCTGCGGTCTTCTTTGCTCCTTCCCAATCTTCATGACCTTGCATTTGGCAGGATTGAATTCGAGAAGCCAGTTTCTGGACCACATGTCCAGCCTGTACAGGTCTCTTTGCAGTCCTGCCTCATCCTCATCCGATTTAATTCTTCTCATCAACTTCACATCATCTGCAAATAGGGAAACTTCAGAGTCTATTCCTTCCATCATGTTGTTTGCATATATCAAAAATAGCACTGGTCCTAGAACTGACCCCTGTGGGACCCAGCTCATCACAGGCGCCCACTGTGATACCTCTTCACGTACCATGACTCGCTGCTGCCCCCCTGTCAGGTATTCCCTGATCCAATGCAGTGCCCTCCCTGTTATATGCACCTGATCCTCCAGCTTCTGCACTAATCTCTTGTGGGGAACTGTTTCAAAGGCCTTCCTGCAGTCTAGGAAAACGCAATCAACCCACCCCTCTCTCTCGTGTCTTACTTCTGTTACCTTGTCATAAAACTCCAGGAGGTTTGTGACACAGGATTTGCCTTCCATGAACCCATCCTGGTTTTCATTTATAATCTTGTTCCGTTTCAGGTGTTCGACCACTCTCCTCCTGATAATCTTCTCCATGACTTTGCACACAATACATGTCAGAGACACAGGTCTGTAGTTTAGTGCCTCATTTCTGTTTCCTTTCTTAAATATGGGGACTACATTTGCTGTCTTCCATTTCTCAGGTAGTTGCCCAGTTTCAAGGGATGTGTTGAAGATTGTGGTTAGGGGCACGCACAGCATCTCTGCTCCTTCTCTAAGGACCCATGGGGAGATGTTGTCCGGTCCCATCGCCTTTGAGGTATCAAGGTCACTTAGCAGCTTCTGCACCTCCTCCTCGATTGTTCGTATGTCATCCAACACTTGTTGGTATACTCCCTCTTGGTGTTCCCTTCTGTGCTGTCTTCCCACAGCCCTTCCTGTCTCTACTGTGTGTTTGTGTTTGTGTGTGTGTGTGTGTGTGTGTGTGTGTGTGTGTGTGTGTGTGTGTGTGTGTGTGTGTGTGTGTGTTTGTGTGTGTGTGTGTGTGTGTGTGTGTGTGTGTGTGTGTGTGTGTGTTTGAGTGTGTGTGTGTTTGAGTGTGTATACTCACCTAATTGTGGTTGCAGGGGTCGAGAATCAGCTCCTGGCCCCGCCTCTTCACTGATCGCTACTAGGTCCTCTCTCTCTCTGCTTCCTGAGCTATATCATACCTCTTCTTAAAACTATGTATGGTTCCTGCATCCACTACTTCACTTGCTAGGCTATTCCACTACCTGACAACTCTATGACTGAAGAAATACTTCCTAACGTCCCTGTGACTCGTGTGAGTCTTCAGCTTCCAGTTGTGACCCCTTGTTTCTGTGTCCCCCCTCTGGAACATCCTATCTCTGTCCACCTTGTCTATTCCCTGCAGTATCTTGTATGTCGTTATCATGTCTCCCCTGACCCTTCTGTCCTCCAGTGTCGTCAGTCTGATTTCCCTTAACCTTTCCTCGTACGGCATTCCCTTGAGCTCT
>NC_091295.1:20814272-20951772 GCF_038502225.1 Cherax quadricarinatus | reverse complement strand
ACTACATCACTTCCCAAACTATTCCACTTCCTGACTACTCTGTGGCTGAAGAAATACTTCCTAACATCCCTGTGATTCATCTGTGTCTTCAACTTCCAACTGTGTCCCCTTGTTGCTGTGTCCCATCTCTGGAACATCTGTCTTTGTTCATCTTGTCTATTCCTCTCAGTGTGTGTGTGTGTGTGTGTGTACTCACCTAATTGTGGTTGCAGGGGTCGAGATTCAGCTCCTGGCCCCGCCTCTTCACTGTGTGTGTGTGTGTGTGTGTGTGTGTGTGTGTGTGTGTGTGTGTGTGTGAGTGTGAGTGTGAGTGTGTGTGTGTGTGTGTGTGTGAGTGTGTGTGTGTGTGTGTGTGAGTGTGAGTGTGTGTGTGTACTCACCTATTTGTACTCACCTATTTGTGGTTGCAGGGGTCGAGTCACAGCTCCTGGCCCCGCCTCTTCGCTGATTGCTACTAGGTCCTCTCTCTCCCTGCCCCATGTGTGTGTGTGTGTGTGTGTGTGTGTGTGTGTGTTTGTGTGTGTGTGTGTGTGTGACTCAATCAATATTTGCACCAATAACTCATTACAGTTGTGACCGGGTGTGGAAGTGTAAATTGCTCATTACTCTATAATTTGTTCATGATTGTAGCCATGTATAAACGTAAGTAACCATTCTTACAGGATTCATTACCTTTGTAACTTGTGAGTTCATTACCTTTGTACCTAGTTCAGCTATCAAAACTTTGGGGGCCCAGTCCCTGGACCCATTATGTACCTCTGTAATCTTTTGACTACCGCCACAGGATGGGTATGGGGCGCATAATAAACATATTAACTTAAACTAACTCCTATACATGGTTACAATCATGAACAAATTACAAAGTAATGAACCACTGATACGTCCACACCTGGTCACAATTGTAATGAGTTATAAATACAAATATTAAGTGGATCATACACCCACACGAGCGCGCACGCACACATACATGCACACGCAAACACACACACACACACACCCACGCCCACACACACACACACACACACACACACACACACACACACACACACACACACACACACACACACACACACACACACACACACACACACACACACACCCTCGCCCACACACACACACACACCCTCGCCCACACACACACACACACACACACACACACACACACACACGTGGTAATGCTTTATTTAAAGCTAGCAAAGTCAGGGTATTTCTCCAGAATGGTCTGCAATATACCACTGTGGATAAAATACTTAGACATAACTTGAACATTTCTGAGCGAGTTGTCTCTAAATTCATTAATTTTATCGCACTCCAGTACATAAAGACGCAGGGTGTGACAATAGTCCATCTGGCCAGGTTTACATTTCGTTTGGTCTACATCTGGTGGTTTATCTGGAGAGTTTATCTGGAGAGAGTTCCGGGGGTCAACGCCCCCGCGGCCCGGTCTGTGACCAGGCCTCCTTAGGTCAGTGTCCCAGGATGCGACCCACACCAGTCGACTAACACCCAGGTACCCATTTTACTGATGGGGAACATAGACAACAGGTGGAAAGAAACACGTCCAATGTTTCTACTCTGGCTGGGAATCGAACCCAGGCCCTCACCGTGTGAAGCGAGTGCGTTAACCACCAGGCCAGGGGAAACATTGTCAATAAAGGATCACATTATACTGCTATGTGTTTATTTTTCCATGGTGAAAGTGTTGAATGATGAAAGTTTTTTTTTTGTCTTTCTTTTTGGATCACCCTGCCTCAGTGGGAAATGGCCAGTGTTAAAAGAATAAAAAATAAAAAAAAGAGTAAAAAATGAGTAATTATATTTGAATGCCTCAGTACAAATTATTATTATAATCAAAAAGCGCTAAGCCACAAGGGCTATACAGCGCTGCAGGGCAGGAAGAAAGCGAGGGCATCAGGTGGCAAAAGGGAGATGAATGAGTAATAGGTTATGGAGAACAGCGGGGCAGTGGATGGTGAAAGGGTAAAGGGCAGCAAGAGCCTGAGCTAGAAACGGCTGAGGGGAGTGCGAAAGGTATCATCATCAGAGTTTGTGGAGTAAATCAGTCATTGTCAAGAAGTCAATGAGAGAGTCGGGATTAAAGGAGGGTCCATCAGCAAGAAGGGAAGGTAAAGAGAGAGTAGTAGAGCGGAGACGACGACGGAGGTAAATTCTGCGTGCTCGTTGATGGAGAGGGCAGTCTAACAGAATGTGGCTAATTGATACGGGAACTTGACACTGCTCACAGAGAGGAACAGGGTGCCTCTCCATGAGATACCCATGAGTAAGACAAGTGTGGCCAATGCGAAGGCGGGAGAGAGTGGTCTCCAAACCTCAGCACTGATGACAAGAAGACGGCCAGTAACCTATACTCGGTTTAATAGAATGAAGTTTGTTACCAAGCAGAGTTGACCAACGTTGTTGCCAATGGGTGTGAAGGTGGGTAGCTATTACAGCAAAATAGTCCAGAAATGGAACACCTCTATATGAAATTGGTAGGTCATGTACTGCTGACCGCACAGCAGTAACTGCCTGTTCATTGCCCTGTACATCGACATGACCAGGGATCCAACAAAAAACAATATCTTTATGCTTGGTAGAGATACGGCGTAGCCAAAGTTGGATACGGAGAACTAGGGGGTGAGAAGTATCAAATTTTCGTATAACCTGTAGAGCACTAAGGGAGTCTGAGACTACCACAAATGATGACACAGGCATAGATGTGATACGAATAAGTGCTGCAAGAATGGCATACAATTCAGCAGTAAAAATGCTAGCCGAAGATAGTAAATGCCCCTGCACGACGCTGTCCGGAAACACTGCTGCGAATCCAACGCCGTCTGAAGCCTTAGAGCCATCTGTGTACCCAGCGATGACATGAGAATGAGAGTGGAAGTGATCAAGAAAAAGAGAACGGGAAGCCACCATAGGCAGTTGGGCTTTCGAGCAAGAGAGTGAGAAAGAACAGACCCGAACAGCTGGAACTTCCGAGGGGGGTAGGGATTATTATTATAATCAAGGGGGAAGCGCTAAACCCGGAGGATTATACAGCACCTGGGGGGGGGGATGTGGAATGCATTCAGGCTTAATTTGGGGAACTGGAGCACAGATCCAATTCCCTAAATCAAGAGCCCCTCACCAACATCAAGGAACCTTCCTTGAGGGGAGAGGGGTAGGGAAAAGTGAGATGCTACATGAACATAGAAAGGTGGTAATTGAAGAGAAGACAAGAGCGAATGAAGGCGAAGAGAGAAGGGACGGAGTAAACAGGGGCGGCGAACAAATAATGTCTACTAATATCAGTGCCCATTCTATAAATGGAAGGATTGCGGAGATCATGAGAGCGTACATAGTAGCGAAGGCAATGGGCATCACGGCGATCGGATAAGGATGGAACATTCACTTCTGCATAGAGGCTCTCGACAGGGGAAGAGCGAAAAGCACCAAGGCATAAACGTAATCCTTGATGATGAATGGGGTTAAGGCTAGAGAGAGTAGCAGGAGATGCCGCTGAATAGATCTGGTCACCATAATCAAATTTCAATAAAATGAGGGTGGAATGTAAGCGAAGGAGGGTTCGACGATCAGCTCCACATGGAATATGAGCAAGGGTTTTAAGAAGGTTTAGTCGGCTGTGACAAGTTGCCTTCAGAGAGGTAATGTGAGGTTTCCAGGATAACCTACGGTCAAAGAGGAGGCCCAGAAACTTGACTGTATCACGTTCAGGGATACGGGAGCCATAGAGGTACAAAGGATGATCGGATATGACAGAGCGTCTAGTGAAAAGTAATTTGGTGGGTTTTAGTGCTGGAAAATCTAAACCCATGTGCGTTGGCCCAATTGGAAACACTGTCGACCGCATGCTGGAGAGAAACTGTAATGAGGCGAGTCAGCGCCTGCACAGGCAATAGCGAAGTCATCAACATAGAGTGATGACCAAATATGTGATGGAAGACTAGAGGCCAAATCATTAATAGCAAGGACAAAAAGTGTTGTGCTCAGAACACATCCCTGGGGGACACCTTCAGCTTGGATAAAGTCCGGGGAGAGCACATTATTAACCCGAACACGGAAATGCCTGTCAGTTAAAAAGTTCTTAAGGAAGGATGGTAGATTGCCTCGAAGGCCTAAGGAGTGGGCTTGGGCTAAAATATTATACCTCCAAGTTGTGTCATATACCTTCTCAAGGTCAAAAAATATGGCAATAACTGAGTGGTTATTCGCAAAGGCATTACGAACGTATCCAAGCGTAGTAAGGGGTCTATGGTAGAACGTCCCTTACGAAAGCCATATTGACGAGTGGAGAGACTGTTGTGTGTCTAAATACCACACTAAACATCTATTTACCAGGCGTTCCATCACTTTGCAAACTGCACTGGTAAGAGCAATGGGACGATAGTGGGAGGCTTCATGTCCCGTAGTGCCTGGTTTGCGGAAAGGGAGAACAATGGCAGATTTCCACAGCTGTGGAAGAACTACTTGTGACCAAATAAGATTGTAAAGGCACAATAGGACTGCAAGGGCTGACTGATGTAAATGTTGTATTATTATAATAAAAAAGAAGCACTAAGCCACAAGGGCTATACAGCGCTGCAGGGTAGGGAAGGAAGCAAGGATATTGGATGGCAGAAGGGAGGAGGGATGATCAGCAGATTACAGAAAACAGCGGGGCAGGGGATAGTACGGGGGTAGAGGGAAGCAAGAGATTGAAGTAGAAAGGGCTGAAGGTATCAGAATTTGTGAAGTAAGTCAGTTGTTGTCAAAAAGTCAATGAGAGAGTCCGGATGAAAGGTGGGTCCATCAGCGAGAAGGAAAGGTAAAGAGAGAGTAGAGGAGCGAAGACGACGACAGAGGTAAATTCTGCGTGCTCGTTGATAAAGTGGGCAGTCCAACAGAATGTGGCTGACTGATAATGGAGCTTGGCAATTCTCACAGAGAGGAGCAGGACGCCTCTCCATGAGTAAGACGAGTATGGCCAATGCGAAGACGGGAGAGAGTAGTCTCCCAACCTTGACACTGGTGATAAGAAGACAGCCAGTAACCTATACTTGGTTTAATAGATTGAAGTTTGTTGCCGAGCATAGTAGACCAATGTTGTTGCCAACGGGTGTGAAGGTGGGAAGATATTGCAGCAAAATAGTCCGTAAATGGAATACCTCTATAAGAAACTGGTAGGTCATATACTGCTGACCGCGCAGCAGTGTCTGCCTGTTCATTGCCCTGTACGTCAACATGACCAGGGACCCAACAAAAAACAATATCTTTATGCTTGGTAAAGATGCGGCGTAGCCAAAGTTGGATACGGAGGACTAAGGGGTGAGGTGTATCAAATTTTTGTATAGCCTGTAAAGCACTAAGGGAGTCTGAGACAACCACAAATGATGACACAGGCATAGATGCAATACGGATAAGTGCTGTAAGGATGGCATACAATTCAGCAGTAAAAATACCCGCCGAAGATAGTAAATGCCCTTCTACGACGCTGTCCGGAAACACTGCTGCGAATCCTACGCCGTCAAAAGACATAGAGCCATCTGTGTACACGGCAATGGCATGAGAATGAGAGTGAAAGTGGTCAAGAAAAAGAGAGCGGGAAGCGACCATAGACAGTTGGGCTTTCGAGCAAGGGAGGGAGAAAGAACAGACTCGAACAGCTGGAACTTCCCAGGGGGGTAGGGAAAAGTGAGATGCTACATGTACATAGAAAGGTGGTAGTTGAAGAGAAGACAAGAGCGAATGAAGGCGAAGAGAGAAGGGATGGAGTAAACAAGGGCGGCGAACAAATAAAGAATGTCTACTAATATCAGTGACCATTCTATAAATGGAAGGATTGCGGAGATCATGAGTGCGTACATAGTAGCGCAGGCAATGGGCATCATGGCGATCGGATAAGGATGGAACGTTCGCTTCTGTATAGAGGCTCTCGACAGGGGAAGAGCGAAAAGCACCAAGGCATAAACATAATCCTTGGTGATGAATGGGGTTAAGGCTAGAGAGAGTAGCAGGAGATGCCGCTGAATAGATCTGGTCACCATAATCAAGTTTCGATAAAATAAGGGTGGAATGTAGGCGGAGGAGGTTTCGACGATCAGCTCCCCATGAAAGATGAGCAAGGGTTTTAAGAAGGTTCAGCCGGCTGTGACAAGTTGCCTTCAGAGAGGTAATGTGAGGTTTCCAGGATAACCTACGATCAAAGAGGCCCAGAAACTTGACTGTATCACGTTCAGGGATACGGGAGCCATAGAGGTACAAAGGATGATCGGAGATGACAGATCGTCTAGTGAAAGTAATTTGGTGGGTTTTAGTGCAGGAAAATTTAAACCCACGTGTGGTGGCCCAATTGGAAACACGGTCCACTGCATGTTGGAGAGAAACTGTAATGAGGTGACAGTCAGCGCCTGCACAGGCAATAGCGAAGTCATCAACATAGAGTGATGACCAAATATTTGATGGAAGACTAGAGGCCAAATCATTAATAGCAAGGAGAAAAAGTGTTGTGCTCAGAACACATCCCTGAGGGACACCTTCAGCTTGGATAAAGTCCGGGGAGAGCACATTATTAACCCGAACACGGAAATGCCTGTCAGTTAAAAAGTTCTTAAGGAAGGATGGTAGATTGCCTCGAAGGCCTAAGGAGTGGGCTTGGGCTAAAATATTATACCTCCAAGTTGTGTCATATACCTTCTCAAGGTCAAAAAATATGGCAATAACTGAGTGGTTATTCGCAAAGGCATTACGAACATACGTATCCAAGCGTAGTAAGGGGTCTATGGTAGAACGTCCCTTACGAAAGCCATATTGACGAGTGGAGAGACTGTTATGTGTCTCTAAATACCACACTAAATGTCTATTTACTAGGCGTTCCATTACTTTGCAAACTGGTGGTGTGGAAATTATTTAATTTCCGAAGCTATAGTGCCTAATAAGTGCTTAATGTGTTGATTTGGGTCAAAATGTATTTGAAAATGGAATAGAACCAACAGGGTTCCCTCTGCGCCTGCGCGGATGTGCGGGGGAAGATGTCGAGATGGGGCATCGAGGAGCGGGAGTGTTTTGAATGGGGTTAAGAGACTGTGAAAACATGGGACCAGGAAATTGGCGTTCACGGCGGCCTAAGGATTAATATATGCCTCACTTCATAACAGGAAGTGTCGTAATTGTCCCTGGTGAAGAGTGAGGGAACGTGATTGACGGCACAACTGTAATAAGTGGTAAAATTAGTGAATAATGGTAGGACCGGGGGTGACTGGTGCGCCACCAAGGAATGCGTCCAGGAGAAAATGCCCGTGAGTTAATCCTCACTCATCGGTCTCAGATCTTAATGGAGTGACCTCTAATGTGTATAATAATTATGAGACATTAAATCGTCTTATGAATTGTAATGTAATCAATGATAATAACACTAAGTTAAGAGAATGCATGAAGTGAAATAAGTCGCCTTGCTCCGAGTGAACACGTTAGACCACGTTGTTCCCGTCCCGAGGATAGTGAAGTTTTTATGGAGTCATGACTTCTAAACCGGGACAAACCAACGGATACCTCGTTCTGCTGGAATAAGAACCGTGTTGGTGTAGCAGGACATCGAAATGAGATGGTGAATGGAGGAAATAAGGAGCATCAATCACCCACAGTTAAGTAACCCTTCTAGTTATAGCAGACTGATACTGGCCAGTTAGGTATGTTGTAATTGGATAGGTTATGGGTGATCCAGCTACATCAAGTGACCACCAGAGAATATCTGGTAAGTGGTGGGATTATGTATAGGTGTTTTTCCTTGATGGATATATCCATGTGTAACCTACCCCCCCCCCTCATCATTCAGTTAAACTAATATAGTCTATACAGTCCACAATTAATTAGTAGCGCCGTACTTGTGGGTGCTATCCAATTTATACTGGTCTCGGATAGATATGGATAAGATTGTGAGTGTCGAAGAGACCACCTGCGGTGACCAGGGGTGGTTAAGTTTTCTCACATGTCTACACGGGGTAACTACGGTAAACAATATAGTTGTTGTCTCCCAATGAGATTACTCGTATGCATGTAATGTTGAGGTACATACAGGTAAGACCCCTATAAAATTTTCCATATCTGCCCGCTGGTCCTTCCTGAACCGGATGCAATCAGTGAAAAAATTAATTGAATTACTTAATAATTAAGTGACTGATTGAAGGAAGTGGGTATAGGGTACACAAATTTAATCGGTCGTGTGGTGGATGATAATTAGCCCAATTAATTACTAGCACATGGATGGCTAGGATTTATACAAGAGTAAAGTGCAAGAATTGCTCTCACAAGGTGTCTATTTAAGTTGTATAATTGGTGATTATTAATTCCCTAACCATGGCTGGGTCTGAGGAAGTTAGTGCGGCTGGCAAGTCCATGGATGCCAAAGCAAAGAAAGCGTCACTACAAGCTCGGAAGGGTCATGTTACTAAATCATACAACAAGTGTATGGAGTTAATGGGACAAGAAACGGTAAACCCTGATGAATTAAAGTTACACCTAGATGCCTTAGAAAATAGATATGAGTCATATAAATTGTGGTATAAGGACTGTGAGAGAGATCTACTGGTGAATTGTGCAGATGATGCTGAAAGAGAGCGGCTGCTGGATCAATATTATGAAGTGGAGGACAACATTGTGTCTTGCAAAACTAAGGCTTTGGAGAAGGTAAAGGGTGTAAACAATGTTGTTGGTCAACCTAGTAAGGAAAATCAGAGGTGTCTACCAAAACTCCCAGAATTATGCATGCCTGTGTTTAATCCGGGAGAAAACTGGGAGGAGTTTTGGTCTATCTTTAAAGCAGTCGTACATGATAGGAGTGATCTTGCAAGTGTTACCAAATTATGCTATTTAAAGGGACAAGTAAGGGGAGATGTGCATGTTCTCATACAAGCATTCCCAAATGTAGATGACTCCTATAGTGAGGCAGTTGACTTGTTGGAGGTCACTTATGGTAACTTGGAGCAAAGTAGGCTGGATCTAGTAGCTATTTTGGCTAGTTTGAAGACTCCAGATCACAACCGCAACGGCTTACAGCAATTTAGGATCAAACTAGAAAGCACTCTTAAGACCTTGAGTAATAAATAAGATCTGGAGGGAGCAGAGTGGTTGTTGAGTGCCCTGATTCAGAATAATTGAACCACAATACAGTAGAGTGGCTATCTAACAGATATCACAAGGGTTACTTCGGGTTAGAAGAAATAAGAGTGGGCCAGCAGGAGCTAATTGTCCAACTGCAGACCAGCCAACCCATTACCTCTAGGAATACCACGTCTACAGACCCCAGTGCACCTGTCAAGTTCTACAAAAGGAAAATTTATCCCAATATCAATAATCATAAGTCACCTACTAAACGGGGTTACGTATGCACATATAAAGTGACAGGGGCCAGTAATAGTGGTTCTTTACATCAAAGCAAGAGGAGTAAGTACCACAATAAGGGTAGCCCAGTTGATAAGAGGTCAGGCAAAGGAGAGATTGTATCTTCTGCAACGGTACTCATTTCTCTAAGAACTGGGATGTTAAAGTGGAAAGATTGGAAGAGCTTGCTAGATGCATCAGGTGTCTAGGAAATCATAATGAAAAGGATTGCCATGCTAACTTGAACCATTGTTATCAGTGTAACAAGGGAAGACACCACATAGCTATGTGTAAGGGCGGATCTAATCTTAATGATGGTAACAATAGTACTGATAGTGATAATAACCCGGACACAACAGTAGCCAACGTAGAGATTGCAGCTAATGTCGGTAATGATGGCCTAGCTGAGGTAGCTTTACCTGTGTTGGATGTGGTGATTAATGATAAACGGCGTAAATCCAAAACTGTAACAGCATTACTGGATCAGGGATCACAACGTACTTTCATAAAACGTAATTGCCTTAATGGGATGAAGGTGCAAATGGGAGATCCTGCTATACTCAAGTTATCTGGCTTTCTCTCGAATAAGAAGGCCCAGTCATACGACACTGTTTATGTAACTGTCAGGCTGGGCAATGAGAGAAAACGTATTAATGTCGTAATTGTGGATAGGCTCCCAGAGAAAATATCTACAATATGGCTTGGTAACGCTACTGAAAGGCTTTCAAGTAAGGTAAATTTGGCACCTTCTGGTGTAAATAATGATTCTGTGGGGCCAATAGATATTTTGATATGTAGTGACTATTATGCCACCTTTGTAAAGGGTATGACAAAGAAATGCGGAGTCACCCTTCTAAGGACCGCAGGAGGTCACGTGATGTATGGCAGTCTGCCTCGTACTGATAATGAATGACTGGAGGAAGCCATAAATACAGTTACGGTGTGTCTTACTCATGAAATATCACCCCAGTATAAATATTCTTCAATAGAGGATGAAGTTGAACCTGTGTATAAATTATGGGAATTGGACAGCATAGGGATCAATGTAAATGAAGAAAGTCCAGATGATTCCTTTACTCAAGAACAATACCAGAAGGATGTTAAATTTGAATCTGGACAATACTGGGTGAGACTCCCGTGGAAGCTGAACCATCCAGACCTACCAACTAATTACCGGATGGCATATGGACAATTAAAGGCTCAGCTCCGCGAACTGAGCAAGACACCAGAACTGTTGACTGCTTACGATGATATAATTAACGAGCAGTTAAATAATAAATTCACAGAGGAGGTACCTCCCGAGCAAGCCCAGATTTATGGTCACTATTTGCCACATCACGGAGTGAAGAAGGATTCTAAGACCACTCCTCTGAGAATTGTGTTTAATTGTAGTGCCAGGAGTAACAAAAATGTACCTAGTTTGAATGACTGTTTGATGACAGGTCCGTCGTTGACGGAAAAACTGGGAGATATATTATTAAACTTCAGGGTTAAGAATTATGCCTTTACGGCGGACATAAGTAAAGCTTTCCTGAGAGTGGGTCTGCAAGAGGCTGACCGGGATTGCACAAGGTTCTTATGGCCCGAGAATCCTAGTGACCCACTTAGTCCCCTCAAGACTTTTAGCTTCAGGAGTGTATTGTTTGGTGCTACCTCCAGTTCGTTCCTACTCCAGGCAACGATAAATGCACACCTTAAGCGTACGGGTGGTCCACTTAGTGGAGTAATGGGTAAACAATTTTATGTGGACAATTTCCTGGGGGTGACGTCTACTGAAGAGGAACTAATGAGCATATATGAAGGGGCTAATGAAATAATGCAAGGTGCAAATATGCCCCTGAGGGAATGGGACAGTAATTCGTCCAGTTTAAGGGCTCAAATAAATAAAGACAACCCTGGAGTTGAAGTGTCTAAATATAGTAATGTGCTGGGACTGACTTGGGACACAGAGAGAGACTTGTTATCATTAAAGTCTTGATTTAGATTTTGCCACCGAAGTAGCTAGTTTATTGTGCACCCTATATCCATCCTGTGGACGGTAGCGCGAGAGCATATGGATACACAAAAGGCCTTGGAACTAGGCCCCAAAGGGTTAACAGGAATACATATGGATTTATATCTACATATCTATAGTTCACTTATCTGTTACAAGCAAATTTAGGAAATTTGCTTAGTATATCTGGTATCTTATTTTCATTAATAAGATATCTTGACATGTCACATAGGTTATTATACTGTCTGTCTCTGTATTCTTCAATAAGTGGACAATTAAGCACATAGTGTTCAAGACAGTGACCATATGCCTAATCACATAATTTACATTTAGTTTGATCATCATCTGTGTGTCTCCCAAACTGCCAGAGGTACTTGTAACCAAGCCTAAGCCTGGCCACTACAACATCAGTCAGTCTGTTCACATTGCAAGTTGCTCCATAAACATACTTATCTACGTTCATGTTTTCATAGTGGGTTATAGATCTACTCAGGCTTCTAACTGCATTCCTATAACAATCATTTTCATTATTTACTTCTCTCCTAATATTATTCCTAATGCTAGACACAGTTATACCAAAGTTATATTCTACATTCTCCTTCTGGGTACTCTTCTTGGCTAACATATCAACTTTATCATGAAGGAGTAATCCAATGTGTGATGGGATCCATAGCAATTGTACATTAATTCCTTTGTCCCTAATTTTTGAGTATCTATACCTGGCTTCTCCAATGAGCATGTTGTTGGAGTCATTATATGAGTCAAGAGCCTTCAATGATGACATAGAATCAGTAATGATGACAGAGTCAAGCTCAGTGTCATAGGTTAGCTTTAGCGCCATTAGGATTGCAAACAATTCAGTTTACAGTGTAGACGCCCAGTTGTTAATTCTTATGCCTAACTCAACAAATTTATTATCGTTTTTAACAAGGGAGGTGGCAACAAGAGCAGATGCAGCCCTGCCAGAAGACTCCTGTTTAGATCCATCAGTGTATATAACTTGTGATAACTTATTACTACCAGCTAGGTGAGAAATTTCTTCTTGAGCAGTTGCTCTAACAAGAGATTTAAGGAAGGGATTACTAGCAATGAGCTTCTTGGGAGGGACTTGCAGGTAAGTGATATTAAATGAACATATCTTCCACGGAGGGGTGAAATGCTCTTGTTGCCTACAGTGATACAGTTCATGCAGGTTATAAAACTTGATGTAATTGCACGTTTTCACAATCCATTTAGATCTGTGTGTATTTACCTCTAGACACTTGGTAAGATTCATTGTGACAGTGTCTGGTACGTTTCTCAACATTCTAATACCGAGTACAGTGTTAATCTCAATAATCCTATCACTGATACTAGAAATACCAAGCTCCTTCCTCATGTTAAGAACTTTTGTAGATCTGGGACAGCCAAGAATAATCCTGAGAGCTTCATTTTGCATTAACTCCAAGGGTCGGAGAGAACTTTCTTTAGCCAATATCAACATGGGAGCAGCATAATCAATTAAGGACCTAACATAGTCTAATAACTACAGCATGCCCAATAAATTAACCAAGAGAGTCTTACTTGCGGAAGTTTCAAAATGCTTCGATCCACTAGGCTTAGTGTCACCACTTGCAATAAGAGGAAAACTGTTGATACAAGAAGCATGGAAGCTTAAGTGTACTTGGGATGAAACCCTACCTGAGGAATTTGTTGAAAAGTGGGAAGAACTAATAGGTGAATATGTAAAAATACCAATGTTGGAGTTCCCACGTAATGTGGCCAGTCAAGATGGAGAAAATGTACTCCACATTTTTTGCGATGCTTCGAAATTGGCATATGGAGCAGTCGCTTACCTTCAATGTAATAGTGTCATTTCTCTTGTTATGTCTAAGGCTAGGGTGGCTCCAATCAAATCACGTACCTTACCTCAGTTGGAATTAACGGCCATTTATGTAGGTGTCAAATTAGCCAATTATATAAGAAATAAATTACGAGAGATAAATATCAGCGACACCGTAATTTGGTCTGATAATGAGGTATCCTTACAATGGATTCGTAATGGTAACAGTAAGATTGTGTACGTACAAAACAGAGTCGCTGAAATCAGTCAAATACAGGAGAAATATAACAGTTTGGGTCAGCATATGTTAACCTTTAATCACATCCCTGGTGACGAGAATCCGGCTGACTTCTTGTCTCGAGGCTTGACTTATGAAAAATTTGTGAGTGCTTTATCGTGGTTTAAAGGGCCAAGTTGGCTGGTGGACAAAATTAACTGGCCGGTGCAAAAGGCACATATTGCTCCTGTCGAAATTACGGTGAGCACCGCTCCAGTCAGTAGTCCCTCCTTAGCCATTGATATGAATAGGTATTCTTCCTTACCCAAGCTGATTAACGTGACAAGGTTAGTGTTTAAATTTATAAGTAAGATGAATATCTCATATAATTTTCCCCATCCTCTGAAATACTGGCTACAGAGGGTACAAGAAGAAGCCTACAGGGATGAGATTAAATTAATGATGGAAGGAAAAATTGTGAAAGGCTCAATAATAGAAAAGCTGGGGCTGTATTTAGAGGATGATGTAATTAGGTGCAGAGGCAGGTTACAAAATGCTGAATTGGGGGAATATGCTAAACACCCCATCTTGCTGCCTAAAACTCATCACCTGACAACCTTGATTGTCTTTAATGCCCATAATAACGTGATGCATGGTGGGGTACAGGATACCTTAAACTGTATTCGGGAAACCTTCTGGATTCCACAAGGACGGCAAAGTGTAAAAAGGGTTATCAAGTCGTGTGTAATATGTCGCTGGGTGGATGCCAGAACCTACATGTACCCAGGTCCTCCACTATTGCCCAAGGAACGTGTGCAGTTGGTAAAACCATTTGATGTGACCGGAGTGGACTATAGTGGGCCAATCATTTTAACAGGTACTTCAGATGGTGTTCCTTTGAAGGTGTATGTATGTCTATTTACTTTTTCATCTACTAGGGCTGTTCATCTGGAAGTGGCTCAGGACTTGTCTGCAGAACAGTTCATACAGCTGTTCCGGAAATTTACAGCTAGGAGATCCCGTCCAAGATTGATGATCTCAGATAATGCCACCAATTTTGTAGCGGGTGCTCAACACTTGATAGAATTAAATAAGAGTGATGATGTACAATCTTTGTTGACCCAGCGAGGGTGTGTCTGGAAATTTATTACTCCCAGAGCCCCTTGGCAGGGAGGATTGTACGAAAGAATGATAGGTACAGTGAAAAGATGTCTTCGTAAGGTGCTACACAGGAAGAGAATTAATTTGGAGGAATTCCGTGCAGTGTTGGTGGAGTTTATCTCATTGTCATTGTAACATTACCTAGTTTTTTTGTTTTTGTTTTTGTTTTAAGTAATACTGTTTACAATCTATGGTTGGGGTAAGAGGTTGTCTTCAGCATTCATTGTGATGTCTGCTATATTATTATTTCAGTGAGGTACATTAGGTGGCAGTAGCCTGAACTAACTCAAGTGGAAGTTATCATTGAATTTGAACCTCTTGTTTAATGTGATGTATGACAGAATTCTAATTTTATGCTCAATATTACCTACTTTCTCTCTCTCTCTCTCTCTCTCTCTCTCTCTCTCTCTCTCTCTCTCTCTCTCTCTCTCTCTCTCTCTCTCTCTCTCTCTCTCTCTCTCTCTCTCTCTCTCTCTCTTTTCATCTTTGTAATTTGTGATAAGGTGTACGACCTCGCCTGTACCATCCATTATATCATTATATGTACCATATTATTACCACACATACAAGAGGTCTCTGAGTGTGTTTTTGGTGGGGTGTGTGTCGTATTGAGTGGTGGTGGTCTGGGTTGAGTATGGTTGGAGGTGTTCATTGAACTTGAGCACTTGTGTCTTGTGATCTATTTTGGACTTCTGACTTTGTAGTGAATATTTGCTCTTGCATAAGCTATAAGGGAAAGATAAGCGAGGAATTCTTGTGTTGTGAGTCTTACACCAGATATCATCACTGGCAAACATGGCAACTGTCATAGAGGAACCTATTTCTGCAGGTGATGGAAATGATGATAGCTTCCAGACCTTTAAAAGTAAACAAAAGAGAAAAAGTGAGAAAGGGCTAGAGCGTCGACGTAGTCAGACTCACTTGACTCGTACACAATGTGATACTAAACGTCCTTGGTGCACAGAGGCTGCAAGAAGTCTTTCTTCAAAGGAAGAATGTGTTAAGCTGAACTTCCCTGACAACACCCCGCTGCCTGCTAAGTGTGCATGGCTAATGGCAGCTGTAAACAAGCATCCTAACTCAAGGATCCAATTTAGGAAAAACACACACAACTTTGTGTTTGTGGAACAGAATGAAGAACTGATCAATGATCTACTTAGTACACCTTATGGGGATATTAAGCTGCTCCGACCTCCATCAGACACCCACCACTTTAAAAAATGGGTCAGTATCATAATCTTTGGATACCCTCACTGCATGGACCCATCCCATCTGACTCTAAGTGAGCATATCATCAAGCCTAAAAGACTTAAAGGAAAATCCCAAATTATTGCCAGTTGGGTGGGTCCTGTGCCCCTCCCCCGGAATATCTGGGTGCATGGTTTACGTTTCCTAAACATCGAAGTGTACCTACCCCCTAAACGTAGGTGTTACAAATGCCAGCACTATGGCCATGTTGCAGTAGACTGTGGAATACTACATTCTTGGTGTGGTAAGTGTGCTGGGAAACATTCCACTAGAGAATGCACAGTAGGCCCTGACAGCCAAAAATTTAAGTGTATTAACTGTAAAGAAGTTGGGGTTACAGTTTCCCACAAGGACTGCAGTCAGAACCCAAACAACCTTCGATGTAAACCTGATAACAGTCCTTTAATGGTAACTGAGGATGGGGCCATCCAGTCTACCACAGCCAGATCTGAGACTGAACCTCTGCAAAGTGTGCAAGAACCCCACCTCACTGCAAAGGATTCTGGTGATACCAGAATGCCATCACACACACCAGCTGTGGAGGAGCTAGCCATCCCTGCTAGCACATATGGAACTACTGGTCTGCCACTACAGATACCTATGGCTACACCTGAATATGGGGATGAGTTTGTCATTTCTCCCAATACACACAACTACAACAGTCAGACGGACACCACACAGGTAACCTCCCTGGAAATTGGAGATGAGTCAGATGCACAGGACCTACCTGCAATGAATGATGAAACAGAGAACACTAATGTAAACATGGTACCTGTTAAGGTGATAGGTGTTAAAGAAAGCACTAACCCAGAAGTGCCATCCTCCGGAGAGGCATTGGATTCGCCTGACCTTCCTCATATTATAACAAATTTCCAGAAAAAAATTGAGCATCTTGAACAGATCCTGACAAGTTTAATAAATATATGTAATCAGGATGATGCTCTTGAGCATGGTGATGATGTCAAAAGTGCAGCAATCTCCGTTCAGCTTCCAGCAATTTGTGAGAAAGAAGCCCATAACTCTTGCCTTCAAGACTTGCCTTTTAACTGGCTGCCAAAATGCCGAAAAATGCTTAAAAATAAAGGTCCTGAAGATAAAGACGTACAAACTATGCTATTTGCTCTTAAGTATCTGCACACTGTAGTCAAAGCATAATAGTTTTACCATCTTATGAGCAAGAGATTGTAATAACTCACTACAATGGATACATTACAAATCTTTTCATGGAACATTGCTTCCATCAGGAAGCGGTTGCCTGACTTACATCATATTAGTGCAACCAAGAATATTGATGTCATCTGTTTGCAGGAATGTAGATTGAAAGATGGAGCACCTCCACCAAACTTGCCTGGATATGCAGCTTATAACCTAAGGTCAACCAACTGTTGTGTGATGTATGTCAGAAAGAACTTGCCACATTCACTCCTTTCCTTGCAGAGTCGAGTTAACATGCAGTATCATGGTGTCAAAGTATATGCAGGCGATTTTTCCATAAACATTTTTAATCTCTATGCCCCAGCGAACCAGCTTCGACCTGATGCTTTACCAGATCGCATCAATAGTGAACCTACCATCATTCTTGGAGATTTTAATGCCAGACATAAGAATATTGGTGGGTCTATAACAAACACCAATGGAACTAAACTAGTGAGATTGCTAAATGAGCATGATAATGCATGATAATGTTCGAATTGTGGGCACTACTGAGCCTACTCACATATATGGTGGCATACTAGATCTGTGTCTTGGATTTAATACATCATATACGATGCATGACTCTGTCATAGTTGATGATCTTCTATCTGATCACTTCCCAAGACTAACAACTGTCAATCTTGATCACATCTCCAGCAATCAAGGAGCTAAATACAGAAGGAGGAAACTTATTCTCAAACCAGAACACAGAGACAACTTTATTAACCACTTGGATCAATGGTATAAGAATTACGAGCCCATTGGCACACAAAAATTTAATGATGATTTAATTACCACTATTGAGAGTGTTCTCACAGATCAAGTGGGCAGGAATAGGAAACAAAGACCCTCCACTATAAATAACAATAAAAACCAATGTAAATACTATAATGATCCACAGCTGCGCAATCTAACACATGCAGCTAGGAGGATTGGTAAAGCATACCGTGAATGTAGAACCCCAGACCTGCTCAGAACGTTCCAAGCTGCACTAACAAATGCAAGTGAATGTAGAACCCCAGACCTGCTCAGAACGTTCCAAGCTGCAAAACAAATGCAAGGAATAGAAAGGAAGAACTTAGGCAACAGGAATGGGAACAGTTTGTTAGTGGATTAAATAGGTCCACCCCTTTGAGTTTGGCTTGGAAAGGTATAAATAAAATAACCAGGAAAAAGACTGGCAATGTTGCTCATCCCTTTCCTCTTGAAAAAGCAAATGACCTCATAAATGACTGGTCCAAAACATCCAGGCATGAAAGCCTTCCATCTCATATTAGAAAAAATTTAGAGAGTACTTCTGAAGAAATGTTGAAACTGATTAATTTTATGAGCCAAAATATTGATGAGAGTGATTGCCTCTTTACCGAGTATGAATTAGATAATGCATTAACCAAAGGTCGATCAACTGCTCCTGGAGAGGATGGTATAACCTATGATATTCTCAGAACTCTAAGGCACGTGCCTGATAACCCTTTGTTGGCACTGTATAATCTCAGTTACATTGAGGGCGTTCTTCCTACTTCCTGGACCAATAGTCTCATTGTGCCTATCCCTAAGCCCCAACAGCCTGATACATTTAGGCCGATCTCCTTAACTAGTTGTCTTTGTAAAACTTTTGAAAGAATGATGCTTAACAGACTGTACTACAGAATCAGACATCAACTTTCCCCCTACCTCTATGGGTTCATGAAAGGTAAAAGTGTGCAGAACTGTATTTCCACCTTTCTCACTGCACACACCTCTACTAGTTTTACCACTTTTCTTGATCTAAAATCTGCATTTGATATTGCGAACAGAACCGTTATACTACATGAACTAGCCAAAATGAATATTGGTGGTAGCTTACTCTGCTGGATAATAGGATACCTGTCAAATAGAGTATCCTCTGTCCTTTACCAAGGCTTCAGAAGTGATTCTAAAGAAATGTCTTTAGGTACACCGCAGGGAGGAGTTCTTAGTCCCATGCTATTTAATATTCTGATTAATGCTCTCCTAAATGCTCTACCTGCCTCACCTAAACATATAGCTATAAGCTATGCTGATGATATCATGATCCATACAACAGGGCATAAGAAGATGAATACCATTCTTAATGAAGTTCAAGCAATTTGTAATCGACTAGGCCTCATAATATCTTCCTCTAAAACAAAGATATTAACAAGCAAACGACATCCCCCACCCATCTATTTGCAGGGTGAAATCATTAGCTACGTTAAAACTTACAGATATCTTGGTGTAGATGTACCCTTTAACAAATCCACTATACCACAACTAAACAAGAAATGTAAAGCTAGGCTAAATGCTCTCAAAGCTGTTGCTGGCTACAATCCCAACTATGGTGCTAATGTGAGAATCGTGAGAATGATGTACATAGCCTATGTTAGGTCCTTAATTGATTATGCTGCTCCCATGTTGATATTAGCTAGAGAAAGTTCTCTCCGACCCTTGGAGTTAATGCAAAATGAAGCTCTCAGGATTATTCTTGGCTGTCCCAGATCTACAAAAGTTCTTAACATGAGGAAGGAGCTTGGTATTTCTAGTATCAGTGATAGGATTGTTGAAATTAACACTGTACTCGGTATTAGAATGTTGAGAAACGAACCAGACACTGTCACAGTGAATCTTACCAAGTGTCTAGAGGTAAATACACACAGATCTAAATGGATTGTGAAAACGTGCAATTGCATTAAGTTTTATAACCTGCATGAACTGTATCACTGTAGGCAACAAGAGCATTTCACCCCTCCATGGAAGATGTGTTCATTTAATATCACATACCTACAAGTCCCTCCCAAGAAGCTCATTGCTAGTAATCCCTTCCTTAAATCTCTTGTTAGAGCAACTGCTCAAGAAGAAATTTCTCACCTAGCTGGTAGTAATAAGTTATCACAAGTTATATACACTGATGGATCTAAACAGGAGTCTTCTGGCAGGGCTGCATCTGCTCTTGTTGCCACCTCCCTAGTTAAGAACGATAATAAATTTGTTGAGTTAGGCATAAGAATTAACAACTGGGCGTCTACACTGCAAACTGAATTGTTTGCAATCCTAATGGCGCTAAAGCTAACCTATGACACTGAGCTTGACTCTATCATCATTACTGATTCTATGTCATCATTGAAGGCTCTTGACTCATATAATGACTCCAACAACATGCTCATTGGGGAAGCCAGGTATAGATACTCAAAAATTAGGGACAAAGGAATTAATGTACAATTGCTATGGATCCCATCACACATTGGATTACTCCTTCATGATAAAGTTGATATGTTAGCCAAGAAGAGTACCCAGAAGGAGAATGTAGAATATAACTTTGGTATAACTGTGTCTAGCATTAGGAATAATATTAGGAGAGAAGTAAATAATGAAAATGATTGTTATAGGAATGCAGTTAGAAGCCTGAGTAGATCTATAACCCACTATGATAACATGAACGTAGATAAGTATGTTTATGGAGCAACTTGCAATGTGAACAGACTGACTGATGTTGTAGTGGCCAGGCTTAGGCTTGGTTACAAGTACTTCTGGCAGTTTGGGAGACACACAGATGATGATCAAACTAAATGTAAATTATGTGATCAGGCATATGGTCACTCTCTTGAACACTATGTGCTTAATTGTCCACTTATTGAGGAATACAGAGACAGACAGTATAATAACCTATGTGACATGTCAAGATATCTTATTAATGAAAATAAGATACCAGATATACTAAGCAAATTTCCTAAATTTGCTTGTAACAGATAAGTGAACTATAGATATGTAGATATAAATCCATATGTATTCCTGTTAACCCTTTGGGGCCTAGTTCCTAGGCCTTTTGTGTATCCATATGCTCTCGCGCTACCGTCCACAGGATGGATATGGGGTGCCCAATAAACTAGCCACTTCGGTGGCAAAATCTAATCTAATCTAATCTGTTGGTGGAGGCAGAGAATCGGGTAAACGATCGCAATCTGTCATACATGAGCAACACTCCTGACGCGGAGATCCTGACTCCCTCTCACCTAATATGTGGACGAAGGTTAGAATAAGGTAATTACTCATTGGTCCGATGTGTGGCGTAAAGAATATCTTCTTACACTACGTGAACACTTTTATGATGTGCAGAGGCAGTAAACCAACAGAACATTCAACCATGTGACATTGTGTTAATTGATACTGAGCAACATCGAACATTGTGGCCACTGGGCAAGGTAGTTACATTATACCCAGATGCACAAGGTGTTGTCAGGAATGTCAAAGTGTTGTGTCGTGGTCAGGAAAGTTTACGTACCATTAATAAATTAATTCCCTTAAAATTAAATGGTGTTCAATCCAGTGCAGATGGAAATCTAAGGGAAAGTGACACGAGTGATATTGAAGACACTGACCGAGTGATGCAAGAAGAAATTGTAGTAAGACCCACTAGGAAAACAGCCATGCAATCTAGAGCGGGCTGGAATCGTCTCTTAGAGGAAGACCCAATTTAAGTCGTCTAAAAACGACTTCCGCCCGGCCGCAGTGTGGAAATTATTTAATTTCCGAAGCTATAGTGCCTAATAAGTGTTTAATGTGTTGATTTGGGTCAAAATGTATTTGAAAATGGAATAGAACCAACAGGGTTCCAGCTGCACCTACGCGGATGTGCGGGGAGAGGGGTCGAGTCGGGGCATCGAGAAGCGGGAGTGTTTTGAATGTAGTTAAGAGGCCGTGAAAACATGGGACCAGGAAATTGGTGTTCACGGCGGCCTAAGGATTAATATAGGCCTCACTTCATAATAGGAAGTGTCGTTACTGTCCCTGGTGAAGAGTGAGGGAACGTGATTGACGGCACTGCTGTAATAAGTGGTAAAATTAGTGAATAATGGTAGGACCGGGGGTGACTGGTGCGCCGCCGTGGAGTGTGTCCAGGGGAAAATGCCCGTGAGTTAATCCTCACTCATCGGTCTCAGATCTTAATGGAGTGACCTCTAATGTGCATAATAATTATGAGACATTAAATCGTCTCGTGAATTGTAATGTAATCAATGATAATAACACTAAGTTAAGAGAATGCGTGAAGTGAAATAAGTCGCCTTGCTCCGAGTGAATACGTTAGACCACGTTGTTCCCGTCCCTAGGAGAGTGAAGTTTTTATGGAGTCACAACTTCTAAACTGGGACAAACCAACGGATACCTCGTCCTGCTGGAATAAGAACCGTGTCGGTGTAGCAGGACATCGAAATGAGATGGTGAATGGAGGAAATAAGGAGCATCAATCACCCACAGTTAAGTAACCCTTCTAGTTATAGCAGACTGATACTGGCCAGTTAGGTATGTTGTAATTGGATAGGTTATGGGTGATCCAGCTACATCAAGTGACCACCAGAGAATATCTGGTAAGTGGTGGGATTATGTAAGTTTAATTTAAGTTTAATATGTTTATTATGCACCCCATACCCATCCTGTGGGCGGTAGTCAAAAGATTACAGAGGTACATAATGGGTCCAGGGACTGGGCCTCAAAGTTTTGATAGCTGAGCAAGTTAGAGAGATAATGAATTCACAATTTACAAAGGTAATGAACTCACAATTTACAAAGGTAATGAACTCAATGACAGGATGGATAATGAGAACCTTCAAAACTAGGGAGGCCAAGCCCATGATGACACTCTTCAGGTCACTTGCTCTATCTAGGCTGGAATATTGCTGCACACTAACAGCACCTTTCAAGGCAGGTGAAATTGCCGACCTAGAAAATGTACAGAGAATTTTCACGGCGCGCATAATGGAGATAAAACACCTCAATTACTGGGAGCGCTTGAGGTTCCTAAACCTGTATTCCCTGGAACGCAGGAGGGAGAGATACATGATTATATACACCTGGAAAATCCTAGAGGGACTAGTACCGAACTTGCACACGAAAATCACTCACTACGAAAGCAAAAGACTTGGCAGACGATGCACCATCCCCCCAATGAAAAGCAGGGGTGTCACTAGCACGTTAAGAGACCATACAATAAGTGTCAGGGGCCCGAGACTGTTCAACTGCCTCCCAGCACACATAAGGGGGATTACCAACAGACCCCTGACAGTCTTCAAGCTGGCACTGGACAAGCACCTAAAGTCAGTTCCTGATCAGCCGGGCTGTGGCTCGTACGTTGGTTTGCGTGCAGCCAGCAGCAACAGCCTGGTTGATCAGGCTCTGATCCACCAGGAGGCCTGGTCACAGACCGGGCCGCGGGGGCGTTGACCCCCGGAACTCTCTCCAGGTAAACTCCAGGTAGGTCTAGTCACAATCATGACAAGTTACAAAGGTATTTACAGATTACAGAGGTACATAATGGGTCCAGGGACTGGGCCCCAAAGTTTTGATGGCTGAACTAGGTACAAGGTAATGAACTCACAAGTTACAAAGGTAATGAATACTGTAAGAATGGTTACTTACGTTTATACATGGCTACAATCATGAACAAATTTTAGAGTAATGAGCAATTCACACTTCCACACCCGGTCACAACTGTAGTGAGTTATTGGTGCAAATATTGATTGTTGAGTCACGCACACACACACACACACACACACACACACACACACACACACACACACACACACACATACACAGGGGCCAGGAGCTAGGACTCGACCCCTGCAACCACAAATAGGTGAGTACACACACACGTATAAGTGTTTTTCCTTGATGGATATATCCATGTGTAACCTACCCCCCCCCCATCATTCAGTTAAACTAATATAATCTATACAGTCCACAATTAATTAGTAGTGCCGTACTTGTGGGTGCTATCCAATTTATACTGGTCTTGGATAGATATGGATAAGATTGTGAGTGTCGAAGAGACCACCTGCGGTGACCAGGGGTGGTTAAGTTTTCTCACATGTCTACACGGGGTAACTACGGTAAACAATATAGTTGTTGTCTCTCAATGAGATTACTCGTTTGCATGTAATGTTGAGGTACATACAGGTAACACCCCTATAAAATTTTCCATAGGTGGTGATTTAACCTGCCAAAGATACTTGTAACCCAGCCGGAGCCGGGCAGTAGTGACATCCAAGAGTCGGCTTATTTTGTTGGATGCACCATAGACATGTGGCTCCTCCTGCGTGATAGAATGATGATAGATGGACTCACTGGTGTCAGTTTCCCTGACTCTTAAGTCAATAAAGTTCACTTGAAGTTCTTTTCGTATTATTATTCTCAAACTGTTAACTGACAAGCCAAGATTGTAATCTACCCCCTCTTTGAAAGCATACAGCTTAGCCAATTTATCAGTTTTATCATGCATCTGAAGATCAATGAGAGATGGAATCCACAGCATGTGCACTATGGCTCCACTGTCCACAATCTTACCATACCTATGTCTGGCTTCTGACACGAACTTGCCACAGTTTATACTTAATGAGTTGAGAGCATTTATGGATGACAGAGAATCAGTTACAATTAAAGTGTCAGTCTTAGATACATGAACGCATTTGAGTGCAAGGAGTATGACAAACAGTCCTGTCTGAAGGGTAGAGTCCCAGTTATTGATGCGTGCTCCAGTTTCTTTATGAGAGTCATCACTCTGTATAACAACAGCAGCACTACTAGCTGCACCAGTGGACTGGTGAACAGAACCATACCACCTCAATTACTGGGAACGCTTGAGGTTCCTTAACCAATACTCCCTAGAACGCAGGCGGGAGAGATGCATGATTATATACACTTGGAAATTTTTAGAGGGATTAGTACCAAACTTGCACACGAAAATCACTCCCTATGAAATCAAAAGACTCGGCAGACGATGCAATATCCCCCAAATAAAAGCAGGGGTGTCACCAGCACGATAAGAGATAACACAATAAGTTTCAGGGGCCCAAGACTGTTCAACTGCCTCCCAGCATACATAAGGGGAATTACCAATAGACCCCTGACTGTCTTCAAGAAGGCACTGGACAGGCTCCTAAAGTCAGTACCTGACCATCCGGGCTGTGGTTCGTATGTCGGGTTGTGAGCGGCCAACAATAACAGCCTGGTTGATCAGGCCCTGATCCATCATGAGGCCTGGTCACAGACTGGGCCGTGGGGCGTTGACCCCCGAAACCCTCTCCAGGTATACTCCAGGTAGACCTGACTGGCTTGGGCCAGTGGGTCTGATACATTGGTCCCTCCATCGTAAGTGGATGTGACTTAGACCTGACTAGCCTAGGCCAGCGGGCGACTTGGACCTCCCTAGGATGGGCCAGTAGGCCTGCTGCTTAGTTTAGTTTAATATGTTTATTATGCACCCCATACCCATCCTGTGGGCGGTAGTCAAAAGATTACAGAGGTACATAATTGGTCCAAGGACTGGACTCCAAAGTTTTGATTGCTGAGCAAGTTACAGAGGTAATGAACTCACAATTTACAATGGTAATGAACTCACAATTTACAAAGGTAATGAACTCCAGGTAGGTCTGGTCACAATCATGACAAGTTACAAAGGTATTTACAGATTACAGAGGTACGTAATGGGTCCAGGGACTGGGCTCCCAAAGTTTTGATAGCTGAACTAGGTACAAAGGTAATGAACTCACAAGTTACAAAGGTAATGAATACTGTAAGAATGGTTACTTACGTTTATACATGGCTACAATCATGAACAAATTATAGAATAATGAGCAATTCACACTTCCACACCCGGCCACAACTGTAATAAGTTATTGGTGCAAATATTGATTGTTGCTGTGCTACTTCTTTCTTATGTTCTTATTATCATTATATTAATTATGGTGAAGCGCCGAACCCGTAGGGGCTTCGCCTAGGGAACAAGTAAGTTAATAAGTTTATTCAGGTATACACAAATACAGTTACATAGATAATCATACATAGCAGCATATGTGTAGAGAACCTGGGATAACCCAAAAAAGTCAGACAAGATGGTTTGAGCCAAGGAAGTGGATAATGAGTCTAGTTATGTTAAATTGAGTTTTGAGATGTGTTATGATTGTTGAAATTTAATATTTTATTTCCCTAAATTTTGGGGGAATATTTATGATGTGCTGTGTTCGGCTCCTGGAGTTTTATCCTTGAGAATGATTCAAATGTCAGCAGGTTATATAGAAGTATATGAACATTTTCTCTAATAGTAAAAATATGAACTAAATATATACAATTGGATTAAAATTAAGAAATTTGGATTATAATTGCTTTTATAATTCTAGATAGGTATTAACTGATGCCGCACACCACACGTACGAACACTTCCATAACCACATTTATTATCTTGATAGATACAGTCTTTCTATCAATTAAAATAAAGTTAGAATAAAATAAAGGATAAAAGTGGATGGATAAAATGCTAAATGTTAAGTAGAGTAGTGAAATAAGACAAGAGGTGAAGGGTGATTCAAAACATGTCTTCGTGGCGGCCACAAGTGACACAGTCAACATGATCAACATTACTGACACACAGAGTGAGTATCTCCACTCTCCATCACTTTAATGACCATCATTTACCACCAGTAATGTAGCTGGTATATAATATAGGAGTGTAGTGGTAGTAGTGTGGAAGTGACAGTGTGGGAGGCTCTGAGTCTCGCCTCTTAACACTTGGCCTCTACCTTATTTATTTACATATTCACGTCACTTATATACAAACAGTTACACTACATATGTCATATGTTCAATTATGACTAAATATTGTTTATAGTCACCACAGAGATACCATAGTGATGTGATGACTTAACCTAAGAAAGTAAGTTTATTTAGGTAAAATTGTACAAGGTGCTGTGTGACCCCTTTAGGTTTAGTGCTCCTCCAGGCACTAATAAAACCTCTTCCATCAGTGGACTTGTCTTAATGCTGGTGAGAGGCTCTTGATGAGAGGACCTGGACCTGCCCTCCCCTTCCTTGGATTGAACCTGATTGCCTCCTGTTCTCCCAGGTGCTGTATGACAGAGTAAAATAACATCTAAATTACTTACTAGGGGAAGGCAGAACAACTTTGCAGTACCTAATGGTCAGTTTAGTGCTTTATTATTTGATTATAATAATTTGCAGTACCTACAAACACATTTTATTGTGCAGCAATAAAGGAATGGAATACAGTACCTGCACATGTCAGCAGGAGCCAGTTCAAGAAGACAGCCAAAATGTACCTAATGAATACGGTTACAGAAAGGGATGAGAGTGATTTCTTGTATAGTTAACATGTACAATGATTTGATACTGTATTTAATGTCATTGTAAGTATCTGAATTTACCTTACCCCTAGTGTGTCTCCTTTCATTACAACTTTCTATTTGCATGGTTAAGATACCTGTTTCTAACTTTTAAATATAATTAATACTTTTCACACGGACCCCAATAGAAATAAGTCACTGTCTGATTTTTTGGGTTATCCTAGGCAATCTACACACAAACTGCTATATATGATAATCTATGTACAGTGGTACCTCAAATTTTGAACAGCTACCAACTTGAACAATTATGTAGGTGTATTTTTGCAAGTGCTTTTATAAGTGTATCTTTTGGGGGTCTGAAACAGACTAATCTAATTTACATTATTCCTTATAGGAACAAATTAATTCGGTAATGGCACTCGAACAGCCTACTGGAACGAATGATGGCCGAAACTCGGGGTACCACTGTAACTGTATTTACGTGTACCTGTACCTGAATAAAAACTTGCTAACCTCTGTGTTTATGCTGGTATACACTAACTTAATATGACCCAACCTAAAATAAACCTAAATTATGTTATTAGAATGCATGATTAGTTTTTGACAAGTTGCAGAATCTACTGCCTAATGTTGGTGATTTGAAAAAAACTTGACTTCACTGGATGCAATTAGTTTTGCTACTTGTATTAAAAAGTGCAGACTGTTGGATTGTCTGTTAGCCTCTCTTTCTTTCTTCACTTTTTCTTTCTCTTTTTCTCCTCTGTCTGTCTCTTTGTCTCTCTCTCTGTCAGTCTGTCTGTCTCCCACCAAAATAGGGTGACCTGAAAAAGAAGAAACACTTCAACCATCACTCACTCCATCACTGTCTTGCCCAAGGCACACCAATACCACATATAAAATGCCCATCTAAACTGCAATATCCCCACCCCTCCTTCAGAGTGCAGGTGCTGTGCTTTTCATCTTCAGGACTCGAGTTTGGCTAACCTGTTTCCCTGAATCCCTTTCTGAATGTTACCTGCTTGATCTCCAACAGCATGTCAGGTTGTAAAACCACTTGCCTCCACTCACTCTTAAACTGTCCAAATGTAGATCTACATTTGCACCGCTAGCGCTCCGAACATAGATCTATGTTTTTTCTACATTTGAAAGCTTGTAAAATGAAACATAGATCTTTGTTCAAAACACTAGCGGTGCAAACGTATATCTACGTTTGGACAGTTGAAGGGTTAACATGCTTACACATACCTGTTGGATGTCCAAGCCCCTCTCTTAAAAAACATCCTTTACCTTCTCCCCCTCCAACCTTCCCTAAAACAACTCTACCCTGCCTTCCCTCCTGTTCCCATCCTATTTTGCTCAGTCCTCTGTAAGTGTTGAAACCACCTGAGCAACCCCTCCTCAGCCCTCTGGATAATACTTTTAGTAACCCCACACCACCTTCTAATCTTCAAACATAAATTTTCTGCATAATACTGTATTCATTTCACGTATTGCCCTTGCACATGACATTTTCACTGTCAAACCTCCTTGCGGGAGGCAGTGGAGTGTTGGTACCACTATATTCTCATATAGTATATGTACAGTGGACCCCCGCATAGCGAACGCCTTGCATAGCGAACATTCCGCATAGCAAACGCTTTGATCGCTAAAATTTTGCCCTGCATAGTAGACAAAAACCCGCTCAGCGAACTTCGTCCGAGACGCGTCCAATGTGCGGCCTCGGCCAGCCTCACATGTGCCGCCTGTCCCATTGTTTACCAGCTAGCCTCCGCGGTAACATTCAAGCATACACTCGGAATATTTCGTATTATTACAGTGTTTTCGGTTCTGTTGGTTGAAAATAAGTGACCATGGGCCCCAAGAAAGCTTCTAGTGCCAACCCTGTGGTAAAAAGGGTGAGAATTAGTATGGAAATTAAGAAAGATTTTGAAGGGTTTGGGGCTAACCCTGAGAAGCCTATGCCAGTTGTGGAATCCATTGTGCCTACTTCAAAAATTAAGGAAATGTGTGCACAGTGGGTTGAACTGCAAACCTTTATGGATGAAAATCACCCTGACACAGCTGTTGCAAGGCGTGCTGGTGACTATTTCAATGACAATGTTATGGCCCATTTTAGACAAATCGTAAAGGAACGGGAGGTACAGAGCTCTATGGACAGAAAGAAGTCCAGTGACTCTGAAGCTGGTCCTAGTGGCATTAAAAGAAGAAGGGAAGTAACCCCGGAAAAGGACTTGCCTCCTCAAGTGTTAATGGAAGGGGATTCCCCTTCTAAACACTAACACTCTCTCTCCCCTCCTCCCATCCCATCAATCATCACCAGATCTTCAATAAAAGTAAGTGTCATGTAATTGTGCATGCCTTTTTCAGTTTGTGTGTACTAAAATTAACATTTTTTTGTGGTAAAAAAATTTTTTTTTCATACTTTTGGGTGTCTTGCACGGATTAATTTTATTTCCATTATTTCTTATGGGGAAAATTAATTCGCATAGCGAACATTTCGCATAACGACCAGCCCTCTTGCACGGATTAAGTTCGCTATGCGGGGGTCCACTGTATTTCCCTTTTTGCCTCCATACATGCCTCAGTACACCACCCACATTTTTCCCCTTGTCAATTCTGTTATTTGTCTCATCTCTCATAGACCCCTCTGCCGACAAATCCACTCATAAACCTCTGACAGTCACTTCTTTTTGAGGAGAACTGGTTAGATAAGTACACTTTCCTGCATAAAATAGCATACAGCAATTGGTACTTGCCTGTTAACAGCACGATGTCCAGCTGCCTCTCCCTGGCCATTCCTTCGGGGTGCCATTCCAGATCACACTGTGGCTGTGGATTAACAAATGGATTAGAAGCTAGTTTGCTCCAAAGGAGCGTATATCCAGCATTTCACTAGCATCTGAAATGCATAGTGGTACTCACTTGGTTTGGGCATAAAGCCCTCTAATTACAGCCTTGAATAGGACAGCCCTATTCACCTTGTGTCTGCCCAAGGACTGCAGTTCTTTATGGCAATACAAGTGAGATTAAGCCATACCTTGCTCGTGTAACATGAGCTTTTGGCATTGACAGCACCATTAAGGCTGATATCGGCGACTTGACTAAAGGCTTGAGTGTCGTGGGGAATGTTGCACTAATGTCCGCTACTACGTCGGGAATGTTCGTTTCAATCACTCGCAGTAGTGGTTGCACTTCATCATTCAGTACCATCATTTGTTCATAGTTTCGTGGTATCCACAGCAGGGAGAACATGGAGATGCAATAAATACATCATAATTAGTTCTACCATGAATTTCCTGACTCTTATAAGGAAACTAGTCTAACTTTCTTAGTTTCCTGAAATTGTCAGAATGAACAAGAGTCAAGAACGCGCTGGTCACTACTGTCCCTTTGTCTTTTAACGATAAGGAGGCAGCGTCCTTGTGACACGTCTCGTCTGTTCCTTGAAACAGTCTGAGGCCCACCGCCCTTGTCTCCCTCCTGCTCATCATTTCTCACAAAGGTTATGCTGAACTCAGCTTTATATCTCTTCCTTGCTACACATTGCAACAGTATTCAATACAAGAGGGTAGGTTTCTTGTTATTTAACTATAGACTAGAATTCATAATAGTCTGAATTTGTAGATAAAGTGGGGTGCAGGTTTTCTTATGATTTTCCTGCTAAGGAGAAAAAGAGTAATTGCTCTCATTTAACCCTCACTGTGTAGTTGAACAAGAACTCCAGCAAGGAGAGGAAAGCGTGTTTCGTGACGCTATGGTACATTTTTTTTTTTATTTTTATTATCACACTGGCCGATTCCCACCAAGGCAGGGTGGCCCGAAAAAGAAAAACTTTCACCATCATTCACTCCATCACTGTCTTGCCAGAAGGGTGCTTTACACTACAGTTTTTAAATTGCAACATTAACACCCCTCCTTCAGAGTGCAGGCACTGTACTTCCCATCTCCAGGACTCGAGTCCGGCCTGCCGGTTTCCCTGAACCCCTTCATAAATGTTACTTTGCTCACACTCCAACAGCACGTCAAGTATTAAAAACCATTTGTCTCCATTCACTCCTATCAAACACGCTCACGCATGCCTGCTGGAAGTCCAAGCCCCTCTCACACAAAACCTCCTTTACCCCCTCCCTCCAACCTTTCCTAGGCCGACCCCTACCCCGCCTTCCTTCCACTACAGACTGATACACTCTTGAAGTCACTCTGTTTCGCTCCATTCTCTTTATATGTCCAAACCACCTCAACAACCCTTCCTCAGCCCTCTGGACAACAGTTTTGGTAATCCCGCACCTCCTCCTAACTTCCAAACTACGAATTCTCTGCATTATATTTACACAACACATTGCCCTCAGACATGACATCTCCACTGCCTCCAGCCTTCTCCTAGCTGCAACATTCATCACCCATGTTTCACACCCACATAAGAGCATTGGTAAAACTATACTCTCATACATTCCCCTCTTTGCCTCCAAGGACAAAGTTCTTTGTCTCCACAGACTCCTAAGTGCACCACTCACCCTTTTCCCCTCATCAATTCTATGATTCACCTCATCTTTCATAGACTCATCCGCTGACACGTCCACTCCCAAATACATACAGTGGTCCCTCGCTTTTCGTAGTTCTCGGCAATCGTAAATTTCGCCAATCATAGGGGTATTTTCGTATAAACATGGACTCGCTTTTCATAGGTTGACTCGCGAATAGTAGTTCGTCCAGGACGCTTACGCACGGTGTGAGCCGGGGAGGCCTCCCTACCCAGCCAGTCTGGCATTGTTTACCAGTGAGTGAAGGTCCCCTCAAGTGCTCCTACGAAATATTTCATAATATTCCACTCATTTTAGTGCTTGCAAGTACTAAATAAGCTACCGTGGCTCCAAAGAAAGCTCCTAGTGCCAAGCCTGTGGTAAAGAAGGTGAGAAATATGTACAGTGACAAAGTCTTGGGCCATTTTAGGGAAGTGTTAAAGAGACGCCAGAAACAGAGCTCTCTCCACAGTTACTTTGTGAGACAGGACTAGAGTGACTCTCAAGGTGGTCCTAGTGGCATTAAGAAACAGAGAAGAGAAGCAACCCCAGAGAAGCAATTGGTACGTGAGGTGTTGCTGGAAGGGGATTCCCCTTCTAAACTGTAAACAATCCAATCTCTCTCCTCCTCCAGTCTCCCATACACTAAGAAGAATCTCCAATAAAGGTAAGTGTTATGCTGTTAATGTTTCATTCATCATTTCCCATTGTATTGGTTATGTACTACACGTATATTTCATGTAAAAAAATTTTTGTTTTAATACTTCTGAGTGTCAGAAACGGATTAATTGTATTTACATTATTTCTTATGGGGAAAATTGATTCGCAAATCGTAAATTTTGTTTATAGTAGCTCCTCCAGGAACGGATTAATTATGAAAAACGAGGGACCACTGTATCTGAATACATTCACCTCCTCCATACTCTCTCCCTCCAATCTGATATCCAATCTTTCATCACCTAATCTTTTTGTTATCCTCATTACCTTACTCTTTCCTGTATTCATTTTTAATTTTCTTTTGCACACCCTACCAAATTCATCCACCAATCTCTGCAACTTCTCTTCAGAATCTCCCAAGAGCACAGTGTCATCAGCAAAGAGCAACTGTGACAACTCCCACTTTGTGTGATTCTTTATCTTTTAACTCCACACCTCTTGCCAAGACCCTCGCATTTACTTCTCTTACAACCCCATCCATAAATATATTAAACAACCACGGTGACATCACACATCCTTGTCTAAGGCCTACTTTTACTGGGAAATAATTTCCCTCTTTCCTACATACTCTAACTTGAACCTCACTATCCTCTTAAAAACTCTTCACTGCTTTCAGTAACCTACCTCCTACACCATACACCTGCAACATCTGCCACATTGCCCCCCTATCCACCCCTGTCATATGCCTTTTCCAAATCCATAAATGCCACAAAGACCTCTTTAGCCTTATCTAAATACTGTTCACTTATATGTTTCACTGTAAACACCTGGTCCACACACCCCCTACCTTTCCTAAAGCCTCCTTGTTCATCTGTTGTCCTATTTTCCGTCTTACTCTTAATTCTTTAATAACTCTACCATACACTTTACCAGGTATACTCAACAGACTTATCCCCCTATAATTTTTGCACTCTCTTTTGTCCCCTTTGCCTTTATACAAAGGAACTATGCATGCTCTCTGCCAATCCCTAGGTACCTTACCCTCTTCCATACATTTATTAAATAATTGCACCAACCACTCCAAAACTATATCCCAACCTGCTTTTAACATTTCTATCTTTATCCCATCAATCCCGGCTGCCTTACCCCCTTTCATTTTACCTACTGCCTCACGAACTTCCCCCACACTCACAACTGGCTCTTCCTCACTCCTACAAGATGTTATTCCTCCTTGCCCTATACACGAAATCACAGCTTCCCTATCTTCATCAACATTTAACTATTCCTCAAAATATTCCCTCCATCTTCCCAATACCTCTAACTCTCCATTAAATAACTCTCCTCTCCTATTTTTAACTGACAAATCCATTTGTTCTCTAGGCTTCCTTAACTTGTTAATCTCACTCCAAAACTTTTTCTTATTTTCAACAAAATTTATTGAAAACATCTTGCCCACTCTCTCATTTGCTCTCCTTTTACATTGCTTCACCACTCTCTTAACACCTCTCTTTTTCTCCATATACTCTTCCCTCCTTGCATCACTTCTACTTTGTAAAAACTTCTCATATGCTAACTTTTTCTCCCTTACTACTCTCTTTACATCATCATTCCACCAATCGCTCCTCTTCCCTCCCACACCCACTTTCCTGTAACCACAAACTTCTGCTGAACACTTTAACACTACATTATTAAACCTACCCCATACCTCTTCGACCCCATTGCCTATGCTCTCATTAGCCCATCTATCCTCCAATAGCTGTTTATATCTTACCCTAACTGCCTCCTCTTTTAGTTTATAAACCTTCACCTCTCTCTTCCCTGATGCTTCTATTCTCCTTGTATCCCATCTACCTTTTACTCTCAGTGTAGCTACAACTAGAAAGCGATCTGATATATCTGTGGCCCCTCTATAAACATGTACATCCTGAAGTCTACTCAACAAGTCTTTTATCTACCAATACATAATCCAACAAACTACTGTCATTTCGCCCTACATCATATCTTGTATACTTATTTATCCTCTTTTTCTTAAAATGTGTATTACCTATAACTAAACCCCTTTCTATACAAAGTTCAATCAAAGGGCTCCCATTATCATTTACACCTGGCACCCCAAACTTACCTACCACACCCTCTCTAAAAGTTTCTCCTACTTTAGCATTCAGGTCCCCTACCACAATTACTCTCTCACTTGGTTCAAAGGCTCCTATACATTCACTTAACATCTCCCAAAATCTCTCTCTCTCTCCTCTACATTCCTCTCTTCTCCAGGTGCATACATGCTTATTATGACCCACTTTTCGCATCCAACCTTTACTTTATTTAATCTTCATAATTCTTGAATTTACACATTCATATTCTCTTTTCTCCTTCCATAACTGATCCTTCAATATTACTGCTACCCCTTCCTTTGCTCTAACTCTCTCAGATACTCCAGATTTAATCCCATTTATTTCCCCCCACCGAAACTCCCCTACCCCCTTCAGCTTTGTTACGCTAAGGGCCAGGACATCCAACTTCTTTTCATTCATAACATCAGCAATCATCTGTTTCTTGTCATCCGCGCTACATCCACACACATTCAAGCATCCCAGTTTTATAAAGTTTTTCTTCTCTTTTTTAGTAAATGTCTACAGGAGAAGGGGTTACTAGCCCATTGCTCCCGGCATTTTAGTCTCCTCATACGACACGCATGGCTTACGGAGGAAAGATTCTTTTCCACTTCCCCATGGACAATAGAAGAAATAAAGAAGAACAAGAGCTATTTAGAAAAAGGAGAAAAAACCTAGATGTATGTATATATATATGCATGTGCGTGTCTGTGAAGTGTGACCAAAGTGTAAGTAGGAGTAGCAAGATATCCCTGTTATCTAGTGTGTTTATGAGACAGAAAAAGAAACCAGCAATCCTACCATCATGCAAAACAGTTACAGGTTTTTGTTTCACAGTCATCTGGCAGGACGGTAGTACTTCCCTGGGTGGTTGCTGTCTACCAACCTACTACCTATGGTACATATGTTCCTCATAAAGCTGTTTAGGAAGAAGGAAGAGTCCACCAGCCCCTTCTGGGAGGGCTAAGTCCCTCAGAGGGCTGAGGGGGCTGAGAGATACCCCCTTTACTGCAGAATTTTCTCCACATATTGCCCTTGCACATGACATTTTCACTGTCTCCAGCCTTCTTGCTGGAGGCAGTGGAGTGTTGGTACCACTATACTCTCATATATTTTCCTTTTTGCCTCCATGGATAACATTCTTTGTCTCCACAGATGCCTTAGTACACCACCCACATTTTTCCCCTTGTCAGTTCTGTTGTTCATATCTCTCATAGACCCCTCTGCTGACAAATCCACTCATAAACATCCAACACATTCACTTCTTCCATACTCCCTCCTTCCAGTCTGATATCCAATCTTTAATTACCTAAATTTTTTGTTACCCTCATCATCTTGCTTTTTCCTATGTTTACTTTTAATTTCCTTCTTTTACTTACCCTCCCAAATTCATAGACTAACCTTTGGAACTTCTCTTCAGAATCTCGAAAGAGCAGTGTCATCAGCAAAAAACAACTGCGACAACTCTCATTTTGTATTAGGTTCTTGATCTTTTAATAATACACCTCTTTCCAACACCCTAGCATTCCCTTCTTTTACAATCTATCTATAATTATGTTAAACACCTGTAGTGACATCACGCATCCCTGTCTAAGGCCTACTTTTACTGGAAAATAATCTTCCTCTTTTCTACATACCCTAACCTAAGCCTCACTATCCTCATAAAAGCTGTTAACTGCTTTAAGTAACCTATCACCCATTCCATACAGTTGTATCTTGTGCCACATTACTTTCCTATCCATCCTATTATATGCCTTTTCTAAATCCATGAATGCAACAAAAGCTTCCCTATCCTTATACAGTGGACCCTCGACCAACGATATTAATCCGTTCCTGAGAGCTCATCGTTAATCGAAATTATCGTTAGTCGAGTTAATTTTCCCCCTAAGAAATAATGGAAATCAAATTAATCCGTGCAAGACACCCAAAAGTATTGAAAAAAAAAATTTTTACCACGTGAAATATTAATTTTAATATGCACAAACTGAAAAAGACATGCACAGTTACATGACACTTACTTTATTGAAGATCTGGTGATGATTGATGGGATGGGAGGAGGGGAGAGTGTTGATGGTGTTAGTGTTTAGAAGGGGAATCCAATTCCATTAGGACTTGAGGTGGCAAGTCCTTTTTCAGGGTTACTTCCCTTCTTTTAATGCCACTAGGACCAGCTTGAGAGTCACTGGACCTCTGTCGCACAACATAACTGTCCATAGAGGCCTGTACCTCCCGTTCCTTTATGACATTCCTAAAGTGTTTCACAACATTGTCAGTGTCACAATTAAACACTTGTTCAGGTTTCAATTCTTCACTGTCTATGTACTCCTTGAATTCCTGCACATATTTTTCAGCTGCTTTTTGGTCCAAACTGGCAACCTCACCATGCCTTATCACACTATGTATGCCACTACGATTCTTAAATCTCTCAAACCAACCTTTGCTGGCCTTAAATTCACTCGCATCACCACTAGTTGCTGGCATTTTTCTAATTAAATAGTCATGCAACTTCCTAGCCTTTTCACATATGATCGCTTGAGAGATGCTATCTCCTGCTATCTGTTTTTCGTTTATCCACACCAATAACAGTCTCTCAACATCATCTATCACTTGCAATCTCAGTTTCGAAAACATAGTTGCACATTTGGCAAGAACAGCTTCCTTGATCGCCGTTTTCTTGGCCACAATAGTAGCGATGGTTGATTGGGGTTTTGTGTACAACCTGGCCAGCTCAGAGACACGCACTCCACTTTCATACTTACCAATGATCTCTTTCTTCAAATCCATGGTAATTCTCACCCTTTTTGCTGTAGGGTTGGCACTAGAAGCTTTCTTGGGGCCCATGGTGACTTATTTTGCAGGTGCAATCACTAAAAAGGCTGTGATAATATGAAATGTTCCGATTGTATGGTTGGAAGCGACCACGGTGGCTGGCTGGCTTGTAAACACTGGCCAGAAGTGGACGCGTCTTGGACGGAACGAATAGCGTTGGTCGAGTTTTTCAGTGCTAGTCGAGGCAAAATTTTTGCGTTAAAATGTATCGCTAGTCGGATTTATCGTTAATCGATGCCAACATTGGTCGAGGGTCCACTGTATAACTAAATATTATTCACTTATATGCTTCATTGTGAATACTTGGTCTACTCATACCTCACCCTTCCTAATACAACTTTGTTCATCTTCAGTCCTGCTCTCTGTCTTACCCTTAACTTTTTTTTTTTTTTAGTAATAGCTCAACCATACACAAGGCCTGGTCACAGACTGTGCTGCGGGGGGCGTTGATCCCCGAAACCCTCTCCAGGTGTATACTTGGTATTCTCAGCAGGCTTATTTCTCTATCGTGAATTTACATTAAGAAAGATTAGTTTTGTCATAGCATGCACCACACCTAATATCTATACATAATATAATACGTACAGTGGAACCTCGGTTTTCGTTATTAATTCGTTCCAGAAAGTCTGACGAAAACTGAACTCAACGAAAACTGAAGCAAATAATAATGTAAATCCAATTAATCCGTAATCCGTTCCAGACATCCAAAAGTATTAACAAAAAAATAAATTTTATAGAGAATAACTATAGTTTTACATAGAGAAAACTGAGAAATAAATATAAAGGACTAATGAAATTGATAAATGAACATTTAACATCACTGTTACCTTTATTGAGGACTCCTATTGGAGTATGGAAGACAGCGAGGAGGGGAGAGGGAGGAGAGGTTATCTACCACCATCACTACCACCCTCTACCACCATCACTACCACCCTCTACCACCATCACTACTGCCCTCTACCACCATCACTACTGCCCTCTACCACCATCACTACCGCCCTCTACCACCATCACTACCGCCCTCTACCACCATCACTACCGCCCTCTACCACCATCACTACCGCCCTCTACCACCATCACTACCGCCCTCTACCACCATCACTACCACCCTCTACCACCATCACTACCGCCCTCTACCACCATCACTACCGCCCTCTACCACCATCACTACTGCCCTCTACCACCATCACTAATGCCCTCTTCCACCATCACTACCGCCCTCTTCCACCATCACTACCGCCCTCGACCACCATCACTACCGCCCTCGACCACCATCACTACCGCCCTCGACCACCATCACTACCGCCCTCGACCACCATCCCTACCACCCTCGACCACCATCACTACCACCCTCGACCACCATCACTACCACCCTCGACCACCATCACTACCACCCTCGACCACCATCACTACCACCCTCTACCACCATCACTACCACCCTCTACCACCATCACTACCACCCTCTACCACCCTCTACCACCATCACTACCACCCTCTACCACCATCACTACCACCCTCGACCACCATCACTACCACCCTCGACCACCATCACTACCACCCTCGACCACCATCACTACCACCATCACTACCACCCTCTACCACCATCACTACCACCCTCGACCACCATCACTACCACCCTCGACCACCATCACTACCACCATCACTACCACCCTCTACCACCATCACTACCACCCTCTACCACCCTCTACCACCATCACTACCACCCTCTACCACCATCACTACCACCATCACTACCACCCTCTACCACCATCACTACTGCCCTCGACCACCATTACTACTGCCCTCTACCACCATCACTATCACCCTCTATCACTATCACCCTCTACCACCATCACTATCACCCTCTACCACCATCACTATCACCCTCTATCACTATCACCCTCTACCACCATCACTATCACCCTCTACCACCATCACTATCACCCTCTACCACCATCACTATCACCCTCAACCACCATCACTATCACTCTCTACCACCATCACTATCACCCTCTACCACCATCACTATCACCCTCTACCACCATCACTATCACCCTCTACCACCATCACTATCACCCTCTACCACCATCACTATCACCCTCTACCACCATCACTATCACCCTCTACCACCATCACTATCACCCTCTACCACCATCACTATCACCCTCTACCACCATCACTATCACCCTCTACCACCATCACTATCACCCTCTACCACCATCACTATCACCCTCTACCACCATCACTATCACTCTCTACCACCATCACTATCACCCTCTACCACCATCACTATCACCCTCTACCACCATCACTACTGCCCTCTACCACCATCACTACTGCCCTCCACCACCATCACTACTGCCCTCCACCACCATCACTACTGCCCTCCACCACCATCACTACTGCCCTCCACCACCATCACTACTGCCCTCCACCACCATCACTACTGCCCTCCACCACCATCACTACTGCCCTCCACCACCATCACTACTGCCCTCCACCACCATCACTACTGCCCTCCACCACCATCACTACTGCCCTCCACCACCATCACTACTGCCCTCCACCACCATCACTACTGCCCTCCACCACCATCACTACTGCCCTCCACCACCATCACTACCGCCCTCCACCACCATCACTACCGCCCTCCACCACCATCACTACCTCCCTCCACCACCATCACTACCACCCTCCACCACCATCACTACCGCCCTCCACCACCATCACTACCGCCCTCCACCACCATCACTACCGCCCTCCACCACCATCACTACCGCCCTCCACCACCATCACTACCGCCCTCTACCACCATCACTACCGCCCTCCACCACCATCACTACCGCCCTCCACCATCACTACCGCCCTCCACCACCATCACTACCGCCCTCCACCACCATCACTACCGCCCTCCACCACCATCACTACCGCCCTCCACCACCATCACTACCGCCCTCCACCACCATCACTACCGCCCTCCACCACCATCACTACTGCCCTCCACCACCATCACTACTGCCCTCCACCACCATCACTACTGCCCTCCACCACCATCACTACTGCCCTCCACCACCATCACTACTGCCCTCCACCACCATCACTACTGCCCTCCACCACCATCACTACTGCCCTCCACCACCATCACTACTGCCCTCCACCACCATCACTACCGCCCTCCACCACCATCACTACCGCCCTCCACCACCATCACTACCGCCCTCCACCACCATCACTACCGCCCTCCACCACCATCACTACCGCCCTCCACCACCATCACTACCGCCCTCCACCACCATCACTACCGCCCTCCACCATCACTACCGCCCTCTACCACCATCACTACCGCCCTCTACCACCATCACTACCGCCCTCTACCACCATCACTACCGCCCTCTACCACCATCACTACCGCCCTCCACCACCATCACTACCGCCCTCCACCACCATCACTACCGCCCTCCACCACGATCACTACCGCCCTCCACCACCATCACTACCGCCCTCCACCACCATCACTACCGCCCTCCACCACCATCACTACCGCCCTCCACCACCATCACTACCGCCCTCCACCACCATCACTACTGCCCTCCACCACCATCACTACTGCCCTCCACCACCATCACTACTGCCCTCCACCACCATCACTACTGCCCTCCACCACCATCACTACAGCCCTCCACCACCATCACTACCGCCCTCCACCACCATCACTACCGCCCTCCACCACCATCACTACCGCCCTCCACCACCATCACTACCGCCCTCCACCACCATCACTACCGCCCTCCACCACCATCACTACCGCCCTCCACCACCATCACTACCGCCCTCCACCACCATCACTACCGCCCTCCACCACCATCACTACCGCCCTCCACCACCATCACTACCGCCCTCCACCACCATCACTACCGCCCTCCACCACCATCACTACCGCCCTCCACCACCATCACTACCGCCCTCCACCACCATCACTACCGCCCTCTTCCACCATCACAGCCACCCTCTTCCACCATCACAGCCACCCTCTTCCACCATCACAGCCACCCTCTTCCACCATCACAGCCACCCTCTTCCACCATCACAGCCACCCTCTTCCACCATCACAGCCACCCTCATCCACCATCACAGCCACCCTCTTCCACCATCACAGCCACCCTCTACCACCATCACAGCCATCCTCTACCACCATCACAGCCACCCTCTACCACCATCACAGCCACCCTCTACCACCATCACTACCCCCCTCCACCACCATCACTACCACCCTCTACTGATGAGAAACAAAGCCAGACTGACTCAGAACGCATGGGATGCTTTGTGTGGGCGTGAGCAGACGCGTTCGGTACAGCGGACCACTGTCAACTTTAAAAAAACCAAGGTGATGAACGAAAACTGGGACAAAATTTTGATGAAAAAAGTCGTCGAAAACCGAATTCGATGAAAACCAGGGCAAACGAAAACCTAGGTTCCACTGTGTCTGTGATTGTTGAGTAATATATATCATGTGGTTCTTAACCCTTTGACTATCGCAACCCCCAATCCTGAGGCGTCTCCTGGTGTCGCAAAATTTCAAAAAAAAAAATATTTTTTTCTTATGAAATGATAGAGAATCTTTTCCCGATTGTAAAGACACCAAAAAAACAAAATTTGATGGAAAACTGACAGAATTACGCTCTCACGAAGTTAGCGACCTCGGCGATATTTACAAATCGGCGATTTTGCCCACTTTGAGCCCTATTTTCGGCTAATTCCATTATTCCAGTCAACCAAACTTATAGCTATTTCTTCAGAACTCCATTTTTTCCATCGATTAAGTACAAGAAACTGCCCATTTACTGATTTCAACTACCCAATAACATGGTCAGAAATTTGCAATTTGGCCAATTTCACGAAAATTAAAAAATATGACAATTTCAAAATAAGGACCAGAATGAACAATGCAGACATTCCTGGCTCTAAAATAACATTTTCTTTGTTCATCAGTCACATCTCCAGGCCCCTGTGATATTACTCTTGCTTTTTATTTTGAAATTTTATTCAAACAAAAAATAGAAGATTTACTGTTATGCAGACTACTGCAATACTGTAATAATTGTAAAAATTACATCAACCCATTCATGACTGCATATTAGAATGGCTATTTGGACATTTGTTGGACAATGACATCATATGTTTACTTTTGAACATCGGCAAAAATTAAACATTTCCCGTACTTTGTGCTCCATTTCCAGGTTATTTTTATAGTAAAATTAATCAAAATCACCTCATATTTCTATAATATGGTTTCCATTCTATCAAATGAGACCAAGAAAACGAGAATACAACCACAAATACTATACGAAAATAAACCACAAAGTCGGCATTTTAATTAAAAAAAACAGTCGGAGTTTTTTTTTCCTCATTATGCACTGCGTGCTCCAGGATTTTTTTTATATGGTGCACACTGACCACACAGACCCATTCTCTCACATGTGGGCCTACCAGCTTTCTCCTGCCTGATTTGAAGCCGCTAGAATTTGAGTATATATACGTCAAACACTGTACCTTGTAAACGTATATATACGGCCGCGACAGTCAAAGAGTTAAACCATAAATAGTCAAAAATATTAATTATGTGATTTCAAAGAAAACTTAATGTGATAGAGACTAAATAAGTTTAGATTCATGCTCAGTGCGTTAAACATAAAACAGCCATTTTTGTTTTGAACTGGATAAAAAGTTAAATTTTGTTGCCTAGTTTTATAGGGGAAAATATGTCACAAATGAGATTCCACAAAGATCAGATTATTACTTTCTCTAATGATATTAACCCTTTCAGGGTCCGTCCCGTAGATCTACGGCTTTACGTTCAGGGTCCAAACCGTAGATCTACGTCATGAGCTCAGCTCACTCTGATAAACTGTGAGTGGTAAATTTGGGCCTAGATATGAGAGAATACATCTATGTGGTATGTGTGCACCACATAAAACAAATCCTGCAGCACACTGTGTATAATGAGAGAAAAAAACTGAGACCATGATTTTCGATTAAAACAGCGACTTTGCAGTGTTTTTTCGTATGTTTTTTATAGTTGTATTTGTGATTTCTTGGTCTCATTTGATAGAATGGAAGACATATTACAGAAATAGAGATAATTTTGATTGGTGTTAGCACTGGAAATGGCTTGAAATTGAGCTCAAAGTGGCGGAAATGTTAAATTTTTGCCGATGTTCAAGAGTAAACAAACGACCTCACACGTCTTATACACGCCAGCTGGTGGGTCTAATATACATTCACAAATGTGGTGATGATATTTATACAATTATTACAATATTGCATAACAGTAAATCTTCTATTTTTTGGTGTGAATAAAAATTCATTATGTGAATAAAAAATCAAAATGGAATTTATTTGTAAAGCCTCAAAACATAACTAATGAACAGAGGAAATGTTAGTTTAGTGCCAGGAATACCTACATTGTTTATTCTGGACCCTATTTTGAAATTGGAATATTTTGAACTTTGTGTTAAATTGGCCAAATTACCAATTTCCAGTCACTTTATTTTGTAGTTGAAACAGTTGACTTGGCGATTTCTTGTGCTCAATCGATAGAATAGAAGTAATACTAGTGAAATAGCTGAGAATTTGATCGACTGGAATAATGTAATTGGCCTAAAATGGGAGTCAAAGTCGGCAAAATCGCCGATTCGTAAATATCGCTGACACATCAAAATTCACGAGAGCATAATTTCGTCAATTTTCCGTAAAATTTCGTACTTTTTGTTTTATTACATTCACATAAAGATTCTCTACCATTTCATAAGAAAAAATAACAATTTTTTTTTTTTGAAAATTCCTGGACACTGGGGCACCACTTCAGATTTTGGCCTTGGACCCTGAAAGGGTTAATTGTATATAATACAGCTTGCATTAAAAGCTTACAAAGTCTCAGAATAAAGTGATATGAATGTAGAAAGGAGTGCTCAGGGTAAGTTTCTGAACCTACATAGTGTATAGGTAGACTAAAATTCAAAACTATTCAACACATCCAAAGGAAAATATGTATTGCAAATACTCTAGGTAATAACTAAGATGTAGAGATCTAGAAATGTCAGTGTGTGTGAAAATGTTAATATGCAGTAAAATTGCAGTCTTCAATTGATATTTAGCCAGTGTAGAATGAGATTGAAGAGAAATTCGGTTTTCTTGAAATTTTCCTTTATTGTTATTTAAATGTTATTAAGATACACATTTTGAGTTTTCATTAAATGTAAAATATATCAAAAGTATTTGTGTTTTGAATTCATAACAGTTGTTCTTAGAAATTAACTGCTTTTGTAATAACGATGCACTCCAGGAGGATTTGGACAAATTAATGTCTTGTTCTGATAAGTGGCAGATGAAGTTCAGTGTGGACAAGTGTGAAGTCCTAGTCTTTGGGAATGAAAATAACCCTCAAAGTTATAAGCTAGATGACGTAGATCTTGATTACACACAGTATGAAAAGGACCAGGGAGTCATGGTAAGCAGAAATCTAAAGTAAAGACAACAGTGCTTAAGTGTGCACAGTAAGGCTAATAAATTGCTAGGATTTATTTCAAGTGTAAGTAACAGGAGTCCAAAAGTTATTTTGTGCATAAATGGTGTATGGTACCGACTAGATGCAGAATTAGACATGTGCAACATCTGGGTATCTTTATTTGTAGACGTTTTGCCATCCAGTGTGAAGGATTATATACAAAAGATGAGGGTAATCAGTCCCTCAGCCTTGGAGTTAGTGAACAGCACTGTAGTCTTGAAGGAACTGAGGCACAGTCATGGAGCTTGGTGCTTTTATACTGGCAACAGGTGTAGGACGTTGCTCAGATGAAGGCATTGTCACTGGTAGGCAGGAATCCCCAGTGGAAGTAGGTCATACCCAAGGAATGGGGCAGAAGTAAGAAATAAGGTTGTGTTGATGTCATCTGTACAAAGATTCCCTGATGTTGCAGTGTTTGACAGGTTGTACATAAATGGTATATAATACCAACAAGATGCAGAATTAGATGCACGTGCAACATCTGAGTATCTTCATGTGTAGAAGTTTTGCCAGCCATGGGCTTTATCAATACAAGGACATAATGTGAAGAATTATACTCAAAAGATGAGGTAATCATTCCCTCAGCCTTGTAGTTGGTGAACAGCTACTCAGATGTTGCACATGTGTCTAATTCTGCATCTTGTTGGTATTGTATACCATTTATGTACAACTTGTCAGACACTGACACATCATGGAATTTTGGTATAAAGGACATCTACACAGTTTTATTTGTTACTTCTGACCCATTCCTTGGGTATGACCTACTTCCACTGGGGATTCCTACCTACCAGTGACAATGCCTTCATCTGCTGCATGTCCTACACCTGTCACCAGTATAAAAGTGCCAAGCTCCATGACTGTGCTTCAGTTCCTTCAAGATTACAGAGCTGTTCACCATCTCCAAAGCTGTCCTTGTATTGTACTGATAAAACCACTTGCTGGCAAAATGTCTACAAATAAAGATACCCAGATGTTGCACATGTCTAATTCTGTAAAAGTTATTGTACAGTTCTATACATCACTGGTAAAGCCTCACTTGGATTATGCTGCTCAGTTTTGGTCTCCTTGCTACAGGATGGATATAAATTCATTGGAGAACATACAAAGAAGGATGACTAAAATGATTCACTGTATAAGGAATCTCCCAAATGAAGATAGACTTAAATCCTTGAATTTTCACTTTCTTGAGAGACGTAGAATGAGAGGAGATATCATGGAAGTGTGTAAGTGGAAGATGGGCATAAACAAAGGTGATAATTAATAAAATACTGAGGATATCGAATGAGGTAAGAACCAGAAATAACAGATTTAAGTTAGATAAATTTAGGTTTAGAAGAGACATAGGCAAGTATCGGTTTTCAAACAGTTGTCGATGTCTTCCAAGTAGGGTAATCAAGGCTAGGGCCCTGAGTAGCTTTAAAAGGATATTGGACAAATATATGAGTGGGAGGGGCTGGGTTTGATTGGTGTCATAGGTAAGGGCATAAATTCTTGGGTAGCTTTGGTAAGGGGTGTTTTTGATAAGGACCTACATTGTATGGGCCAGTAGGCCTTCTGCAGTGTTCCTTCATTCTTATGTTATGTAATTTTTCAGAGATTGGTGTGGGCTTTGCTGCCTTTGGAGTCACCTTCATCTTCTTAGGTGTCATTCTTTTCTTTGATAAAGGACTCTTGGCCATTGGTAATGTAAGTTTTTGATGGTAAATTGTTGGTCTTTGAAGGAATGAAATAAGTAGCATAGGGGGAATTTTTTCAATAATGTAACAAATTGTGTAAAGACATCATGTTGTTTTAACCCTATGATGCCACTTGGCTGACCTAGGTTTGAACCCACATGATTCCTTGTTCAATTTAGACTTTTTGAGCATACCTGTACTTGTGAAACTTTCGAGTCAATATAATACTATACATCAAAGACTAAGAAGTTTATTAAGCATGGTAAATGTTTGCACAAAGGAGTATAACAATTGGATGTACAACTGTACATACCAAAGGCCCCTTTATATGCAGAGCACTTTGGGCAAACTTAAGACTAACTTTGGGTTAATAAGACAATAACATTGCAGTAATTTTATACTTATGGTTATTAGGTGAGTTTACAATGAATACAAGAGAATTGAATAGTCTATTAGTTCATGCTATATGGCTTTAATAAGTTTGGTAGAGAGGAATTACAGTTTTGATTATTAACCTAAGGCAGACACAATGGAATGATTAACATTTGAGAGGATTACAGATATTGAGAGTAAGTATATATTGATTATAATGTTTTACCTATGTTGATGATATTGAGCAAATGCATGTTTAGTTTTTATATATGTATTTATGATGGGCTGGAATAGGTTAACTAGATAAGGTGTTTTTTAACTGTAGTTTTAACCCTTTCAGGGTCCGTGCCGTAGATCTACAGCTTTACGTTCAGGGTCCAAACTGTAGATCTACGCCATGAGCTCAGCTCACTATGATAAGCTGTGAGTGGTAAATTTGGGCCTAGATATGAGAGAATACATCTATGTGGTATGTGTGCACCACATAAAACAAATCTTGCAGCACACACTGTATAATGAGAGAAAAAAAACTGAGACCATGATTTTCAATTAAAACAGCGATTTTGCAGTGTTTTTTCGTATGTTTTTTATAGTTGTATTTGAGATTTCTTGGTCTCATTTGATAGAATGGAAGACATATTACAGAAATAGAGATGATTTTGATTGGTTTTAACACTGGAAATGGCTTGAAACTGAGTTCAAATTAGCAGAAATGTTAAATTTTTGCTGATGTTCAAGAATAAACAAACGACCTCACACATCTAACACACGCCAGCTGATGGGTCTAATATACATTCACAAATGTGGTGATGATATTTATACAATTATTACAATATTGCATAACAGTAAATCTTCTATTTTTTTTGGTTTGAATAAAAAATCATTATGTGAATAAAAAATCATAATGGAATTCATTTGTGAAGCCTCAAAACATAACTGATGAACAGAGGAAATGTTAGTTTAGTGCCAGGAATGCCTGCAGTGTTTATTCTGGACCCTATTTTGAAATTGGAATATTTTGAACTTTGTGTTAAATTGGCCAAATTACCAATTTCCAATCACTTTATTTTGTAGTTGAAACAGTTGACTTGGCAATTTCTCGTGCTCAATCGATAGAATAGAAGTAATACTAGTGAAATAGCTAAGAACTTGGTCGACTGGAATAATGTAATTGGCCTAAAATGGGAGTCAAAGTCGGCAAAATCGCCAATTCGTAAATATCGCTGACACATCAAAATTCGCGAGAGCATAATTTCATCAGTTTTCCATCAAATTTTGTACTTCTTGTTTTATTACCTTCAGAAAAAGATTCTCTACTATTTCATAAGAAAAAATATTTTTTTTTTTTTTTTTAAATTCTTGGACCCTGGTGCATACTTTGAAATTTGGCCTCTGGACCCTGAAAGGGTTAACCCTTTGGGGGTTTCAAACGTACTAGTACGTCTTACGACCTAGGGTTTTTGACGTACTAGTACGCCTAAATTCTAGCGCCCTCAAATCTAGTGAGAGAAAGCTGGTAGGCCTACATATGTAAGAATGGGTCTATGTGGTCAGTGTGCGCAGTATAAAAAAAAATCCTGCAACACACAGTGCGTAATGAGAAAAAAAAAACTTGGACCGTGTTTTTGGATTAAAACAGCGACTTTGCACTGTATTTTCGTATGGTATTTATTGTTGTATTCTAGTTTTCTTGGTATCATTTTATAGAATGGAAGACATATTACAGAAATTGAGATGATTTTGACTGGTTTTACAATGAAAAGTGCCTTGAAATTGAGCTCAAAGTAGCAGAAATGTTTGATTTTTACCAAAGTTCAAAAGTAAACAAATCATGCAAAGTGTCCAATACACATCAACTGGCGAGTCTGATGTTCTTTCACAAGTGCGCTGATATTATTTTTACCATTTCTACACTAATGCAGTAGTCTGCATAACAGTAAATCTTATTTCTTTTGTAAGAATAAAAATTCGAAGTGGAAAGCCAAAGAAATATAAGAGGGGCCTGGAGATGTAACTAACGAACAGAGAACTTGTTATTTTAGTGCCAGGGATGTCTTTCTTGTTTATTCTGGACCCTATTCGGAAATTGGCATATTTTGAAATTTGTGTGAAATTGGTAAAATTGCTAAATTCTGACCACTTTATTGGATAGTTGAAATCGGTAAATGGGTGGTTTCTTGTACTCATTTGATAGAAAAAATGGAGTTTTAGCGAAATAGTTATGATTTTTGTCGACTAGTAAACTGGAATTGGCCGAAAATAGGGCTCAAAGTGGGCAAAATCGCCGATGCGTAAACATCGCGAGAGCATAATTCCATAAGTTTTCCATCAAATTTCATACTTTTGGTGTCATTATGATCAGGAAAAGATACTTTATCTTTTCATTGGAAAAAAAAATAATTTTTTTTTGTTGTTGAAATTTGGCCGGCCCTGAGAACAAGTCTCTGGAAGGACCTGTCGACCCCCAAAGGGTTAAAGATGCTAGCTGAGTAAGTGGTTCTGAAGATTTCTGACAGAGTTCCAGATTTTGGGCCCTTTTATATACATTGAGTTTTTGAAAAGATTTAGTTTGACTTTGGGAATGTCATAGAGAGTTTTGTGCCTAGTACAGGTCCACCATCACAAATCTGGCAATCAGACATCCAGTTCCGTCAATTGTTCGGCACTAATTTTGGCTAGCATAATTTCACTTTCTAGTTGTAGCTACACTGAGAGTAAAAGGTAGATGGGATACAAGGAGAATAGAAGCATCAGGGAAGAGAGAGGTGAAGGTTTATAAACTAAAAGAGGAGGCAGTTAGGGTAAGATATAAACAGCTATTGGAGGATAGATGGGTTAATGAGAGCATAAGCAATGGGGTCGAAGAGGTATGGGGTAGGTTTAAAAATGTAGTGTTGGAGTGTTCAGCAGAAGTTTGTGGTTACAGGAAAGTGGGTGTGGGAGGGAAGAGGAGCGATTGGTGGAATGATGATGTAAAGAGTGTAGTAAGGGAGAAAAAGTTAGCATATGAGAAGTTTTTACAAAGTAGAAGTGATGCAAGGAGGGAAGAGTATATGGAGAAAGAGAGAGGTTAAGAGAGTGGTGAAGCAATGTAAAAAGAGAGCAAATGAGAGAGTGGGTGAGATGTTATCAACAAATTTTGTTGAAAATAAGAAAAAGATTTGGAGTGAGATTAACAAGTTAAGGAAGCCTAGAGAACAAGTGGATTTGTCAGTTAAAAATAGGAGAGGAGAGTTATTAAATGGAGAGTTAGAGGTATTGGGAAGATGGAGGGAATATTTTGAGGAATTGTTAAATGTTGATGAAGATAGGGAAGCTGTGATTTCGTGTATAGGGCAAGGAGGAATAACATCTTGTAGGAGTGAGGAAGAGCCAGTTGTGAGTGTGGGGGAAGTTCGTGAGGCAGTAGGTAAAATGAAAGGGTTACCCCCTTTCATTTTACCTACTGCCGGGATTGATGGGATAAAGATAGAAATGTTAAAAGCAGGTGGGGATATAGTTTTGGAGTGGTTGGTGCAATTATTTAATAAATGTATGGAAGAGGGTAAGGTACCTAGGGATTGGCAGAGAGCATGCATAGTTCCTTTGTATAAAGGCAAAGGGGACAAAAGAGAGTGCAAAAATTATAGGGGGATAAGTCTGTTGAGTATACCTGGTAAAGTGTATGGTAGTTATTATTGAAAGAATTAAGAGTAAGACGAAGAATAGGATAGCAGATGAACAAGGAGGCTTTAGGAAAGGTAGGGGGTGTGTGGACCAGGTGTTTACAGTGAAACGTATAAGTGAACAGTATTTAGATAAGGCTAAAGAGGTCTTTGTGGCATTTATGGATTTGGAAAAGGCATATGACAGGGTGGATAGGGGGGCAATGTGGCAGATGTTGCAGGTGTATGGTGTAGGAGGTAGGTTACTGAAAGCAGTGAAGAGTTTTTATGAGGATAGTGAGGCTCAAGTTAGAGTATGTAGGAAAGAGGGAAATTATTTCCCAATAAAAGTAGGCCTTAGACAAGGATGTGTGATGTCACCGTGGTTGTTTAATATATTTATAGATGGGGTTGTAAGAGAAGTAAATGCGAGGGTCTTGGCAAGAGGCGTGGAGTTAAAAGATAAAGAATCACACATAAAGTGGGAGTTGTCACAGTTGCTCTTTGCTGATGACACTGCTCTTGGGAGATTCTGAAGAGAAGTTGCAGAGATTGGTGGATGAATTTGGTAGGGTATGGAAAAGAAGAAAATTAAAAGTGAATACAGGAAAGAGTAAGGTAATGAGGATAACAAAAAGATTAGGTGATGAAAGATTGGATATCAGATTGGAGGGAGAGAGTATGGAGGAGGTGAAGTATTCAGATATTTGGGAGTGGACGTGTCAGTGGATGGGTCTATGAAAGATGAGGTGAATCATAGAATTCATGAGGGGTAAAGGGTGAGTGGTGCACTTAGGAGTCTGTGGAGGCAAAGAACTTTGTCCTTGGAGGCAAAGAGGGGAATGTATGAGAGTATAGTTTTACCAACGCTCTTATATGGGTGTGAAGCATGGGTGATGAATGTTGCAGCAAGGAGAAGGCTGGAGGCAGTGGAGATGTCATGTCTGAGGGCAATGTGTGGTGTGAATATAATGCAGAGAATTCGTAGTTTGGAAGTTAGGAGGTGCGGGATTACCACAACTGTTGTCCAGAGGGCTGAGGAAGGGTTGTTGAGGTGGTTCGGACATGTAGAGAGAATGGAGCGAAACAGAGTGACTTCAAGAGCATATCAGTCTGTAGTGGAAGGAAGGCGGGGTAGGGGTTGGCTTAGGAAAGGTTGGAGGGAGGGGGGTAAAGGAGGTTTTGTGTGCGAGGGGCTTGGACTTCCAGCAGGCATGCGTGAGCGTGTTTGATAGGAGTGAATGGAGACAATGGTTTTTAATACTTGACGTGCTGTTGGAGTGTGAGCAAAGTAACATTTACAAAGGGGTTCAGGGAAACCGGCAGGCCGGACTTGAGTCCTGGAGATGGGAAGTACAGTGCCTGCACTCTGAAGGAGGGGTGTTAATGTTGCAGTTTAAAAACTGTAGTGTAAAGCACCCTTCTGGCAAGACAGTGATGGAGTGAATGATGGTGAAAGTTTTTCTTTTTCGGGCCACCCTGCCTTGGTGGGAATCGGCCAGTGTGATAATAATAATAAAAAAAAAAATTCAAATTTCCAGGGTCGTCACACCAACCTGCTGGTACTGTTTGGTGGCGCTACTTGCTGCATAAGTCATTCCAATTTCTTTTTCTCCATTTATTGTTATAACCTGCTTACTTTTAGCACTAGCAATGGTTCCAATGAATAAAAGAAATGTTTCTCGTTGTGTAAAGCACCTACACAGTACATTGTCCATTAAAGATAAGGTGGCTTTGAAGCCACTGTCGGTTGCCATGAGCTCAGTTTCGTGATGCAGGGGAATATGCTTTATTATTACGCTAATATCAACACTACTGTTTATTTGCCTATCACACTTGATCTAATATGACATAATAAACAATATAAATAACATAAAAACATATTAAATTGTACTCCAGAATAAATAATTTTTGGCATAATACCGAGCAGTTCGACGGAGGTATGAAGAGGATATGGGATACAAGTACCATTCTCCTATCCCGGGCTTGGGGCTTATATTAGAGAAAACGGAGTATAACACAGGGTTAACTGTGATATACACTTGTACTGCACCATAAAACTGAAACTAAAAAGCTATTTTCTAGGCCTGTTGCAGCATTCCTTCTTTCTTATGTTCTACATTCATTATCACACACAGCATCATATGTGTAGAGAACCTAGGATAACCCAAAAAAAGTCAGTGGCTTATTTCTAGTACGTACCTAGCTTGGGGTAGCCATATATGATTTTTGGTAAATATTCGATTCCCAGCCAGGGTAGAAGTAGTAAGTTTATTCAGGTATACACAAATACAGTTACATAGATTATCATGTGTACGAATGGTATATAATACCGACAAGATGAGATTAAGACACATGTGCAACATCTGGGTATCTTTATTGTAGACGTTTTGCCATCCAGTGGCTTTATCAATACAAATTCTAGGACATAATTTGAAGACAGTAGAACTATGTACAGAAGATGAGGTAATCAGTCCCTCAACCTAGGAGTAGGTGCGAAGAGCACCATAGTCGTGGAGATTCTGAAGCAGAAGAAAGGAGCCTGGCGCTTATATAGTAACGTCAGGTGTAGCAGACGAGGGCAAATTCACTGGTAGGCGGGATTCCCCAGTGGAAGTAGGTCCTTCCCAAAGAGATGGGTTAGTTGTAGTAGTAGTTGTAGTAGTAGTTGTCGTAGTCGTGAAGGTTATGTACATGTCCTCAGAATTAAGATTCCATGATGTTGCAGTGTCTGACAAGTTGTGTACGAATGGTATATAATACCGACAAGATCTTGTCGGTAGGTGACGTGAGGTGACGTCAGCAGACATCGTGACGTCATGAAGTCGGGCAGCATCGTGGGTGGCGTCGATGTGATGCGGGCAGCAGACCACAGCATGAGGCCTGGGACATCTGGTAACTCACATGGCTTTGTAGGTCTACGTGACATCGCCCACACCCACGTGACGTCGTGATCCACGTAGCTTCGAGTGGCCTCGGGCACTCGGATACACAGCACTGGCAATGAATTCATACGAAAAACAGCAGAAAACACAGCAGAGGGAGTGAGCAGTGGTGAGTGGTGTATGGTAGACGGGTGAGCGTGAGTAGGGCGAGCATGGGCAAGGTGAGGAACAGCCACTTCCTCTCCTCTCCTCCACCCACAAACACGTGGAGAAGCTCACACTGGACGCAGAAATCACCACAAAACTCACCTCTGGCTTGCTGAAACAGCTGTGCTGAGCTGAACAACAACAGCAACATACAAGTGACGCTGAACACGTGACTTGAGAAACAGCGTGGGGTCACTGGGACGCCACTTACAATTCTCGGAGAATTTCGGCAAATTTCGGCTGGATCCTGCTAGTACCTGTGTCTGGATGCTCAAACGTGCAGACACGACATCAGGATAACTCGTTGAGAGACGGATGCTTCTTGTGTAGGGTGATGAAGTGAAGATGACTTCATACCTCTTCCTCCCTCGCGGGGCAAACACAACTGCTGCGGAGCACCGCTGTCACCATTTATAACGGGCTTACTTGGTAGGCTGTAGAGCGGTGTTAATGATATACTTCTTCGGAGGCTTCTTACTTTATTGTTAAGTCGTTGTGGGTTACACAGGCTTGTGTGTTTGTGCCCATGGCCCGGGCAGGGCCATGCCCACGAGAGAGAGCTGGGAGGCCTTGTGTCTTGATGCCAGGCCGCTGTGTGAGTGAGAGCGAGGCAAGTCTGGGCATACTGAAGTGGCAAGGCCTATAGGTGGCAGCACCAGCATGGCGCGAAATATGAACTAAGCTGGCAGACAGCATGGGCTGTCTGTGCAGACAGTACAGGCTGTCTACAATAGACCCATCCGCTGACACGTCCACTCCCAAATATCTGAATACATTCACCTCCTCCATACTCTCTCCCTCCAATCTGATATCCAATCTTTCATCACCTAATCTTTTTGTTATCCTCATAACCTTACTCTTTCCTGTATTCACTTTCAATTTTCTTCTTTTGCACACCCTACCAAATTCATCCACCAATCTCTGCAACTTCTCTTCAGAATCTCCCAAGAGCACAGTGTCATCAGCAAAGAGCAACTGTGACAACTCCCACTTTGTGTGATTCTTTATCTTTTAACTCCACGCCTCTTGCCAAGACCCTCGCATTTACTTCTCTTACAACCCCATCTATAAATATATTAAACAACCACGGTGACATCACACATCCTTGTCTAAGCCCTACTTTTACTGGGAAATAATTTCCCTCTTTCCTACATACTCTAACTTGAGCCTCACTATCCTTGGTAAACAAATACCATTCTCCTGTCCTTGTCTTGGTGGCTTATATTAGAGAAAATGGAGTATAGCACAGGGCTAACTACGATATACACTCGTACTCCACCATAAACATATTTTCTCTATAGATTATCACACATAGCAGCATATGTGTAGAGAACCTAGGATAACCCCAAAAAACTCAACGTGGCTTATTTTTAGTACCTGGCTTGGATTAGCCATATATGATTTTTGGTAAATATTCGATTCCCAGCCAGGGTAGAAACATTAGGCGTGTTTCTTTACACCTGTTGTCTATGTTTACCCATCAGTAAATGGGTACCTTGGTGTTAGTCGACTAGTGTGGGTGTTTTCCTGGGACACTGACCTAATTTTCTTGAAATACTCAGCATAACAAGTGCCTTTCTATACAGTAGTATTGTAGATAGTCTTAATGACCCTCGTGTAGTAGTTAGTCTTTTTAGTATGATAATAAGATGTTATCTTCATTATAGAATAATAAGAAAATATTATAACATAACTGTATTTGTGTATACCTGAATAAACTTACTTACTGATGTCAGATAGGCCTGTATACCTTGTACATGTATGTGTAGTAAATAAAGATATTATTATTATTATTATTATTATATTATTATTATTATTATTATATTATTATTATTATTATTATATTATTATTATTATTATATTATTATTATTATTATTATATTATTATTATTATTATTATTATATTATTATTATTATTTTCTCAGTTGTTTGTTGGGTTATCTTATTCAAACTTGGGCAATGTATGATGGAAAGATACTTCTTCATGTACACCAAAAATGAAAGAAATCAGACCATAAATAGCGGAGTTCACTTCTCAGCCATTAGCGGCTGCTTAGTGGTATATTTTTGTATGGTTGTTATGGTTATATTTTCATTTTTTTTTTTTTTTTTTTTTTTTTTTTTTTTTTTTTGGTCTCATTTGATAGAATGAAAGATATATTACAGAAATAGATATGATTTTGATTGCTTTCATGGTGAAAAGTACCTTGAAATTGCACTCACAGTAGCAAAAATGTTCTATTCTTTAGCAAAGATCAAGAGTAAACAAATGATGTCACTGTCCAATACCTGTCCGCCTGCCAGTCTAAATTCCAGTACAGAGTCAAGAATGGATTGACATTATTTATACAATTATTACAATAATGCAGCAGTCTGCATAACAGTAAATCTTTTATTTTTTTTTTTTGTGAATAAAAATTCCAAATGGTAAGCAAGAGTAATATAAGAAGGGCCTGTAGCTGTGACTAATGAACAGAGAAAATGTTATTTTAGTGCCAGGAATGTCTACATTGTTTATTCTGGATCCTATTTTGAAATTGGCATCTGTTGAAATTTGTGTGAAATCGGCCAAATTGCCAATTTCTGACCACTTTATTGGGTAGTTGAAATAAGTGAATGGGCAGTTTCTTGTACTCGGTTGACAGACTAGAAGTAAATAAGTTTATTCAGGTATACACAAATACAGTTACATAGATTATGATACATAGCAGTATATGTATAGAGAACCTAGGATAACCAGAAAAGTCAGACAAAGTGACTTATTTCCAGTACCTGGCTTGGGCTTTCCATATATGATTTTTGGTAAATATTTTTTTTTCTCGGTTGTTTGTTGGGCTATCTCATTGAAACTTGGGCAATGTATGATGGAAAGATGCTTCTTAACGTACAACAAAAATAAAAATGACGGATGATAAATAAGGGAGTTCACTTCTCAGCCATTAGCCGCCTCTTTGCAGTATATTTTCGTGTGGTTTTTATGGTTGCATTCTCATTTTTTGGACTCATTTGATATAATGGAAGATATGTTACAGAAATAGACATGATTTTGATTGCTTTCATGACGAAAAGTACCTTGAAATTGAGCTCAAAGTAGCGGAAATGTTCGATTTTTGCTGATGTTCAATGAACTGTGTAAGTCAAGTTGGTTAATTTTAGTTAAGTGTATTCTAACTTAACCACTGTAATTCGGCAAACTCAGTAATCCGGCACACTACAGGTCCCAATGATGCCGGATTTGTGATGGAGGACCTGTATTTTCTTTTAAGCTACTGGTATTCAGTTCAGGCATTATAGCATTGATATTGTACTTCTTCCAAACTATTAATCATTATTGTTTTGTGTCCAATAGGATAAAGGAAGTGGATGAAGCTTATGCTGCTGCAATAAAAAAATGTGTGTGTTAATCCTTGCATTATGGAATGGTGTAAACATTTGGCATTAATGAGGTACGTTTTATGTTGCGCAGATTCTTTTTCTTGCTGGTCTTGCATTTGTGGCTGGTCTGGAGCGAACATTCCGTTTCTTCTTTCAACGACACAAGTGGAAAGGTTCAGGGGCTTTCTTCGGAGGGATTCTAATTGTCCTTGTTGGCTGGCCATTGATTGGCATGTGCATTGAAATGTATGGTTTTGTCCTATTATTCAGGTAAGTTACATATAAAATGCAAAAGAGTTAATCTGTTTACAATAATGTTTTATCACTGATTACATCATTGCTTAGTTAATCTTAAGTTAATTTTAAGCCTGCCCGTAATGCTATGCATACAAGTGGCTTTGGCATGCTGCTTTTACCTGTATTTTTTTGTACCTCTGTGTGTATGTTCAAATTATTAAATAAATAAATAAAATAATCCTGAGGCAGTGATACTATTATTGCAAATTCATATAAAATAAATTGAAAAGACAATCATTGTAATATTCTTGTTGGGACGAAAATGATTGGTATTTTAAATATATGCCATATGCATATGATTATTACAACTAGTACATATTTCTGCTGTTGTATGCCAGTTTTCTCTAGTACATTATTAATTACAATATGCTTCGGTATAATCTTAACAATTCAGTAAAAGTTTTTGTTGTAAGTAGTTAACTATTCAAGCCTTAACCCTTTCAGTGTCGGTTCCATAATATTACAGCTTGAGAACCAGTGTCAATCCCGTAATAATGCGGCAAAATTTTAGCTCCTTCAAATCTGGTGGAAGAAAGCTGATAGATCTGCATATGAAAGAATGGGTCTGTGTGGTCAGTGTATGCAGTATAAAAAAATCCTGCAGCACGCAGTGCATAATGAGAAAAAAATTTCTGACCGTGTTTTTAGTTTAACCCTTTCAGGGTCCAAGGCCCAAATCTGGAGTCACGCACCAGTGTCCAAGAATTTTCAAAAAAAAAATTTGTTATTTTTTCTTAGGAAATCGTAGAGAATCTTTTTGTGAGGGTAATAAAACAAAAAGTACGAAATTTGGTGGAAAATTGACGAAATTATGCTCTCGCGAATTTTGATGTGTCAGCGATATTTACGAATCGGCGATTTTGCCGACTTTGACTCCCATTTTAGGCCAATTACATTATTCCAATCAACCAAATTCTTAACTATTTCACTAGCATTACTTCTATTCTATCGATTGAGCACAAGAAATCACCAAGTCAACTGTTTCAACTACAAAATAAAGTGATCGGAAATTGTTAATTTGGCCAATTTAACACAAAGTTCAAAATATTCCAATTTCAAAATAGGGTCCAGAATAAACAACGTAGGCATTCCTGGCACTAAACTAACATTTCCTCTGTTCATTAGTTATGTTTTGAGGCTTTACAAATAAATTCCATTTTGATTTTTTATTCACATAATGAATTTTTATTCACACCAAAAAATAGAAGATTTACTGTTATGCAATACTGTAATAATTGTATAAATATCATCACCATATTTGTGAATGTATATTAGACCCACCATCTGACGTGTATTAGACGTGTGAGGTCGTTTGTTTACTCTTGAATATCGGCAAAAATTTGACATTTCCGCTACTTTGAGCTCAGTTTCAAGCCATTTCCAGTGCTAAAACCAATCAAAATCATCCCTATTTCTGTAATATGTCTTCCATTCTATCAAATGAGACCAAGAAATCGCAAATACAACTATAAAAAACATACGAAAAAACACTGCAAATTTGCTGTTTTAATCGAAAAATCATGATTTCAGTTTTTTCTCTCATTATACACAGTGTGCTGCAGGATCTGTTTTATGTGGTGCACACATACCACATAGATGTATTCTCTCATATCTAGGCCCAAATTTACCACTCACAGTTTATCAGAGTGAGCTGAGCTCATGGCGTAGATCTACGGTTTGGACACTCACCATAAAGCCGTAGATCTACGGGACGGACCCTGAAAGGGTTAAAACAGCGACTTTGCAGTGTATTTTCAAATGGTATATATGGTTGTATTCTCGTTTTCTTGGTCTCATCTGACAGAATGGAAGATAATTTACAGAAATGGAGATGATTTTGATTGGTTTCGTGATGAAAAGTACCTTGAAATTGAGCTCAAAGTAGCAGAAATGTTCGATTTTTGCCAATGTTCAAAGAGTAAACAAATGACATCACTGTCCAGTATGTGTCCAGCTGGCCAGTGTAATATGCAGTCATGAATGGGTTGACATTATTTATACAATTATTATAATGCAGTAGTATGCATAACAATAAATCTTCTGTTTTTTTTGTGAGAATAAAAATTGAAAATGGAAAGGAAGAGTAATATAAGAGGGGCCTGGAGATGTGACTAATGAACAAAGAAAATGTTATTTTAGTGCCAGGAATGTCTGCCTTGTTTATTTTGGACCCTATTTTGAAACTGGCATCTTTTGAAATTTGTGTGAAATTGGCCAAATTGCCAATTTCTGACCACTTTATTGGGTAGTTGAAACCAGTAAATGGGCAGTTTCTTGTACTCAGTCGATAGAACAATTGGAGTTCTAGCGAAATAGCTATGATTTTAGCAAACCAGAACAATGGAATGGGCCAAAAATAGGGAGTAAAGCGGGTGAAATCGCCGGTGTAAATATCGCTGAGATCGCTAACTTCACAAGAGTGTAATTTCGTAAGTTTTCCATCAAATTTCATACTTTTGGTGTCATTACAATTGGGAAAAGATTCTCTATCATTTCCTAAGATGATTCTTTGGGGGGGGATTTTTTTGACACTGAGTTAAGGATCAGGGGTCTCAATACTGAAAGGGTTAAGAGAAAATTGATCTTCATTTTCCAGATGTTGTGAGTTTCACTGAAAATTATACAGACAACAACAACAGCTGTAATAATGATAATAATCTTCAGCAGTTGGAGACCCATCTTTTTTCAGTATCCTTTTGAAGTCTCTTAACCTTTTCAGGGTCCATCCTGTAGATCTACAGCTTTACGTTCAGGGTCCAAACCGTAGATCTACGCCATGAGCTCAGCTCACTCTGATAAGCTGTGAGTGGTAAACTTGGGCCTAGATATGAGAGAAAACATCTATGTGGTATGTGTGCACCACAAAACAAATCCTGCAGCACACGGTGTATAACGAGAGAAAAAAATCTGAGACCATGATTTTCGATTAAAACAGTGACTTTGCAGTGTTTTTTCGTATGTTTTATATAGTTGTATTTGCAATTTCTTGGTCTCATTTGATAGAATGGAAGACATATTACAGAAATGGAGATGATTTTGATTGGTTTTAGTACTAGAAATGGCTTGAAACTGCTCTCAAAATAGCGGAAATGTTAAATTTTTGTCAGTGTTCAATAGTAAACAAACGACCTCATACGTCTAATACACGCCAGCTGGTGGGTCTAATATATATTCACAAATGTGATGATGATATTTATACAATTATTACAATATTGCATAACAGTAAATCTTCTATTTTTGTTTGAAAAAAAATTCATTATGTGAATAAAAAATCAAAATGAAATTTATTTGTAAAGCGTGAAAACATAACTAATGAGCAGAGGAAATGTTAGTTTAGTGCCTGGAATACCTACATTGTTTATTCTGGACCCTGTTTTGAACTTTGTTTTAAATTGGCCAAATTACCAATTTCTGATCAGTTTATTTTGTAGTTGAAACAGTTGACTGGCGATTTCTTGTGTTCAATCGATAGAATAGAAGTAATACTAGTGAAATAGCTAAGAATTTGGTCAACTGGAATAATGTAATTGGCCTAAAATGGGAGTCAAAGTCGGCAAAATCGACGATTCATAAATATCACTGGCACATCAAAATTCGCGAGAGCATAATTTCGTCAGTTTTCCATCAAATTTCATACTTTTTTATCTTATTACCTTCAGAAAAAGATTCTCTACCATTTCATAAGAAAAAATAACTTTTTTTTTTTTTTTTTGACACTGGTGCACCCTTTGAAATTTGCCCTCTGTACCCTGAAAGGGTTAAGGCTCATGCATTATTGCTTTTCTGTTTTTGGTTAAGGCTGTTTTTTGTTAAAAATATTTTAATTAACCCTTAAACGGTCCAAACATATATATACGTTCACTCGCGCAGCGCCCCGAATATTTTGAAAAAAAAAAAAAAATTATAGAAAAAAAAGAGTACATTTTTTAAGTGTTTTAGAATAGAAAAAACTAGGATCAGTACTTACAGAGCTATGAGGCCGAGAAGTTGGCATTGGATGCTTATGTGACGGCAACATGGAGTTCTGCTGCTTGCAGAAATGTTGCCGATATATCTTTTTTTTCTATTTTTCATAATATTTCATATAATTTTTATGTTCTGATAATTACAATTTATAGTAGTTCTTGTCATTTCATAACCAATCTTTGTTCTGACACTAGTATTAGGTACTGAAATTGTACTCAAATTGTCACAAACACACTGACAGGTGGACATTTACACCTGCCTTGGTCATTTACTGTCTTGGAATATATACAAAGTATTTATAGATCCCAGCAATGTTTTGGATATGTGGAAGTATATAATAATAATGAGGAGGAGGAGAAGAATAGGAATAGGTAATAATAGTAATAGGTAATAATAAGTTCCTTTGAAGCATGAAAACAAAGTCCACCCCTGACAGTGACATGATAAGATGAGATAACATCTGATAAGAGTTGATGTTTGATGAGCATACACGAGGATGGGGGAGGGTGCAGCAGATAAAAGATTAGAGGTGACATTTGATGAGCATCGCCCTGACTTTATTTTCGCTGATACACAAACATGTCTGTCTGTCAAGCTCCCTTTCTGTCTACCCATCTAGCTCTCTGTCTCAGAGAGAGCCACAAGACTACATCATCACCTTTACTCACATCTTCAAGCAGAGTATAGCACTTTGTCTGGATTTTTTGGGTTATCCTAGGTAATTTATACTATGTATACTTGTATTTGTGTGTACCTGTGAGACAGAGATAGACAGAGACAGATTGAGAGAGAGAGACAGAGACATTGAAAGAGATAGAGACACAGACAAAGGCAGAGACAGACACTGATAGACAGAGATCGACAGACCCAAAATTTGGGGTTAACATCACTTTCCTCTTAAAAGAGGAGTGTTAATATGACATTACATCAGTGAGTCCTTGGTGTTTGCCACACTGTTTGCTCTAGCTGGGGTTCAGCTTAATTGGCACTCCCACATGGTACTAAGTGGTCCCAGACTTTTTTAATACTGCACACACCGAGTGTTAAGACCCATTCTATGCTGACCAGGCATCTCTGACCAATCGTGCCAAATTTGGAGGCAGGAAAATTAAAACGTATATATACAGATATATCAGATCACTTTTTAGTTGTAGCTACACTGAGAGTAAAAGGTAGATGGGATACAAGGGGAATAGAAGCATCACAGAAGAGAGAGGTGAAGGTTTATAAACTAAAAGAGGAGGCAGTTAGGGTAAGATACAAACAGCTATTGGAGGATAGATGGGCTAATGAGAGCATAGGCAATGGGGTCGAAGAGGTATGGGGTAGGTTTAAAAATGTAGTGTTAGAGTGTTCAGCAGAAGTTTGTGGTTACAGGAAAGTGGGTGCGGGAGGGAAGAGGAGCGATTGGTGGAATGATGATGTAAAGAGAGTAGTAAGGGAGAAAAAGTTAGCATATGAGAAGTTTTTACAAAGTAGAAGTGATGCAAGGAGGGAAGAGTATATGGAGAAAAAGAGAGAGGTTAAGAGAGGGGTGAAGCAATGTAAAAAGAGAGCAAATGAGAGAGTGGGTGAGATGTTATCAACAAATTTTGTTGAAAATAAGAAAAAGTTTTGGAGTGAGATTAACAAGTTAAGGAAGCCTAGAGAACAAATGGATTTGTCAGTTAATAACTCTCCTCTCCTATTTTTAAATGGAGAGTTAGAGGTATTGGGAAGATGGAGGGAATATTTTGAGGAATTGTTAAATATTGATGAAGATAGGGAAGCTGTGATTTCGTGTATAGGACAAGGAGGAATAACATCTTGTAGGAGTGAGGAAGAACCAGTTGTGAGTGTGGGGGAAGTTCGTGAGGCAGTAGGTAAAATGAAAGGCAGCTGGGATTGATGGGATAAAGATAGAAATTTTAAAAGTAGGTGGGGATATAGTTTTGGAGTGGTTGGTGCAATTATTTAATAAATGTATGGAAGGTAAGGTACCTAGGGATTGGCAGAGAGCATGCATAGTTCCTTTGTATAAAGGCAAAGGGGACAAAAGAGAGTGCAAAAATTGTAGGGGGATAAGTCTGTTGAGTATACCTGGTAAAGTGTAAGTTAGTTATTATTGAAAGAATTAAGAGTAAGACCAAGAATAGGATAGCAGATGAACAAGGAGGCTTTAGGAAAGGTAGGGGGTGTGTGGACCAGGTGTTTACAGTGAAACATATAAGTGAACAGTATTTAGATAAGGCTAAAGAGGTCTTTGTGGCATTTATGGATTTGGAAAAGGCATATGACAGGGTGGATAGGGGGGCAGTGTGGCAGATGTTGCAGGTGTATGGTGTAGGAGGTAGGTTACTGAAAGCAGTGAAGAGTTTTTACGAGGATAATGAGGCTCAAGTTAGAGTATGTAGGAAAGAGGGAAATTATTTCCCAGTAAAAGTAGGCCTTAGACAAGGATGTGTGATGTCACCGTGGTTGTTTAATATATTTATAGATGGGGTTGTAAGAGAAGTAAATGCGAGGGTATTGGCAAGAGGCGTGGAGTTAAAAGATAAAGAATCACACATAAAGTGGGAGTTGTCACAGTTGCTCTTTGCTGATGACACTGTGCTCTTGGGAGATTCTGAAGAGAAGTTGCAGAGATTGGTGGATGAATTTGGTAGGGTGTGCAAAAGAAGAAAATTAAAAATGAATACAGGAAAGAGTAAGGTTATGAGGATAACAAAAAGATTAGGTGATGAAAGATTGGATATCAGATTGGAGGGAGAGAGTATGGAGGAGGTGAATGTATTCAGATATTTGGGAGTGGACGTGTCAGTGGATGGGTCTATGAAAGATGAGGTGAATCATAGAATTGATGAGGGGAAAAGGGTGAGTGGTGCACTTAGGAGTCGGTGGAGACAAAGAACTTTGTCCTTGGAGGCAAAGAGGGGAATGTATGAGAGTATAGTTTTACCAACGCTCTTATATGGGTGTGAAGCATGGGTGATGAATGTTGCAGCGAGGAGAAGGCTGGAGGCAGTGGAAATGTTATGTCTGAGGGCAATGTGTGGTGTGAATATAATGCAGAGAATTCGTAGTTTGGAAGTTTGAAGGATGTGCGGGATTACCAAAACTGTTGTCCAGAGGGCTGAGGAAGGGTTGTTGAGGTGGTTCGGACATGTAGAGAGAATGGAGCGAAACAGAGTGACTTCAAGAGTGTATCAGTCTGTAGTGGAAGGAAGGCGGGGTAGGGGTCGGCCTAGGAAAGGTTGGAGGGAGGGGGTAAAGGAGGTTTTGTGTGCGAGGGGCTTGGACTTCCAGCAGGCATGCGTGAGCGTGTTTGATAGGAGTGAATGGAGACAAATGGTTTTTAATACTTTACATGCTGTTGGAGTGTGAGCAAAGTAACATTTATGAAGGGATTCAGGGAAACCGGCAGGCCGGACTTGAGTCCTGGAGATGGGAAGTACAGTGCCTGCACTCTGAAGGAGGGGTGTTAATGTTGCAGTTTAAAAACTGTAGTGTAAAGCACCCTTCTGGCAAGACAGTGATGGAGTGAACGATGGTGAAAGTTTTTCTTTTTCGGGCCACCCTGCCTTGGTGGGAATCGGCCAGTGTGATAATAAAAAAAATAAAATATACGTTTGGACTGTTTAGGGGTTAAATATAATATATAAGTAACTCTTTATTTAATGAACTAAGAAGGAAGGAGGTGTCTTCATAAGCTGTTAGCCATTAAATCCGAATTATGAAAATATTTTTCCTCATTCATAAGAGTAACAAACAATTTTGATCGAAAGGACTTTGTCTGTTAAACCCAAAATAAATTTGCCCAGTGGTATGTAAGAATAGCAGCAGGTAATTCTGAGCCTAATGAACTTCATTGTTTCTGATTGTTGTCTGACCACAGATTTTTGTCTGTTAAATCCAAAATCATTTAAATTGAGGTTTTTCTGTGCTTAGCTATAAGGTAATCTAGGACTGTGGTGTATTCTTTCATAATTTTTATTAGAATCTTTTCTATTGTGCTGTAATTACTTAGAAAGGTTGGCAAGCAGAGATTTTAAATAAGCCAAAGTAGCTTTTGAGGCTGTGAAGGTAAAAGGTGAACAAAGTTTATATAGTCTTCTGAGAAAGATTGTTAAAAAAAATTCAGAGATTGTTCAGAATAAATGAAATAAAGGAAGAACTCAGAGGACAGTGTGTTGAAATGGGAGGGTTGATGGAGGAAAGATTAAAAGTTTAAAAATGAGAAGGTAATGAGAGAAGAAAGGTGAGGTTGTATATGTATGGCAGGTGAGTGAATGTTTTACTGAGGCAATCTACAGGTTCATTTACATGGCTCATTCCTTCACAAATATTGTACTTTGTTAAAGTTAATATACAGTAAACCTTCAGTTTAATGACACTCGATATAACATACTTTCTGAAATACACTGTAAATGGGTAAATTCTATGTTTTAACTCATTGATTTTTCAAATTTTATTACAGTATTTCTGTAAATTGTACAGTACTGTATTAGATATACACTGGAGTAATTTAGTGCTTTTACTTAAGGTTTTACATTATTCTGATTCAATAGACACTTGGAGAATTTCCTCCTCTATTAATCCATTACATCGAGGGTTTACTGTACATGTAATATTTCTATAGCCTTGTACAGTGTCTTTCATATTGCTCATGTGTCCATTTATTACTTTCCAGTGGATTCTTCCCAGTAGCTGTTAACTTCTTGCGTCGTATGCCAGTCATTGGAACGATTCTTAACCTTCCTTTCCTCAGTGGAGTAAGTTGATGTGGTATATGGATTGCTACTGTGTATCTAGTGGTGGTGTATAGTAGATAGTTTGACATGTGCAGTACATCTAATTGGTTCCGAAGAAGTAAATTATAATTTTTCAAACAGGTAGCACCTCAAGTTTTTATTTGTTTGTTTATGTATGGGTGGGGGGTTATCACTTTGTTAGTTTTATTCATTACTGTACTGTACAATATTATTTTTTTAAAGTACAATAGTTGCACCTAAGAAATGTACATTTATAATTTAATGTATCATTTTTCTCATTTTATTGATCTAAGCTATGGCTCAGACAACTGATATGGCATAACATGCTCTGGGGATAAAAGCAAAGACATTTCCCCAAACTACATAAGATGGATAAGGCTCTCATAAATGCCATGACAGTATTAGCATGACATTCTTTACATGTGGAAATCATGAACAATATAACTTGTCTGATAAGAGAATTAGTCTTGAAAAGTCTGATGCTATCCAGTTAATTGATGATACATGACATGTCACATTTTAAATTCTTATTAATGTATACAGTTGACTGTCAGTTAACATAGTGGTTATTTCCCTGAGAAAGTTGTGTGATTTAAATAAAAATGTATAAAATGACTTACAGAACTTGTAGGAATAAAGGGGTTAAAATCCTCAGACTCCCTCCAAAAATGACAAACATTGTTTTGAAGCTTAATAATTCATCAAGACTAAAAAACAGTAAAGTTTTGTATTCATTACATTGTTGTTATCATTGCCTGTTGATAAAGAAATGTACAGTGGAACCTGTACTTGCAAGCACATCCACAGGCAAGTTTTTCCAAATACAAGCAGTCGATGAGTCGATTTTTTGCTTCCATACACGAGTGAAATTTCCATAAGCGAGCGGACCTCAAGGGAGGTTTCTTGATGCTGGTGAGAGGCTCTTGCTCTTGATCTAGGGAATTGGATCTCGTTTGTTGGACTGTCTTATTGAAACTTGGACAATGTATGATGGAAAGATGCTTCTTAACGCACACCAAAAATGAAAGAAATCGGAGCATAAATAATGGAGTTCACTTCTCAGCAATTAGCCACCCATTAGCGGTATTTTCGTATGGTTTTTATAGTTGTATTCTCGTTTTTTTGGTCTCATTTGATAGAATGGAAGATATATTACAGAAATAGGTGTGATTTTTTATTGCTTTCACGATGAAAAGCACCTTGAAATTGAGTTCAAAGTAGGAGAAATGTTTGATTCTTTGGCTATGTTCAAGCGTAAACAAATGATGTCACTGTCCATTCTAATATGCAGTCATGAATGGGTTGACATTATTTATACAATTAATGCAATAAGGCAGTAGTCTGCATAACATGAAATCTTCTATTTTTTTGTGTGAATAAAAATTACCAATTATTTGATGTGATAATATGTTTAATAATAATAATACAGGTCCTCCATCACAAATCCGGCATCATTGGGACCTGTAGTGTGCTGGATTACTGAGTTTGCCGAATTACAGTGGTTAGGTTAGAATACACTTAATAAAATTAACCAACTTGACTTACACAGTTCATTGAACATCGGCAAAATTTGGACATTTCCGCTACTTTGACCTCAATTTCAAGGTACTTTTCGTCATGAAAGCAGTCAAAATTATGTCTATTTCTGTAATATATCTTCCATTCTATCAAATGAGTCCAAAAAGAGAATACAACCATAAAAACCATACGAAAACATACTGCAAAGAGGCGGCTAATGGCTGAGAAGTTAACTCCCTTTTTTATCGTCCGTCTTTTTTATTTTTGTTGCACGTTAAGAAGCATCTTTCCATCATGCATTGCTCAAGTTTCAATGAGATAGCCCAACAAACAACCGAGAAAAAAAAACATTTACCAAAAATCATATATGACAAGCCTAAGCCAGGTACTGGAAATAAGTCACTTTGTCTGACTTTTCTGGGTTATCCTAGGTTCTCTATACATATACTGTTATGTATGATAATCTGTGTAACTGTATTTGTGTATACCTGAATAAACTTACTTATTTACTTCTAGTCTGTCGACTGAGTACAAGAAACCGCCCATTCACTTATTTCAACTACCCAATAAAGTGGTCAGAAATTGGCAATTTGGCCAATTTCACACAAATTTCAACAGATGCCAATTTCAAAATAGGATCCAGAATAAACAATGCAGACATTCCTGGCACTAAAATAACATTTTCTCTGTTCATTAGTCACAGCTACATGCCCTTCTTATAGTACTCTTGCTTTTCATTTGGAATTTTTATTCACAAAAAAAATAGAAGATTTACTGTTACGCAGACTACTGCATTATTGTAATAACTGTATAAATAATGTCAAGCCATTCTTGACTCCGTTCTGGAATTTAGACTGGCAGGCGGACAGGTATTGGACGGTGACATCATTTGCTTACTTTTGAGCTTCGCTAAAGAATAGAACATTTTTGCTGCTGTGAGCGCAATTTCAAGGTACTTTTCGTCATGAAAGCAATCAAAATCATATCTATTTCTGTGAGAATATAACCATAACAACCATACAAAAATATACCACTAAGCAGCCGCTAATGGCTGAGAAGTGAACTCTGCTATTTATGGTCTGATTTCTTTAATTTTTGGTGTACATGAAGAAGTATCTTTCCATCATACATTGCCCAAGTTTGAATAAGATAACCCAACAAACAACTGAGAAAATAATATAATAATAATACAGTGGTACCTCGTTGTTCGTAATTAATCCGTTCCTGGAGCCGTTACTATAAACGAAATTTACGATTTACGAATCAATTTTCCCCATAAGAAATAATGTAAATACAATTAATCCGTTCCTGACACCCAGAAGTATTAAAACAAAAAAATTTTTAACATGAAATATACATGTAGTACATAAACAATACAATGGGAAATGATGAATGAAACATTAACAGCATAACACTTACCTTTATTGGAGATTCTTCTTAGTGTATGGGAGACTGGAGGAGGAGAGAGAGTGGATTGTTTATAGTTTGGAAGGGGAATCCCCTTCCATCATCACCTCAGGTACCATTTAGTTTTCTGGGGTTGCTTCTCTTCTCTGTTTCTTAATGCCACTAGGACCACCTTGAGAGTCACTGGAGTCCTGTCTCACAAAATAACTGTGGAGAGAGCTCTGTTTCTGGCGTCTCTTTCACACTTCGCTAAAATGGCCCAAGACTTGTCACTGTACATGTTGCCAACCTGGCTTGCAACAACCTTGTTAGGGTGATGTTTCTCCATAAAGCTTTCAATCTTACCCCACATAGTAAAAATCTCTCTAATTTCTGAAGAAGGCACCTTCTTCCATCTCTCTTCCTCCTCCTCTGCAGCAAGGTTCTGAGCTACGATGTGTTGCTCTTCCTGCTGAAGCTCTTGCAGCTCCTCAGTGGTGAGCTCTTCATTGTGGTCTTCCACCAATTCTTCCACATCCTCCAAACTCACATCCAACCCCATGGAACTCCCCAGTGCCACAATTGATTTTACAACAGACATAGGCTCATTAGGGTCAGTCCCAAATCCTTCAAAATCCCTCTTGTCGACACAATCTGGCCACAATTTTCTCCAGGCAGAGTTCAAAGTCCTGGTAGTCACTCCCTCCCAAGCCATACCTATAAGGGTTATGCAGTGGAGGATGCTGAAGTGTTCTCTCCAAAATTCCCTTAGGGTCAAGTGAGTGTCTGTGGTCATAGTCAAGCACCTGTGAAACATTGCTTTTGTGTAGAGTTTTTTAAAGTTTACAATAACCTGCTGGTCCATGGGTTGGAGGAGAGGAGTGGTATTCGGGGACAAGAACTTTACTGTGATGAACCCAAACTCCTTGAAAATTAGGTCATCCAAGTTTGGAGGATGAGCAGGTGCATTGTCCATTACTAGCACGCACTTGAGATCCAATTTCTTTTCCAGGAGATACTCCTTCACACTAGGGCCAAACACTTCATTGAACCACTCTACAAAAATTTCCCTCATGACCCATGCCTTACTATTAGATTTCCAAAACACACACAATTTACTCTTCATAACATTGTTTTTCCTGAACACACTGGGATTTTCAGAATGGTACACTAGTAATGGCTTCACTTTGAAATCCCCACTAGCATTAGCACAGAACATTAGCGTCAGCCTGTCTTTCATAGGCTTGTGTCCTGGCATTGCCTTTTCCTCTTGTGTAATGAAGGTCCTCTTTGGCATTTTCTTCCAAAAGAGGCCTGTTTCGTCACAATTGAACACTTGTTCAGGTTTCAGTCCTTATGTACTCCTGGAATTCATGCACATATTTTTCAGTCGCCTTGTGGTCTGAACTGGCAGCCTCACCATGCCTTACCACATTGTGTATGCCAGTATGGTTCTTAAATCTCTCGAACCAGCCTTTGCTGGCCTTAAATTCACTCACTTCACCACTATTTGCAGGCAATTTCTTTACCAAATCTTCATGCAACTACCTAGCCTTTTCACAAATAAACAAAGTCATAAGAGTATCTCCTGCTAATTGTTTCTCATTTATCCACACCAATAATAACTTCTCAACCTCTTCCAGTACTGGTGATCTCATTTTTGTCAGCATAGTTACTTCCTTTGCAACAACAGCATCCTTTATTTCATTTTTCTTGGCCACTGTGGAACATAAGGTTGTGTAGGGTTTCTTATACATCCTGGACAGTTCGGCCACACTTGTACCACTTTCATATTGTTCAATGATGGTTTTCTTAAATTCAGTCGTATTTCTCACCTTCTTTACCACAGGCTTGGCACTAGGAGCTTTCTTTGGAGCCATGGTAGCTTATTTAGTACTTGCAAGCACTAAAATAAATGGAATATTATGAAATATTTCGCTGGAGCACGTGAGGGGACCTTCGCTCACTGGTAAACAATGCCAGACTGGCTGCCGCCCTGGCTCACGCCGTGCATACGCGTTCCGAACGAACTACGACTCGTGAGTCAACCTATGAAAAGCGAGTCCATGTTTATACGAAAATACCCCTATGATTGGCGAATTTTACGATTGCCGGGAACCACTGTAATAATAATAATAATAATAATAATGTCTTTATTTACTACATGGACATGTACAAGGTATACAGGCCTAGCTGACATCAGTGACATACTACTGTATAGAAAGCCGCTTGTTATGCAGAGTATTTCAAGAAAATTAGGTCAGTGTCCCAGGATAACACCCACATTAGTCGGCTAACACCCAGGTACCCATTTACTGATGGGTAAACATAGACAATAGGTGTAAAGAATCATGCCTGATGTTTCTACCCTGGCTGGGAATCGAATATTTACCAAAAATCATGTATGACTAACCCAAGCCAGGTACTGAAAATAAGCCATGTTGACTCTTTTTTGGGTTATCCTAGGTTCTCTACACATATGCTGCTATGTGTGATAATCTATATAGAGAAAATAACTTTTGTTTCAGGTTTATTGTGCAGTACGAGTGTATGTCACAGTTACCCCTGTGCTACACTCCGTTTTCTCTAATATAAGCCCCAAGACAGGGATAGGAGAATGGTATTTGTATACCATATCCTCTTCATACCTCCATCGAACTGCTCGGTGTTATGCCATATATTATTCATTCTGGAGTATTTAACATGTTTTATGTTATTTATATTGTTTCTTATGTCATATTAGATCAATTGTGATAGGCAAATAAGGTGTAGTGTTGATATTAGCATAATAATAAAGCATATTCTCCTGCTTCATGAGACTGAGTTCATGGCAACCGACATTGGCTTCAAAGCCACCTTATCTTTAATGGATAATGTACTGTGTAGGTGCTTTACGTAATGAGAAGCATTTCTTTTATTCATTGGAACCATGGCTAGGGCTAAAAGTAAGCAGGTTAAAACAATAAATGGAGAAAAAGAAATTGGAATGACTTATGCAGCAAGTAGCGCCACCAAACAGTACCAGCAAGTTGGTGTGGCGACCCTGGAAATTTGAAATTATGCTAGCCAAAATTAGTGCCGAATAACTGAAGGAACCGAATAACAGATTGCCGGATTTGTGATGGCGGACCTGTAATACATATAATAATAGTACAGTGGACCCTCAACCAACGGTTATAATCGGTTCCAGAGAGGTAGTCATTAGTCAAATTAATTTTACCCGTGAGAAATAATGGAAATCCAATTAATCCGTTTCAGACAGCCAAAAGTTCAGTGGACCCTCGGGATACGATATTAATCCGTTCACAAGAGCTCATCGTAGGGCAAATTAATTTTCCCCACAAGAAATAATGGAAATCAAATTAATCTGTGCAAGACACCACAAAGTATGACAAAAAAAAATTTTACCACATGAAATATTAATTTTAATACACACAAACTGACACTTACCTTTATTGAAGATCTGGTGATGATTGATGGGATGGGAGGAGGGGAGAGTGTGGAAGTTGTTAATGTTTAGAAGGGGAATCCCCTTCCATTAGGACTTTAGGTAGCATGTCCTTTTCCGGGGTTACTTCCCCTCTTCTTTTAATGCCACTAGGACCAGCTGGCCGTGGTGCAGCAACAGCTGACTTTGGTGCAGCAGCAGCTGACCATGGTGCATCAACAGATGATGGTGGTGTAGCAGCAGCTGATTGTGGTGCAGCAGCAGCTGGCCGTGGTGCAACAGCAGCTCACCGTGGTTCAGCAACAGCTGACTGGTGCAGCAACAGCTGACCATGGTGCAGCAACAGCTGACGGTGGTGTAGCAGCAGCTGACTGTGGTGCAACAGCAGCTGACCGTGGTTCAGCAACAGCTGACTGGTGCAGCAACAGCTGACCGTGGTGTAGCAACAGCTGACTTTGGTGCAACAACAGCTGACTGTGGTGCAGCATCAGTCGACTGGTGCAGCAACAGCCGACTGTGGTGCAGCAACAGCTGACGATGGTGCAGCAGCAGCTGACTGTGGTACGATAGTACATATTTCTCACCCTTTTTACCACAGGGTTGGCACTAGAAGCTTTCTTTGGGCCCATGGTGGCTTATTTAGCAGTTAGAAGCACTATAAACAATGGCATAATACAAAATGTATCGAATGTATGCATGCAAGCGGCCACCCTGGCTTGTAAACAATGACTGCAGGGCTGGATGGACAGATTCAGGACGAGTCATGTTGGTCAGAAACAGCTTAACATCACACTTACCTTTATTGACTCAACTTGGTGTATGACAGACACGAAGGAGGCAAGAGGAAGACAAGTTTATTATGCTTCAACATGATGCTAATATCATCTCTACGGCTTATTTATCTATCAGAGTTAATCTAATATGACATTTTAAACAATATTAATAACATAGAAACATGATATATACTCTAGAATTAATAAAATGTCATAATGTATGAGAGGAGTAAATGATATAAATGTTGTTGGGTTTAAGGGCCGCTACTGAGAGAAGCCATGTTGGTGGCGGTGGAGGCTTCTGCCACCAACACCATCACACTTAAACAGTGTATGTAATTTATAAGAGTGACTTACATATTTCCATTAGGGTCCTTTTACATTTACACTTTTTTTTTTTTTTTTTTTTTTTTTATTATTATTCTTCTCAACAAGTCGGCCGTCTCCCACCGAGGCAGGGTGACCCAAAAAGAAAGAAAATCCCCCCCAAAAAAATACTTTCATCATCATTCAACACTCTCACCTCACTCACACATAATCACTGTTTTTGCAGAGGTGCCCAGAATACAACAGTTTAGAAGTATATACGTATAAAAATTCACAATACAGTGGACCCCCGCATACCGGACGCCTTGCATAACGGACAATCCGCATACCGGACGCTTTGATCGCTAAAATTTTGCCCCGCATACCGCCCAAAAACCCGCTCAGCGCCCTTCGTCCGAGACGCGTCCAATGTGCGGCCTGAGCCAGCCTCATATGTTCCGCCGGTGGCATTGTTTAGCAGCCAGCCTCCGCGGTAACATTCAAGCATACAATCGGAATATTTCGTATTATTACAGTGTTTTCGGTGCTGTTTCTGGAAAATAAGTGACCATGGGCCCCAAGAAAGCTTCTAGTTCCAACCCTACAGCAATAAGGGTTAGAATTCCAATAGAGATGAAGAAAGAGATCATTGATAAGTATGAAAGTGGAGTGCGTATCACCGACCTGGTCAGGTTGTACAAGAAACCCAAATCAACCATCTCTACTATTGTGGGCAACAGAAAGGCAATCAAGGAAGCTGTTCTTGCCAAAGGTTTAACTGTGTTTTTGAAACAAAGATCGCAAGTGATGGAAGATGTTGAGAGACTCTTATTGGTGTGGATAAATGAAAAACAGCTAGCAGGAGATAGCGTCTCTCAAGCGATCATAAGCGAAAAGGCTAGGAAGTTGCATGAGGATTTAATTAAAAAAAGGCCTGCAACTAGTGATGATGTGAGTGAATTTAAGGCCAGCAAAGGTTGGTTTGAGAGATTTAAGAAGCGTAGTGGCATACATAGTGTGATACGGCATGGTGAGGCTGCCAGTTCGGACCACAAAGCGGCTGAAAAATATGTGCAGGAATTCAAGGAGTACATAGAAACTGAAGGACTGAAACCTGAACAAGTGTTTAATTGTGATGAAACAGGCCTGTTCTGGAAGAAAATGCCAAGCAGGACCTACATTACTCAGGAGGAAAAGGCACTCCCAGGACATAAGCCTATGAAAGACAGGCTTACTTTGTTGATGTGTGCCAATGCTAGTGGTGATTGCAAAGTTAAGCCTTTATTAGTGAATCACTCTGAAACTCCCAGAGCGTTCAGGCAAAAGAATGTCCTCAAGGATAATTTGTGTGTGCTGTGGAGATCAAACAGTAAGGCATGGGTCACTAGGGACTTTTTCTATAACTGGTTACACCATGCATTTGCCCCCAATGTCAAAGATTACCTAACTGAAAAGAAATTAGAACTTAAGTGCCTCCTGGTGTTAGACAATGCCCCTGGTCATCCTACAGACGTGGCAGAGCGACTTTATGGGGACATGAGTTTCATTAAGGTGAAGTTTTTGCCTCCTAATACCACTCCTCTCCTGCAGCCCATGGACCAGCAGGTTATTGCAAACTTCAAAAAACTGTACACAAAAGCTCTGTTTGAAAGGTGCTTTGTAGTGACCTCAGAAACTCAACTGACTCTAAGAGAGTTTTGGAGAGATCACTTTAATATCCTCAATTGTATAAACCTTATAGGTAAGGCTTGGGAGGGAGTGACTAAGAAGACCTTGAACTCTGCTTGGAAGAAACTGTGGCCAGAATGTGTAGACAAAAGGGATTTTGAAGGGTTTGAGGCTAACCCTGAGAGGAGTATACCAATTGAGGAATCAATTGTGGCATTGGGGAAGTCCTTGGGGTTGGAGGTTAGTGGGGAGGATGTGGAAGAGTTGGTGGAGGAGGACAATGAAGAACTAACCACTGATGAGCTGATAGATCAACTTCAAGAGCAAGAGGCCAGACCTGGGGAAACTGGTTCCAAGGAGGGGAGAGAGAAATTGAAGGAATTGCCTACTTCAAAGATTAAGGAAATGTGTGCAAAATGGCTTGAAGTGCAAACCTTTTTTGATGAAAATCACCCTCACACAGCTATTGCAAGCCATGCTGGTGACTGTTACAATGACAATGTTGTGAACCACTTTAGACAAATCATAAAGGAACGAGAGGTACAGGCCACTATGGACAGATATGTTGTGCGAAAGAAGTCCAGTGACTCTGAAGCTGGTCCTAGTGGCATTAAAAGAAGAAGGGAAGTAACCCCAGAAAAGGACTCGACACCTCAAGTCTTAATGAAAGGGGATTCCCGTTCTAAACACTAACACTCTCTCTCCCCTCCTCCCATCCCATCAATCATCACCAGATCTTCAATAAAAGTAAGTGTCATGTAATTGTGCATGCCTTTTTCAGTTTGTGTGTACTAAAATTAACATTTCATGTGGTAAAAAAAAATTTTTTTCATACTTTTGGGTGTCTTGCACGGATTAATTTTATTTCCATTATTTCTTATGGGGAAAATTCATTCACATACCGAACATTTCGCATAACAGCCAGCCCTCTTGCACGGATTAAGGTCGCTATGCGGGGGTCCACTGTATATCCCTCCCTACTGCCAGTCGGCCGTCTCCCACCGAGGCAGGGTGACCCAAAAAGAAAGAAAATCCCCCCCAAAAAATACTTTCATCATCATTCAACACTCTCACCTCACTCACACATAATCACTGTTTTTGCAGAGGTGCCCAGAATACAACAGTTTAGAAGTACAGTGGACCCCCGCATAGCGATATTAATCCGTGCAAGAGAGCTCATTGTTATGCGAAATTATCGTTATGCGAATGAATTTTCCCCATAAGAAATAATGGAAATCAAATTAATCCGTGCAAGACACCCAAAATATGAAAAAAAAAATTTTACCACATGAAATATACATTTTCCTACACACAGAGAAGGATACATGCACAATAGTAGAGTAGTACATGCACAATATATATTGTGCATGTACTACTCTACTAAATGAAGAATAAATGACACTTACCTTTATTGAAGATGCAGCAATGACTGATGAGACACTGTGTCCTGGGAGTGCCTTTTCCTCCTGAGTACTGTAGGTCCTGTTTGGCATTTTCTTCCAGAACAGGCCTTATCACACTGTGTATGCCACTACGATTCTTAAATCTCTCAAACCAACCTTTGCTGGCTTTAAATTCACCAATATGAGCACTAGTTCCAGGCATTTTTCCCTGTTCACCTGGGTGTTAGTCGACTGGTGTGGGTTGCATCCTGGGAGAGAAGATTAAGGACCCCAATGGAAATAAGTTAGACAGTCTTCGATGACACTGACTTTTTTGGGTTATCCTGGGTGGCAAATCCTCTGGGGTTAATTGTTTCTTGGTATTCTCAATAAGCCACACCAACAACGGTGCTACAGCAGCAGCAGCAGACGATGCTACAGCAGCAGCAGCAGACGATGCTACAGCAGCAGCAGCAGCTGACGGTGGTACAGCAGCAGCAGCAGCTGACAGTGCTACAGCAGCAGCAGACGATGCTACAGCAGCAGCAGACGGTACTACAGCAGCAGCTGATGGTGGTACAGCAGCAGCAGCAGCAGCTGACAGTGCTACAGCAGCAGCAGATGATGCTACAGCAGCAGCAGACGGTACTACAGCAGCAGCAGACGGTACTACAACAGCAGCAGCAGCAGCTGACGGTGGTACAACAGCAGCAGCAGCTGACAGTGCTACAGCAGCAGCAGCTGACGGTGGTACAGAAGCAGCTGTACCACCAATAGTAGCGATGGTTGATTGGGGTTTATTATACAACCTGGCCAGCTTGGAGACATGCACTCCACTTTCATACTTATCAATGATCTTTTTCTTCATCTCTATAGTAATTCTCACCCTTATTGCTGTAGGGTTGGCACTAGAAGCTTTCTTGGGGCCCATGGTCACTTATTTTTCAGATAAAATCGCCAAAAACACTGTAATAATACGAAATGTTCCGATTGTATGCTTGGATGTTACCGCGGAGGCTGGCTGGTAAACAATGCCACCGGCGGAACATGTGAGGCTGGCTAAGGGCGCACATTAGACGCATCTCGGACGAACAGCGTTGAGCGGGTTTTTTAGCGGTATGCGAGGCAAAATCTTGGCGATAAAATGTAGCGGTATGCGGATTTAACGTTATGCAAGGCCAACGGTATGCGGGGGTCCACTGTATATACGTATAAAAATACACAATATATCCCTCCCTACTGCCAATATCCCAAACCCCTCCTTTAGAATGCAGGCATTGTACAGTACTTCCCATTTCCAGGACTCGAGTCCAGTTATATGAAATAACCAGTTTCCCTGAATCCCTTCACTAAATATTACCCTGCTCACACTCCAACAGCTCGTCAGGTCCCAGATACCATTCATCTCCATTCACTCCCATCTAACACGCTCATGCACGCTTGCTGGAAGTCCAAACCCCTCGCCCACAACACCTCCTTTACTCCTCCCTCCAACCTTTTCAACGACGACCCCTACCCCGCCTTCCTTTCCCTACAGATTTATACGCTCTCCGTGTCATTCTACTTTGATCCATTCTCTCTAAATGACTAAACCACCACAACAAACCCTCTTCAGCCCTCTGACTAATACAGTGGTCCCTCGTTTATCATCGTTAATCCGTTCCTGGAAGTGCGACGATTATCGAAATAGACGATTTTCGAATCAATTTTCCCCATAAGAAATAATGTAAATACAATTAATCTGTTCCTGACACCCAGAAGTATTAAAACAAAAAATTTTTTTCCATGAAATATAGATGTACCACATAAACAATACAGTGGGACATGATGAATGAAACATTAACAGCATAACACTTACCTTTATTGGTGATTCTACTTAGTGTATGGAAGACTGGAGGAGGAGATTGGATTAGTTACTGTTTGGAAGGGGAATCCCCTTCCATCAACACCTCAGGTACCAAGTCCTTTTCTGGGGTTACATACTACTATTCTCTGTTTCTTAACCTTTTGACTGTTTCCGACGTATAAATACAGTGGACCCCCGGTTAACGATTTTAATCCGTGCAAGAGGGGTAATTGTTATGCGAAATAATCGCTATGTGAATGAATTTTCCCCATAAGAAATAATGGAAATCAAATTAATCCGTGCAAGACACCCAAAAGTATGAAAAAAAAAATTTTACTACATGAAATACATTTTCCCACACACAAAGAGAAGGATACATGCACAATAGTAGAGTAGTACATGCACAGTATATATTGTGCATGTACTAGTCTACTAAATGAAGAATAAATGACACTTACCTTTATTGAAGATGCAGCAATGACTGATGAGACACTGTGTCCTGGGAGTGCCTTTTCCTCCTGAGTACTGTAGGTCCTGTTTGGCATTTTCTTCCAGAACAGGCCTTATCACACTGTGTATGCCACTACGATTCTTAAATCTCTCAAACCAACCTTTGCTGGCTTTAAATTCACCAATATGAGCACTAGTTCCAGGCATTTTTCCCTGTTCACCTGGGTGTTAGTCGACTTGTGTGGGTTGCATCCTGGGAGACAAGATTAAGGACCCCAATGGAAATAAGTTAGACAGTCTTCGATGACACTGACTTTTTTGGGTTATCCTGGGTGGCAAATCCTCTGGGGTTAATTGTTTCTTGGTATTCTCAATAAGCCACACCAACAACGGTGCTACAGCAGCAGCAGCAGCTGACAGTGCAGCAGCAGCAGCAGCTGTACCACCAATAGTAGCGATGGTTGATTGGGGTTTATTATACAACCTGGCCAGCTCGGAGACATGCACTCCACTTTCATACTTATCAATGATCTTTTTCTTCATCTCTATTGTAATTCTCACCCTTATTGCTGTAGGGTTGGCACTAGAAGCTTTCTTGGGGCCCATGGTCACTTATTTTCCAGAAAAAGCACCGAAAACACTGTAATAATACGAAATATTCCGATTGTATGCTTGGATGTTACCGCGGAGGCTGGCTGGTAAACAATGCCACCGGCGGAACATGTGAGCGCGTCTCGGACGAAAATCGGTAAGCGGGTTTTTAAGCGGTATGTGAGGCAAAATTTTTGCAATTAAAGTAAGCGGTATGCGAAATAATCGCTATGTGATGCCATCGTTATGCGGGGGTCCACTGTACATCTTACGAGCCAATGTTTCTGACGTATTTATATGCACAAATTCTAGCGGCTTCAAATCAAGGCCAAAGGCCTGGGAGGCCTATGCGAGAGAGAATGGGTCTCAGTGGTCGGTGTGCACCCTGTGAAAAAAATCTGGGACCCAGCGGTGCATTGTGGGAACGCCATGTTGTTAGTCCATTTTCACCATGCCTCTCGGTAAGAAGTTCCTCACTCCTCGGCGGATTGGAGGTCTTTTGTTCCCAAGTGATAGCTCTAACAGTGATGAAAATGTCAGTGACAATGAATTCCAGGGTTTTGAAGTGAGTGTTACCGGAAAAAGTGCCCAGGATAACGTAATTTGCAATGAAAACCCAGATGACCCACAACCTTCCACCTCTGGTGCTGTGCCAACTTGTTCACGTTCGCCTGTACCAGGACGAAAGAGGAAACTATTTGGTCGTGTACAACACCCAGATGATAGCAGTGATAGTGATTTCAAGGTCATTGAAAGCAGTTCTAGTGACAGTGAGAGTGAATATTCCCCAGTGAAGCGGCAGTATGTACGACGTAGCATGCGGTCTGGTAGTGTTTCATATGTTGTTCCAAGGGGAAGGAGAAACTCTGGGATCACATCCCGTGGCCCTACACCACGACCTGATAGTGAAGATGATGATATTGTAATGATGGGTATGAATGGTGACAGTGAGGGAGGAGGCAGTGGTGGTGATAGTGAGGGTGGCACGGCCCATGTGGCACCATCAGCGGGCCACGCTACTACCCACGCTGCTGACGCAGCACAACAACCAGCCTCACCCTACCCCACACTCCCACAACCTGCACCACCACAACCTGCACAACCACAACCTGCACAACCACAACCACGGTACAATATCCAGACCCCACCAGCAGACCACATCTGGGATTGGCAGGACGGTGACGAGTTTGTTCCCAGTCCCCATGACTTTGATGAAACACAAAGTGGAATAAAGCCATCTTGTCCACTTGGGAACAATGCCAGTGAACTGGACTGCTTTGAGTTCTTCGATGAACCCCTGATGGACATCATTGTAAGGGAAACAAACACATACTGTGATTACACCATGGCAAATACAATTCTCTCACCAAAATCACGGCTACACAAGTGGAAGGAGACAACTGTGGCAGAGATGTACCTGTTTTTTGCCACAATAATGCTTATGCCACATGTGTATAAGCACACTGTCACCACATACTGGGCAACAGAACGCCTGATTTCAACTCCAGGTTTTAGTGACATAGGTGTCAATCGTTTCCTGATACTGTTACGTATGTTACACTTTTCAGACAAAACCAGGCCTGACAGAAGCGACAGGTTATATAAGATCAGAAATGTGTTTATGTACCTGAAACAAAAGTGCTGCATGTATTTTCAGGAAGCTTGTTATTGATGAGTCCTTGATTTTATTCAAAGGAAGACTCTCATTCAAGCAATGTATACCAAGCAAGAGGAAACGCTTTGGTATAAAGCTATTTGTACTGTGTGATTGCAGAAGTGGTCTAGTTTTGGATATCATTGTGTACACTGACAGTAATACTTTGAGAGATACCATGAAGTTATTGGGTATCTCTGGTGATGTGGTTCGAACAATGGTGGAACCATATCTTGGTAAGGGGCATATGTTATTTACTGATAACTGGTACACAAGCCCCTTACTCAGTGATTTCTTGCGAGTGAACTTGACAGACGTGTGTGGCACAGTGCGTGGTAATCGTAAGCATATGCCAAGGTTCAACACTGGCACTCGCAGAGGTGAGGTGCAAGCCTTTGCTGCCAATGACTTCATGGCATTTCGGTGGCATGACAAACATGATGTCACATTGTTGACATCAGTTCACAGAAACGAAATGGTACCCAGTGGCAGGGACAACAGAGAGACCAATGAACCCGTTCTAAAGCCTGCAGCTGTCATGGACTACAACCTCAATATGCGCTTAGTGGACAAATGTGACATGCAGATTGGGTTTGCAGACTGTGTACGCAAGAGTTATAAGTGGTATATAAAACTTTTTTTCCATCTTGTTGATATCTCGATGCTAAATGCTTATAACATATACAAGTTGAAGACCAACAAAACACCAAAATATGGTGAATTTTGCCTGTCAGTAATCAGACAAATAATTGTAAAGTACCAAGGAGCAACTCCTGCAATAGACCAGCGCCCACAGACGTCATCTCGTTTGAGGCCTGGTGATCACTACCCCATACAACTGCCTCCTACTACTGCCAAGAAAAATGCTCAGAAGAGGTGTTATGTATGTATGCATACCACAAAACGCCCACAAACACGCAGAGACACTCGTTTTATGTGTGAGGAGTGTGAAGTGCCCCTCTGCATATACTCATGTTTCAAAGAGTTCCACAAGCTGCAGCAGTTCTAGGAATGTGTTTAGTGACTGTACATATGTATATATATTATGGAACAATAGTAATAAACATCGTTTTGTATTGTTTGTTTGTGTAAACAAAGTGTATACACAAACTAATAGTGATAAAGTTTGTTCTGTTATTGTGTTGTAAACAATGAGTGTATATTTGAACAATGCACCTTACATTGGTCTCACAGGCCAAATAAGTTACCTGGAACAGAAAAATATTGAAAAGTGCAAGAAACCTTTGAATTAGAGTAAATAAAAGAATACCGGGTGGGCGGCGGTCGCCGCTGTTGCCGTACGCACGTCACTTTCTGCAAACTTTGCGGCTCTATATCTTGGTAAGTACTGATGGCAAAAAAATTTTTTTAGGCTTAAAACACTACTAAAAATATTCCTAACATTTTCATAAAAAATATTTTTTTTTTTTCGAGTATTTGGCGACATAGAATGACAGTTTCAGAGAGGGGCCTGAAACAGTCAAAGGGTTAATGCCACTAGGACCAGCTTGAGAGTCACTGGAGTCCTGTCTCGAAAAAAAAGTGTCCAGAGAGCTCTGTTTCTGGCGTCTCTTTAAAATTTCCCTAAAATGAGCCAAGACTTTGTCACTGTACAAGTTGCTGATATGGCTTACAACATCCTTATCAGGGTGATGTTTCTCCATAAATCTTTCCAGCCTACCCCACATTTCAAAAATCTCCTTAATTTCTGAAGAAGGCACCTTCTTCCATCTCTCTTCCTCCTCCTCAGCAGCAAGATTCTGAGCTGTGATCTGTTGCTGTTCCTGCTGAAGCTCTTGCAGCTCCTTAGTGGTTAGCTCTTTGTTGTGGTCCTCCGCCAACTCTTCCACATCCTCCAAACTCACATCCAACCCCATGGAACTCCCAAGTGCCACAATAGATTTCACAACTGACAGGCTCATCAGGGTCAGCCACAAACCCTTCAAAATCCCTCTTGTGGACACAATCTGGCCACAATTTTCTCCAAGCAACAACAGCTTCTTTGATTTCCTTTTTCTTTGCCACGATGGAAGATATGGTTGTATGGAGTTTGTTATACATCCTGGCCAGTTCGGCCACATGTACGCCACTTTCATATTGTTCAATGATGTTTTTCTTAAATTCAGTCGTATTTCTCACTTTCTTTACCAAAGGCTTGGGACTAGGAGCTTTCTTTGGAGCCATGGTAGCTTATTTAGCACTTCCAAGAACTAAAATCAATGGAATATTATGAAATATTTTGTATGAACAAGTGAGGGGACCATCACTCGCTGGTAAACAATGGCAAACTGGCTGGGAAGGGAGGCCGAGGCGGCTCAGAGCTGTGAGTACACGTCCAGGACGAACGACGATTAGCGAGTCAAGCAACCATTTGTGAGCCAATGTTTGGACGAAAATAATGCGACGATTTCCGAAAAGGGCGACTATCGAGCCCGACGATTATCGAGGGACCACTGTACTTTATTAACTCCACACCTTCTCCTAATTTCCACACTCCGAATTTTCTGCATAATATTTACACACATTGCCCTTAGACAGGATATCTCCACTGCCTCCAACCACCTCTTCACTGTAGCATTTACAACCCAAGCTTCACACCCATGTAAGAGTGTTGGTACTACTATACTACTTTCATACATTCCCTTCTTTGCCTCCATAGATAACATTTTTTGACTCCACCTATACCTCAATGCACCACTCACCTTTTTTCCTTCATCAATTCTATGATTAACCTCATCCTTCATAAATCCATCCGCCGACACGTCAGCTCCCAAATATCTGAAAACATTCCCTTCTTCCATACTCCTCCCCAATTGGATATCCAATTTTTCTTTATCTAAATCATTTGATACCCTCATCACCTTACTCTTTTCTATGTTCACTTTCAACTTTCTACCTTTACACACACTCCCAAATTGTCCACTAACCTCTGCTAATCTCCCATAAGCACAGTATCATCAGCAAAAAGTAATGTGTCACTTCCCATTTTGTATTTGATTCCCCATAATTTAATCCCACCCCTCTCCTGAACACCCTAGCATTTACTTCTTTTACAACCCCCATCTATAAATATATTAACCCCTTCAGGGTCCAAGGCCCAAATCTGAAGTGGTGCACCAGTGTCCAAGAATTTTCAAAAAAAAAAAATTTTTATTTTTTCTTATGAAATGGTAGAGAATCTTTTTGTGAAGGTAATAAAACAAAAAGTACGAAATTTGATGGAAAATTTACGAAATTATGCTCTCGCGAATTTTGATGTGTCAGCGATATTTACGAATCGGCGATTTTGCAGACTTTGACTCCCATTTTAGGCCAATTACATTATTCCAGTCAACCAAATTCTTAGCTATTTCTCTAGTATTACTTCTATTCTATCGATTAAACACAAGAAATCACCAAGTCAACTGTTTCAACTACAAAATAAAGTGATTGGAAATTGTTAATTTGGCCAATTTAACACAAAGTTCAAAATATTCCAATTTCAAAATAGGGTCCAGAATAAACAATGTAGGTATTCCTGGAACTAAACTAGCATTTCCTCTGTTCATTAGTTACGTTTTGAGGCTTTACAAATAAATTCCATTTTGATTTTTTATTCACATAAAGAATTTTTATTCACACCAAAAAATAGAAGATTTATTGTTATGCAATACTGTAATAATTGTATAAATATCATCACCATATTTGTGAATGTATATTAGACCCACCAGCTGGCGTGTATTAGACGTGTGAGGTCGTTTGTTTACACTTGAATATCGGCAAAAATTTAACATTTCCGCTACTTTGAGCTCAGTTTCAAGCCGTTTCTAGTGCTAAAACCAATCAAAATCATCTCTATTTCTGTAATATGTCTTCCTTTCTATCACATGAGACCAAGAAATCGCAAATACAACTATAAAAAACATACGAAAAACACTGCAAAGTCGCTGTTTTAATTGAAAAATCACGATTTCAGTTTTTTTTCTCTCATTATACACAGTGTGCTGCAGGATTTGTTTTATGTGGTGCACACATACCACATAGATGTATTCTCTCATATCTAGGCCCAAATGTACCACTCACAGTTTATCAGAGTGAGCTGAGCTCATGACGTAGATCTACGGTTTAGACCCTGAACGTAAAGCCGTAGATCTACGGGACGGACCCTGAAAGGGTTAAACAACCATGGTGACATTACATATCCCTGTCTAAGACCTACTTTGACCAGGGAGTAGTCTCCCTCTCTTCTACACACCCTAACCTGAGCCTCACTATCCTCATAAAAACTCTTTACAGCATTTAGTAACTTACCACCTATTGTGCTTGCAACATCTGCCACATTGCTCTCCTATCCAATCTATATGCCTTTTCTAAATCCATAAATGCAATAAAAACTTCCCTACCTTTATCTAAATACTGTTCACATATATGCTTCAATGTAAACACTTGAGCTACACATCCCCTACCCACTTTAAAACCTCCATGCTCATCCGCAATTCTACATTCTGTCTTACCTCTAATTCTTTCAATTATAACCCTACCGTACACTTTTCCTGGTATACTCAGTAAACTTATTCCTCTATAATTTTTACAATCTCTCTTGTCCCCCTTCCCTTTATATAAAGGGACTATACATGCTCTCTGCCAATCCCTAGGTACCTTCCCCTCTTTCATTCATTTATTAAACAAAAATACCAACCACTCCAACACTGCCCCCCCCCCCTGCTTTTAACATTTCTCTCATGATCCCATCAGTTCCAGCTGCTTTACCCCCTTTCATTCTATGTAATGCCTCACACACCTCCCCCACACTCACATCCTGCTCTTCTTCACTCCTAAAAGATGGTATACCTCCCTGGCCAGTGCATGAAATTACCGCCTCCCTTTCTTCGTCGACATTTAAAAGTTCCTCAAAATATTCTCGCCATCTACCCAATACCTCCATCTCCCCATCTACTACTCCCCTACTCTGTTTTTAACTGACAAATCCATTCGTTCCCTAGGCTTTCTTAACTTGTTTAACTCACTCCAAAATTTTTTCTTATTTTCATTAAAATTTCTTGACACTTAATATATTACTTTTATGCTTACACTTTTATATTTACACTTACCTTGGAGGAGATGTTAGTTTAATTAGTTAGCTTGATGGAGGAGATACTGGCAGAGGTTCAGAGTAGTGGAAGATAGCAGGCTGGCGTATGTTCAGCGGATGTACACACATCCAACAATATTGGAGAGTTACTTTCGTGCCGTTTTTCTATCGTTTACTCGCTTAACTTACTTGCTACACTGTTAATTCTAAACTTTATCGCTGGCTGGCACTATAGCCTTTGTCGATACCTGCTGCTTTAGTATCGTACATATCGTAGAATCAATGAATCACTGCAGAAGGCACATTCTCCCCTCTCTCTTCCTCTTCCACTTTGGTACCTTGCTAAGAGTTTTTTCTTATATTTTATTGCTTCTTTCCTTCTTTATTACAAGGCTGGCACTGGAAACTTTCTTTGGGCCCATAGTGGCTTATTTAGCAGTTACAAGCATTAAAAACACTGGAATACAAAATATATCGCAGGTACACTTGGAATCGACCGAAACGGCTTGTAAACACTGGCACACTGGCTGTACATGAAGTCTTGGAGTGGCTGGGCCCACTCAGGCCAACACTCTGGCCGCATGGACATGTTCAGGATGAACGCTGTTAGATGAGTTTTTTGCCATTGATAGAGCCATTTTTTTACACCAAAGAGCGCCATTAGACGAATTTGGCGTTACTTGATGCCACCGTTGGTCAGGGGTCCACTGTATAATAATAATAATAATAATAATAATACGAGGTAAATTCAAATTCAAATTCAAAGTTTATTCTCTATAAGGATTACAATGCTGAGTTTACAGAAATTTGGTTATTGTGTGGATTACATGTAGTAAAATTGTGATTACAGAGTGTACCACTAGAACGCTTAGCATGGCTAGGCATTTCGGGTAGACTTAGTTTTATTCTTAATTGTAAAATATTACAAATTATGAGGTAAGTTGGTATTATGACTAAGTGACTAAATACTAGTTTGTGAGTTTAGCTATGTGAATGCTTTTTTTTTTGGCACAGTACATAGTTTCAGTATTGGAGTATCACAGGATTCATTATTTTAAGATTGAGATTAATATTTCTGTTTATGGTCAAATGAGTGAGTGAGTGTAAGTGTGAACCACCAGGTGGTATTCGTGTAGTTAGTTGACGGGGTGTATCAGGGAGATAAGATGTTTTCTAATGGTAGTTTTGAAGGTGATGAATGTGTCTGCAGTTCTAGAGTTCTCAGGTAGGGTATTCCAGATTTTAGGGCCTTTGACATACATTGAATTTTTGTAAAGGTTTAGTCGGACACGGGGAATGTCGTGGAGATGTTTGTGTCTGGTGTTATGCCTGTGGGTTCTGTCACAACTATCAAGAAAGCGTTTTAGGTCAAGGTTGATATTAGAGTTTAAGGCCCTGTAGATGTAGATTGCACAGTAGTAAGTGTGGATGTACTGAACTGGGAGTAAGTTTAGGTCTATGAAGAGTGGGGGGGGGGGTGTTGCCAGGGATGGGATTTAGTGATTATTCTTACTGCAGCTTTTTGTTGGGTTATTATTGGCTTTAGGTGTGTTGCTGCAGTTGATCCCCAAGCACAAATAGCATAGGTGAGGTATGGATAAATAAGTGAGAGGTATAGTGTGAGAAGGGCATTTTGCGGCACGTAGTATCGTATCTTGGAGAGGATCCCAACCGTTTTGGATACTTTTTTGGTTATATGCTGGATATGGGTGCTGAAATTCAGGTTGTTGTCAAGGTATAAGCCTAGGAATTTGCCCCCATTATTTCTGGTAATTAGAGTGTTGTCAATCTTAATGTTAATTTGTGCATCTGCTCTGCTACCAAACATAATATAGTAGGTTTTGTCAGTGTTAAGCGTAAGTTTATTGGCTGTCATCCAAGTCAATATTTTAATCAGCTCCTCATTCACAATGGTGTTGAGGGTGGCAAGATTAGGGTGAGAGATGACATAAGTCGTGTCATCAGCAAAGAGAATGGGTTTCAGGTGTTGGGATACGTTTGGAAGGTCATTGATGTATATGAGGAAGAGCAGGGGACCAAGGACACTTCCCTGCGGAAGGGTGTGATAAACGAGAAAAAGGTAACTTATGAGAGGTTTTTACTAAGCAGAAGTGTTATAAGAAGAGCAGAGTATATGGAGAGTCAAAGAAAGGTGAAGAGAGTAGTGAGAGAGTGCAAAAGGAGAGCAGATGATAGAGTGGGAGAGGCACTGTCAAGAAATTTCAATGAAAATAAGAAAAAATTTTGGAGTGAATTAAACAAGTTAAGAAACCCTAGGGAACAACTGGATTTTGTCAGTTAAGAACAGAGTAGGAGACTTAGTAGATGGGGAGATGGAGGTGTTGTGTAGATGGTAGGAATATTTTAAGGAACTTTTAAATGTCGACGAAGGTAGTAGGTAGTAGGTTGGTAAACAGCAACCGCCCAGGGAGGTACTTCCGTCCTGCCAAGGGAGTGTACAATGAAAACCTGTAATTGTTTTACATGATGGTAGGATTGCTGGTGTCTTTTGTCTGTCTCATAAACATGCAAGATTTCAGGTATGTCTTGCTACTTCTTAGGTCACACTACACATACATGTACGAGCATATATATACACACCCCTCTGGGTTTTCTTCTATTTTCTTCCTAGTTCTTGTTCTTGTTTATTTCCTCTTATCTCCATGGGGAAGTGGAACAGAATTCTTCCTCCGTAAGCCATGTGTGTTGTAAGAGGCGACTAAAATGCCAGGATCAAGGGGCTAGTAACCCCTTCTCCCATATAAATTACGTACTAAATTTAAAAGAGAAACTTTGGTTTTTCTTTTTGGGCCACCCTGCCTTGGTGGGATATGGCCGGTGTGTTGAAAGAAAGAAGAAAGGGAGGTGGTAATTTCATGCATTGGCCAGGGAAGTATATGATTTTTTAGGAGTGAAGAACAGCAGGATGCGAGTGTGGGGGAGGTGCCTGATGTATTACGTAGAATGAAAGGTGGTAAAGCAGCTTTAACTGACGGGATCATGACAGAAATGTTAAAAGCAGGGGGGGATATAGTTTTAGAGTGGTTGATATTTTTGTTTAATAAATGTATGAAGGAGGGGAAGGTACCTAGGAATTGACAGAGGAATTAGTTTACTCAGTATACCCGGAGAAGTGTACGGTAGGGGTATTGTTGAGGGAATTAGAGGTAAGACAGAATGTAGGATTGTGGATAAGCAAGGAGGTTTTAGAGTGGGTAGGGGATGTGTAGATCAAGTGTTTACATTGAAGCATATATGTGAACAGTATTTAGATAAAGGTAGGGAAGTTTTTATTGCATTTATGGATTTAGAAAAGGCATGTGATAGTGGATAAGGGAGCAATGTGGCAGATGTTGCGAGTACATGTATATGGAATAGATGGTAAGTTACTAAATGCTGTAAAGAGATTTTATGAGGATAGTGAGGCTCAGGTTAGGGTGTGTAGAAGAGAGGGAGACTACTTCCTGGTAAAAGTAGGTCTTAGACAGGGATGCGTTATGTCACCATGGTTGTTTAATATATTTATAGATGGGGTTGTAAAAGAAGTAAATGCTAGGGTGTTCAGGAGAGGGGTGGGATTAAATTATGGGGAATCAAATACAAAATGGGAAGTGACAGTTACTTTTTGCAGATGATACTGTGCTTATGGGAGATTCTAAAGAAAAATTGCAGAGGTTAGTGGATGAGTTCAGGAGTGTGTAAAGGTAGAAAGTTGAAAGTGAACATAGAAAAGAGTAAGGTGATGAGGGTATCAAATGATTTAGATAAAGAAAATTTGGATATCATATTGAAGAGGAGTATGGAAGAAGTGAATGTTTTCAGATATTTGGCAGTTGATGTGTCAGCGGATGGGTTTATGAAGGATGAGGTTAACCACAGAATTGACAAAGGAAAAAAGGTGCGTGGTGCGTTGAGGTATATGTGGAGACAAAAAACGTAATCTATGGAGGCAAAGAAGGGAATGTATGAAAGTATAGTGGTACCAACACACTTATATGGGTGTGAAGCTTGGGTTGTAAATGCTGCAGCGAGGACACGGTTGGAGACAGTGGAGATGTCCTGTCTTAGGGCGATGTGTGGTGTAAATATTATGCAGAAAATTTGGAGTGTGGAAATTAGGAGAATGTGTGGAGTTAATAAAAGTATTAGTCAGAGGCTGAAGAGGGGTTGTTGAGGTGGTTTGGTCATTTAGAGAGAATGGATCAAAGTAGAATGACATGAAGAGCGTATAAATCTGTAGGAGAAGGAAGGCGGGGTAGGGGTTGTCCTCGAAAAGGTTGGAGGGAAGGAGTAAAGGAGGTTTGTGGACGAGGGGCTTGGACTTCCAGCAAGCGTGTGTGAGCGTGTTAGATAGGAGTGAATGGAGACGAATGGTTTTTGGAACCTGACGAGCTGTTGGAGTGTGAGCAGGGTAATGTTTAGTGGATGGATTCAGGGGAACTGGTTATTTTTATATAGCTGGACTTGATTTCTGGAAATGGGAAGTACAATGCCTGCACTTTAAAGGAGGGGTTTGGGATATTGGCAGTTTGGAGGGATATGTTGTGTATCTTTATACACGTACGTATATGCTTCTAAACTGTTGTATTCTGAGCACCTCTGCAAAAACAGTGATTATGTGTGAGTGAGGTGAAAGTGTTGAATGATGAAAGTATTTTCTTTTTGGGGATTTTCTTTCTTTTTGGGTCACCCTGCCTCGGTGGGAGATGGCTGACTTGTTAAAACAAAAAATAATATGTATAATAATAATACATGTATAATAATAATGTACTATATAATAATAATTATTATAATAGACAGCTTCAAATGGTCTTCACTAGATGGCACTGTTTACCACAACAAAGAGGGAGAGGTTGTGGCTGTCTGCACCTGATACATAATGACATATTTTATTCATTCTAGAGTATATATCAGGTTTCTATGATATTTATATTGTTTATTATGTCATATTAGATGAATTGTGATAGATAAATAAGCCATAGAGTTGATATTAGGGAAATTATTGAAGTACAGAATTCCACTGGAACGGATTAATTGCATTTCATTTAACTTAAATGAGGAAAATTGACTCTGTAAATGAGCAAATCCAGTTGAGAGAAAAGTCATGGAATGGATTAATCTCGCTTGTAGAGGTTCCACTGTATAGGGATGGTTGACATGACGCTGTATAATATCTATACAAACATATAACAGGAAGCCCCACAACTATCACCTGCCTCAGCTACTAACATAATCACCTGGAAACAACAAGAAAAATATTGTATATTACTGGCCATAAGACAATTTTTTAATTAAATGAGTATGTCCAGAGTAATAACTAGCATAATAAAGAGTGCAAGCTATCCTCCCAAATTTGAAAAATTACCTAAATAGCAAAAACATTTTCTCAGATTATAACCCTACAGGGTGTGTGTGTTTTGGATAGACACTTATGTACAGTTCAGGATTCTTATTAACCCTTTGAGGGTCCATTCCATAGTTCTACGGCTCAGAAGCCAGGATCCAAGCTGTAGTACTACGTCATGAGCTGAGCTCATGACATAGTACTATGGCTTGGACCCTGAAAATTGCTTGAAATTGAGCTCAAAGTAGCGGAAATGTTCAATTTTTGCTTATGTAAACAAATCACATCACGTCCAATACACGTCAACTGTTGGGTCTAATGTTCGTTCATGAATGCACTGATATTACTTATACTATTATTACAATATTGCATAACAGTAAATCTTCTATTTTTTGGTATGAATAAAAATTCTTTATATGAATAAAAAATCAAAATGGAATTCATGTGTAAAGCCTGGAAACATAACTAATAAACAGAGATGTTATTTTAGTGCCAGGAATTCCTACATTGTTTATTCTAGACCCTATTTTGAAATTGGAATATTTTTGAACTTCGTGGAAAATTGGCCAAATTACCAATTTCTGATCTCTTTATTGGATAGTTGAAATTGTTGACTGGGTGATTTCTTGTGCTCAATAGATAAAATGGAACACACACTAGCAAAATAGCTAAGAACTTGGTCTAATGGAACAGTGTAATTGGCCGAAAATAGGACTCAAAATAGGCAAAAATCACCGATGCGTAAATATCACCGACAGCAGAACTCGCAAGTGCGTAATTTCATCAATTTTTTATCAGATTTCATACATTTTGTTTAATTACCTTCAGAAAAGGATTCTCTACCTTTTCATAAGGAAAAACAAAATTTGTTTAATTCTTGGACCCTGTGGGAAATTTTCAGATTGGGTGTCTGGACCCTCAAAGGGTTAAAAGAAACATTTCACCATGAGTGGTTTCTTCAGTCCTAATACAGAGTTAGCTAAAAATGAGTACAGTATACAGCCTCTCCTCACTTAACGACGGAGTTCTGTTCCTAAGACCACATAGGTAAATGAATTCATCGTTAACTGAGGAGCATACTATAATGCTAGTGGGTTTGTGTCGACTATCTTAGATATTGTTTTAATGTCACCTTTGCACCATTTATAACATTTCTGGTATATGTATATTTAAACGTTTTTGCAGTAGTGTACTGTATATTGTAATAAACAGAATAGAGGAAATCAGCTCTTAATATGCATTACAGTAGGGCCCTGCTTTACGGCGTTTTGCTTTATGGCATTCCGCTAATACGGTCATTTCAAATTATGACCAGAACTCGCTATACGGCTCCCCCCACCTGACTTTCTAATACGGTCACCGCGCCCCACGTGGTTTGTTTACATTGTCTGTGAGATCTGTAAGCACTAAAGCTCTCCATTATGTCTGGAAATTCCAAAATTTTAAGTGTTTTTAAAAGTTATTTCATATTTTATATATACTCTGATAATTATACTTATGTATACCTGTACTTAAATAAACTTACACACTGTGCTGGCATGCAGGTACACATTAAAATCAGTAAGAGTGTTTTATGTCTCCAGATGTCATATTAGTAATGATAATAGTAATCACCGAGTCTCATTTAACCCTTTGAGGGTTTTGGTCGTACTAGTACGTCTTACGCGTAGGGGTTTTTGACGTACTAGTACTCATAAATTCTAGCGGCCTCAAATCTAGTGGGAGAAAGCTGGTAGGCCTTCATATGAAAGAATGGGTCTATGTGGTCAGTGTGCACAGTCTAAAAAAAATCCTGCAGCACACAGTGCATAATGAGAAAAAAAAAAACTTTGATCATTTTTTTTTAATAAATCAGCGACTTTGCAGTGTATTTTCGTATGGTATTTATTGTTGTATTCTAGTTTTCTTGGTCTCATTTTATAGAATGGAAGACATATTACAGAAATTGAGATGATTTTGACTGGTTTTACAATGAAAGGTGCCTTGAAATTGAGCTCAAAATAGCAGAAATGTTCGATTTTTACCAAACTTCAAAAGTAAACAAATCGTGCCAGGCGTGCAATACATGTCAACTGGTGAGTCTAATATTCTTTCACAAGTGCACCAATAATATTTATACCATTTTTTACACTAATGCAGTAGTCTGCATAACAGTAAATCTTATATTTTTTGTGCGAATAAAAATTCAAAGTGGAAAGCAAAAGAATATAAGAGGGGCCTTGAGACGTGACTAATGACTAGAGGAAATGCCATTTTAGTGCCAGGAATGTCTTTCTTGTTTATTCTGGACTCTATTCAGAAATTGGCATCTTTTGAAATTTGTGTGAAATTGGCAAAATTGCTAAATTCTGACCACTGTACTGGATAGTTGAATTTCATAAATGGGTGGTTTCTTGCACCCATTCGATAGACAAAATGGAGTTCTAGCGAAATATTCATGTTTTTTGTCGACTAGTACAGTGAAATTGGCCGAAAATGGGGCTCAAAGTGGGCAAAATTGCCGATGCGTAAACATTGCCGAGACCGCTAACTTTGCGAGAGCATAATTCCGTAAGTTTTCTATCAAATTTCAAACTTTTGGTGTCTTTATGATCGGAAAAAGATTCTCTATCATTTCATAAGAGAAAATAATTTTTTTTTTTTTTTAATTTGGCCGACCCTGAGAACGAGTTTCGGAGAGGGCCTGTCGACCCTCAAAGGGTTGAATGTCATATATTACGTTAATATACACATTTTCATTAATCCATCTATGATATTTTTTCAAAATTATATAATAAACACGATGCATAACATATAAATATGATAAATACACCCCACAGTAGAATAAATAAACATAAATATGAGATGTGGTAGCAGACGACTTGCACAAGTGACGCCATATTAGAAATAATAATAATCATCATCACCGAGTCTCATTAAATGTGGTATATTACGTTAATATACACATTCTCATTAATCCATCCATGATATTTTTTCAAAATTATATAATAAACACGATGCATAACATATAAATATGATAAATACACCCCACAATAGAATAAATAAACATAAATATGAGATGTGGTCGCCAGATAACTTGTACAAGTGATGCCAAGAATAACATTTTCTCTAATCTAACATAAGAGAAAATGTGTTACTGGGGGTAACTGTAGAAAATTATTCCTTTCGTATGTATGTAAGTAAGTTTATTCAGGTATACACAAATACAGTTACATAGATTATCATACATAACAGCATATGTGTAGAGAACCTAGGATAACCCAAAAAAGTCAGACAGAGTGACTTATTTCCATTGCCTTCACTCAGAGCATCATTTCTTCTCAAAATGATGTTACATGAGAATGGGAGTGTTCTTCTTTATTTATTCTACCGTATCAATGTAGAGACAACCTGTACACAATGTAACTTGTACACAAACCAGTACTTTGTTTGTTTACAAAACTTACCTTCGCCTGGTTTGTTTACATAACTCTGCGCCTGTCCTCTCTCATGCACTCATTCTTTCTCTCTCATTTATTCGTTTTATCTCATTTACTTACTCCTGACCCTACATTAAGACTACAAATATTTTAAGGTAAGTAATGAGTGAACTGTATATACATTTTATCGCTCTGGGATGCTTAAATATCATAGAATAGTATGTGTGGGTGGGGTGGCTGGTATGGTAGCCCGGCTGACTACCATACATACCACACTTGATTTCTTAAAATAAATACTACTCATCTTACCCTAGATTAAGACTACAAATATTTTAAGGTAAGTAATGAGTAAACTGTATATGCATTTTATCGCTCTGGGATGCTTAAATGTAATAGAATATTATGTGTAGGTGGGTTGGCCTGGTATGGTAGCCCGGCTGACTACCATACATACCACACTTGATTTCTTACAATAAATACTACTTGTCTCACCCTAGATTAAGACTATAAATATTTTAAGGTAAGTAATGAGTGCACTATGTGTGTACAGTAGGGCCCCACTTATACGGCAGGTTAGGTTCCAGGCTACCGCCATAAAGTGGAACACCCTTTCCCCCCCCCCTTATAAATGCATACAAACACTAGATAACAAGTTTACACTAACATATATTAAGTTAGCAATAGAACCAGGCATCAAAAAACAATAAAAAAGTAAAATACACACATAGTGCACTCATTACTTACCTTAAAATATTTATAGTCTTAATCTAGGGTGAGACAAGTAGTATTTATTGTAAGAAATCAAGTGTGGTATGTATGGTAGTCAGCCAGGCTACCATACCAGGCCAACCCACCCACACATACTATTCTATGATATTTAAGCATCCCAGAGCGATAAAATGTATATACAGTTCACTCATTACTTACCTTAAAATATTTGTAGTCTTAATGTAGGGTCAGAGGCGAGTAAATGAGATAAAACGAATAAATGAGAGAGAGAAAGAATGAGTGCATGAGAGGGGACAGGCGCAGAGTTATGTAAACAAACCAGGCGAAGGTAAGTTTTGTAAACAAAGTGTACATGTCTGGTTTGTGTACAAGTTACATTGTGTACAGGTTGTCTCTACATTGATACGGTAGAATAAATAAAGAAGAACACTCCCATTCTCATGTAACATCATTTTGAGAAGAAATGATGCTCTGAGTGAAGGCAATGGAAATAAGTCACTCTGGCTTTTTTGGGTTATCCTAGGTTCTCTACACATATGTTATGTATGATACTCTATGTAACTGTATTTGTGTATACCTGAATAAACTTAATTACATACGAAAGGAATAATTTTTTACAGTTACCCCCAGTAACACATTTTCTCTTACGTTAAATTAGAGAAAATGTCATTCTTGCCGTCACTTGTACAAGTTATCTGGCTACCACATCTCATATTTATGTTTATTTATTCTATTGTGGGGTGTATTTATCATCTTTTTATGTTATGTATCGTGTTTATTATATAATTTTGAAAAAAATATCATGGATGGATTAATGAAAATGTGTATATTAACGTAATATACGACATTTAATGGGACTCGGTGATGATTATTATTATTATTATTATCATCATTTCTAATATGGCGTCACTTGTGCAAGTCGTCTGCTACCACATCTCACATTTATGTTTATTTATTCTACTGTGGGGTGTATTTATCTTATTTATGTGTTATGCATCGTGTTTATTATATAATTTTGAAAAAAATATCATAGATGGATTAATGAAAATGTGTATTCATGTATTAACATAATATACGACATTTAAATGAGACTCGATGGTTATTATTATCATTACTAATATGACTTCTGGAGACATAAGACACTCTTACTGATTTTAATGTGTACCTGCATGCCAGCACAGTGTGTAAGTTTATTTAGGTACAGGTATACATAAGTATAATTATCAGAGTATATATAAAATATGAAATAACTTTTAAAAACATTTGAAATTTTGGAGTTTCCAGACAAAATGGAGAGACTTAGTGCTTACTGAGCTCACGGAGAATGTAAACAAACAGGGTGGAGCATGGTGACCGTATTAGAAAGTCAGGTGGGGGGAGCCGTATAGCGAGTTTTGGTCATAATTTGAAATGACCGTATTAGCGGAACGTCGTAAAGTGAAACGCCGTAAAGCGGGGCCCTACTGTATTGTACTTTTTTATTGTTTTTTGATGCCTAGTTCTATTGCTAACTTAATATATGTTAGTGTAAACTTGTTATCTAGTATTTGTATGCATTTATAAGAAAAAAAAAAGGGTGTTCCACTTTACGGCGATTTCCGCTTTACGGCGGTAGCCTGGAACCTAACCTGCCGTGTAAGTGGGGCCCTACTGTATATAGGCATGCATACAGGTCAGAGAGCCCATCACAGTTCTGACGTGTCAGTAAACGAGTACGTCACTAAGTGAGGAGAGGCTGTATATAGTGGCAGGCTGTGGGAGGGTAGTAGTAGTATATACCCTGAGGGTGTTTCAGGGGTTGATGCCCCTGTGGCCCGGTCCATGACCAGGCCTCAGTGGATCAGGGCCTGATCAACTAGGCTGTTACTGCTGGCTGTATGCAAACTGTCGTACAAACCACAGCCCGAGTAGTCAGGTACCTGTCCAGCTCCCTCTTGAAGACAGCCAGGGGTCTGTTGGTAAACCCCACTTATGTATGCTGGGAGGAAGTTGAATAATCTTGAGCCTCCTGACACTTATGGTGTTGTCTCTTAGTGTACTAGGTTCCAGAAGGGCTGCTGCAATAAGTCCTTGTAAAAAAAAATCTTTGTTAAACTCCAAGTTACTGAACAATGTATGTATTTTTGATCACTGTATCCAACTCATATTTAAAAGGTTTCCATATGCCAGTGGCAAACTTGAGACTTAAGCTGAGTGTTTTGGTCTTTGTGTCAGTAAAAACGTAAGAAGAAAGATTATTGATAATGTCAACTCTGCCCGTGTCTTTCCATTTGCTGTGATGGCAGATACAGAAGGAAGTTTTCTGGAGCACAGTAGAGGCTTTGTAGATTACTTAAGACCCACAAATCCAATATGTCCGTGAGACCCGTCACGTCCAGTATTGGCAAAACCCTGCACAAGCTAAAATATTGGGGAAATAATTATCAACACTTCTGGGTATGATTACTCAAACCCACCTGAAACATTCAGGAACTTGACATGAGTGATTAGAAACTTGCAAGTTTTGATGTCACTGCTGTATTTTTAAATGTACCAGCAGACCAAACCATTAATGTTCACAGAGTGATAAATGTTGATTGAGTTGCCTGTACCTTGCCAGGATTTTGTGTCCATCAGTGAACTGGGTGTTCATTACAACTGCTCTTAGTTTTGAAGACATGTATAAACAAGTGTTTGAGCTAGTCATAGGCTTTCCCTGTAGTGCAGTCCTGGCCAATTTATATATGAAGGACCTAGAATCCAGATAGATCCTCAATATAATCCCTAGATCATTTACATGGATGCAATATATTGATGATATTTTGGTCATAGTACGAAGTAGTTTAGAAGTGTATGACATCTTAAATAATATCAACACTAAAACCTAGAGTTAAATTTACACTAGAGGAGGAGGAGAACAAACAATTGCCATTTCTCAATATGCTCCTTCTAACAGGTGAAAATACTAATAAAGTCTGACCAACCTGCAAGAATGATATTCTGCATTTCTCTCGCTATGACACCAGAACTAAAAGAGAGTAGTTATAGGCTTCTTTCTAAGAGCTTACAGAATTTCCAGTCTGCAGTTCTTCAAGGATGAGTGCTCATGCATCACATTTATTCAGCTTGTTACACTTCAAACATGACTGCAGGAAACTTGACACACATTCTTAACAAAACTAAGACCAGTCCAGTTGAAGGAAAGCCTCCCAGTTACAGCAAAATTGTAACTAATGTTTCCAACATACTTGACAGAAAACTTGTTAAAATATCCTCCAGCTCTTCAACTATTATTAAATAGTGCAGAAAACCATGAACAACTTTGTTGTTAGTGCAGGAGTATACATAATACCATGTAGATGATGTAGCAAGATATATGTAGGGCAAACAGCAAGATCTCTGGATATTAGGATCCAGGAGCACAAGAACACTGGCAACTGTGATGACCATAAAAATATATGGAAAATATGTGTGTCCAACTAAGAGATGTTGGGCACGTTATATAGTTTAAGGAGACGAGGTTAATCCTTAATTAAGGAAGAAGATTTATGACAACGAACGTGTATAGAGGCTGACCTAATTGCCATCACTAACACAATCCATCAAAAATCCAGAAGTTACACTATATCCAAATTATTGATTAACAGGATATTGCCCATTGTAGAGACCCCTGTAACATGTTGTTGACAGGTCCTTCTAAAACCCAACCCATCTTACAACAGTTAGTCTTTTTCTTTCGACAAACTGGCCATATCCCACCGAAGCAAAGTGGTCCAAAAAGAAAAATGGAAGTTTCTCATTTTAACTTTAGTAGTGTATACAGAAGGGGTTACTAGCCCCTTCCTCCTGGCATTTTAGTTGCTGCTTATGAAACACATGGCTTACGGAAGAAGAATTCTGTTCCACTTTTCCGTGGAGATAAGAAATAAGCAAGAAGAACTAGCAAGACAATAGAAGGAAACCCAGAGGTGTGTGTGTATATATATGCTTGTACATGCATGTGTAGTGTGAGTAGAAGTGTCAGCATAGTTGCTGATCCCCCTGTATATGTTTGTGTAGCATATCTGAGTATCGTAGTTAGTACCATCTATATATTTTATATAGATATTTTATATAGATGGTACTAACTACGATATTCAGATATGCTACACAAACATATACAGGGGATCAGCAACTATGCTGACAGAAGTAACAATAGGTACCTAAAATCTTGCATGTTTATGAGACAGATAATACACCAGCAATCTTACTGTCGTGTTAAATAATTACAAGTTTACATTTTACACTCACTTGGCAGGATAGTAGTACCTCCCTGGATGGTTGCTTTTTAGCTACCTACTACCTACCTGTAACAGTTATACTACTGCAGCCTGCCACCTGACTCCTGCTGCTGTATATACTGCACTCAGTCTTAGTTATCTCTGTATTAGGATTGGAGAAGCCACTGTTGGTGAAACATTTCCTTTAATTAAATGTCCTGGCAAGACAGTGATGGAGTGAATGATGGTGAAAGTTTTCCTTTTTTGGGCCACCCTGCCTTGGTGGGAATCAGCCAGTGTGCTAATAAAATAACTGTACATTAGTGTCTTTTTCCATATCTTGTCAGTATCACTGTACCATTTGTTTTTGGACACTGTTGACTGCTATGAATGAACACAGTGGGTTGTGATGGCCTGAGGGATCTTTGTGCCCATCTCACTGCTGTGAAATTGACTTCCACAATGCTTGTAAATATAAACTATTTAATACGTATTAAGAATTTTATTTAAAGAAAAATTAAAGCGTCTGTTCCTTTGCATTTTCAGTAATAAAGTTAAGCGTAAGGAGCAGAGAGTGGGGAAGGTGGAGGTATGAGTGGATGTAAACATTTCTGTCACTCTCAAACATGTCCTTTTTTTATTATTATATATTACTTGTTTAACAGCTAAATTAAATTATGTATGATGTAGTTACTGTATACACTTTGTCCAGATTTCTCTCATTTTTTAAAACTTTGTTATGGAAATTCAGGAGGATTTAGACAGACTCAATTCCTGGTCAGAAAAGTGGCAGATGCAGTTCAGTGTAGATAAATGCAAGGTTCTGAAGCTCGGGAGTGTCCATAACCCTAACAGAAGAGCAAAGCATAAAGTATATAAATAGTGGTAATAGTCTCTTATGGACAGGTGCAGAACCTGTGAACCCAGTATATAAACATTCTCTCCAGTATCTTCACGTTTTAACTCTGATTATGTAAAGGTTCTGAAAGCAGTAAATGACTGGTATGCAGAAAATAACTAATTTAGTTACATCAGTTAATGGAACTTGAGACTCCCATAGTGATAAACTGTTTGTGTTAGTGTTGGCAAGGCTAACACTTCTTTTATGCTTCTTAAGTCTGTCAGAGAGAAGCCAGTTTCTCCAAGTTATTGGGGAGGACAAGAGGGACAGGAAATGGAGTAGACTCTGGAAACGTCACTTGATGGGAGAGGCATGCACTAGATTACTGTGAAGAGCATTCATTTAGCAAAAATGTAAGTTTGATGCCTAAAGAATGGAAAGTGTTGTTAAGGCTTAGGTGACTGGACTTATAGGGAATGGCAAAGAACAAGACTTCACAGAAGAGAGTTTAAGAGAGAAGAAAGGTCATTTAGCATGTGAGTAGGAAGAGTTTATGAAATCAGAAAAGTAGTCATGGTGAAAGAGTGCTTCTCTGTGTGACTAATGAATAGTTCAAGTCTGACCGATACAGCATCATAAATTTCAATACTGTGTGTGTTTTATTTGCATACATAACGTAATTTGTAATTAACATTGCATTAATAACTGCCATAAGTTGCTCACTGACCACACCTGCTGACATCCACTATTGTTGATTGTTACCAAGTAGGCTGAGTGACTGAGAACAAATCTTTCCATACTTTCCTTGCAACCTTCCATACCTCCTCTCATGGGTCGTAGCTGACAAAAAAAAAATGGTACCTCTTGTTTCATTAGACAACTGTGACCTAAACAGGTACATGACACTTATTTGTTTAAGGAAAATTTGCCAAATATGGAAAACTTTTGCTCACCCTCAATCTTGTTAAAAAAGATTGATATGGAGCAATGCACTTATTAGCAGCCAACAGTAAGATTGCATTATACAGTAGGTTAATGTTAGAAAATAATTGTTTAATTCTCAAGTATAATTAATTAATGAAAATGCAATACACAACTATTGTTTAAGGAAAAAATTAGGTTGCCACAGTGGGATTTTATTTTAATAGCCAGTTATTAGTTATTAATTAGTTATTAGTCCCTTTCTTAGCTGGGGATTGCTGTATAGATATTTATCACTTGTCTTCTCAGTATGAAGTTTTGAATATATTAATCAGTCAGAATTATATAACAGAAGATAACCCATTTTTAGCAAATATTTTTAACACTATGAATTGCATGATTTGGTCCGTAGTTTAAAGCCGCCCGAACTGTAAACTTGGGTTCATGCATGGGTCAGAATTCACTGCTTCCAGAGTTGTTCGTCAGCAAGGAGGACTGACCCAGTCTCTTTATGGCCAGCTGATATAATTCCATAATAACTTCTTAAAGTCTTCTCAACTGACCAAACTGCATAAAGTGAGACACAACTTGGCTGAATTTTTTAGTAGGAAACAAAAAAAAAGTGTTGTGGCAAATTTGTGTTATATTTTCATGTACAACATTAAGCTTGATTGCATATTTTCTTAATTTTATCAAGGGTGTCTGAAGCAGTGTGTAGAAATTCTGTTTAGGAAGATCATTTTAGCTGTGATAAATGACACTGAACATCAGCTTTTAACATGAGTGTTTAACAGTGCATATCTTCCTTACAGGATGCACAAGATCCTCTAACATTCTGACTTGTAGAACATATCTTACTGATTTATAGGAAGACATAAACAAAAAATTTAGGCCAGGAAGTTATAAGAAAATTATCTTAGATATTAGTTTATATAGTAATACATTTGAAAAATGGTGAATGTTTCTGGTATTAAAGCTTATGTTAATAATTGCAAAATTGTATTTTTCTTTTTTCTCAGCAATTTGAGCTGTCAAAAAAAAAAAAAAAAACTTTCTAATCACAGTAAATGTACAGCATGCCTATACCAGCAGTTTAAAGTGATAATAATTAATTGTTTTTCTAGTTAATAAAAAATTATATACGTATATATACATAATTTATATATATATATATATATAAACTGTAGTGTAAAGCACCCTTCTGGCAAGACAGTGATGGAGTGAATGATGGTGAAAGTTTTTCTTTTTCGGGCCACCCTGCCTTGGTGGGAATCGGCCAGTGTGATAATAAAAAAAAATAAATAAATATATATATATATATATATTATATATATATATATATATATATATATATATATATATATATATATATATATATATATATATTATATATATTATATATATATATATATATATATATATATATATATATATATATATATATATATATATATATATATATATATATATATATATATATATATATATATATATATATATATATATATATATATATATATATATATATATATATATATATATATATATATATATATATATATATATATATATATATATATATATATATATATATATATATATATATATATATATATATATATATATATATATATATATATACATATATATACACACACACACACACACCTACCATCCGACTTATGACCTGCTCGACATACGACAACTCGATGTACGACCGTGTTTTTCATGCCAAATTTCTGGGAAATAAACAAGTGTTTGTGTTGTACACAATGTTTATCCTAAACCTTACAGTATAAAATACAGTATACTAACAGCATAAAAAGTAAAGTAAAATATGAAATACCAAAATAAAACAATAAAATAAAGTCATTACAAAAATGTTATATTGATATTCAGTAGTAAAGTTCGACTTACGTCCATTTCGACTTACGACCGGTTTCTCAGAACCAAACTCGGTCGTAAGTCGGATGGTAGGTGTATATATAAACCTTTGTGCAAGGATTATTCAGTACAGGATGTAATTATGGGTTTGCATTTATTCCATACTTTTGAAAAATGCACGTGTCCTAGGACAGCCACTGTCATTAGCTCGTCCTTGTGCTTGCTTATCACATTCATTGTGTGTTAGGAAGAGCATTCACTGCCTTTTTTACTTGAACTTACCTCTTTTTGTATACATAACCTAAACTGATGAACAAAAACAAGTAGTTTTGATTTACGTGCCTACTTTAACAAAGGAATTGGAAATTCATTAAATAAAAGGCCAATTTTGTGTGTAATTCAAAGTGTGGGATATGCATACCACAATTCAGATTTTGAATTAGAAATATATTAATGAATAAGAATGTTTAAAAATATTAAAGATATTAATATTTCGTATCATGTCTAGCTAACTTACTTCTTTAATGCCTTCATTGTCTCATTGGATAAGATGGCATCCTCCAGGGTGAAAAAGGATGAACTAAACCATGGCCATTAAATGGCAGAATGACCAGCTGTAAACTAAGCATAGTGAGTAGCATTTTCAATACAGGCACAGTTATTCTCAAAGTAGACATGGGAGGCAGGCTGTAATTTGCTCAAATTAGTTTAGGTTTTAATTCCTTGTTATGGAGGGGCTGCCCCACTAAGTGATTGATAGATTGTTCAATATGGCTTTAGATTTTTATTTTTTCTACATTTTTATTGAGTAATATTAAGGTTTTTCATGTTCAAGTGACATAGATAATATACAGTACTTAGTGCAAGTGCTAGTAAGCTTAGCGTTGGTGTCAGTAGTAACCATAGTATGTATTATGTTAACATTCCTTTGTTATAGCCGGTTAAAATTTGTTTAATGTATGTCAATCTAAACAAGTGTTAAGATGGGCTCTTCATGGATGATTATTCAGTCATAAAAGGTTATTACTAATAAGGAGCAATGTTAAAAACGTGGCCCAAAATTGGCGGGTGCGACGGTAAGCAGGTAGTGGAAGGGCAGGATGAGGCACTTGGCAGTGTGACACTGGGCACTGGGTGAATTCCTTCAGCTGGGTGACTGTGACAGCTGGCTGAATCACAGGGTCCAGAGTGAAAGAGGGAGGCGCCACCACACCTCTTATTGCCAGGTGCTACAAATACGTCCCTCCAATTGGATGCTGGGATGGGCAAGACCGGCCATGTAAAGTCACCCAAGGTTGGGCTATAAATGAGTGAAGCATGGATCAGTCACTGGCCTGGGGGAAAGGGGGTGAAAGGTCACACATCTGAGTGCTCTTTGGCACAGATACTTTCCTCAGGTTCTTTGGTGAGTGAGTGATTGGTGGATAGCCACTGGTACTCTTATGTCAGAACATTCACATAAATTATTCTCAAAATTCACACAAGCAACAAGTCATTATCCTCCCCTAGTTATATCATCCTGTCAGAACTGAATTTAAATGATTATCTTATTGAAAATTTACTTAAGTTAATGTTTGACATTCCTCATTCTCTAGTTGAAACAACTCGCCCATCTGTCTATTGGATTCCACTGACAATTCCTCAGTAACTTTAGAACTTACAATGTGTCCTTGTTAAACAAAATATGTAATTACTAAATTTTTTTTTCTCAACAACTTGGCCATCTCCCACTTAGGCAGGGTGACCCAAAAAGAAAGAAAATCCCCCAAATGAAAATAAATTCATCATCATTCAACACTTTCACTTCACTCACACATAATCACTGTTTTTGCAGAGGTGCCCAGATACAACAGTATAGAAGCCTAGGCAAAGATACAATATAAAAAATGACCTGAAATATAATAAACTACCAATAGAATATAATATCAGGGCCCCAATCATATATATACACCATCCTATTACACATCCCTCCAAACTGCCAGTATCCCAAACCCCTCCTTTAACCCTTTCAGGGTCCATGCCGTAGAGCTACGGCTTTACCTTCAGGGTCCAAACCGTAGAGCTACGGCTTTACCTTCAGGGTCCAAACCGTAGATCTACGCCATGAGCTCAGCTCTCACTGATAAGCTGTGAGCAGTAAATTTGGGCCTAGATATGAGAGAATACATCTGTGTGGTATGTGTGCACCACATAAAACAAATCCTGCAGCACACAGTGCATAATGAGAGAAAAAAAAACGAGACCGTAATTTTCGATTAAAACAGCGACTTTGCAGTGTTTTTTCATATGTTTTCTATAGTTGTACAGTGGTCCCTCAATAATCGTCCGGCCTGAAAGTCGTCCATTTCGGAAATACTGTAGTCCTGTTTTTTCGTCAAAATATTGGCTCGGAAATGGTCCGGTAACTCGCTAATAGTCCTTCGTCCCGGACGCATACTCACGGTCTGAGTGGCCTCGAGTCGCCTCGGCCTTTCCTTCCCAGCCAGTGTGCCATTGTTTACCAGTGAGCGACGGTCCCCTCACGTGCTCCAGTGAAATATTTCATAATATTTCATTTATTTTAGTGCTTGCAAGTTATTTAAGTGCTAAATAAGCTACCATGGCTCCAAAGAAAGCTCCTAGTGCCAAGCCTTTGGTAAAGAAGGTGAGAAATACGATTGAATTTAAGAAAAACATCATTGAACAATATGATAGTGGCGTACGTGTGGGCGAACTGGCCAGGATGTATAACAAATCCCGTACAACCATATCTTCCATCATAGCGAAGAAAAAGGAAATCAAGGATGCTGTTGTTGCAAAGGGGGTAAATATGCTGACAAAAATGAGATCACCAGTACTGGAAGAGGTTGAGAAGTTATTATTGGTGTGGATAAATGAGAAACAATTAGCAGGAGACAGTCTTATGACATCGCTTATTTGTGAAAAGGCTAGGCAGTTGCATGACGATTTGGTAAAGAAATTGCCTGCAACTAGTGATGATGTGAGTGAATTAAGGCTAGCAAAGGCTGGTTTGAGAGATTTAAGAATCGTACTGGCATACACAGTGTGGTAAGGCATGGTGAGGCTGCCAGTTCAGACCACAAGGCGGCTGAAAAATATGTGCATGAATTCCAGGAGTACATAAACAGTGAAGGACTGAAACCTGAACAAGTGTTCATTTGTGACGAAACAGGCCTCTTTTGGAAGAAAATGTCAAAGAGGACCTTCATTACACAAGAGGAAAAGGCAATGCCAGGACACAAGCCTATGAAAGACAGGCTGACGCTAATGTTCTGTGCAAATGCTAGTCGGGATTTCAAAGTGAAGCCTTTACTAGTGTACCATTCTGAAAATCCCAGAGTGTTCAGGAAAAACAATGTTATGAAGAGTAAATTGTGTGTGTTTTGGAAATCTAATAGTAAGGCATGGGTCACGAGGGAAATTTTTGTAGTGGTTCAACGAAGTGTTTGGCCCTAGTGTGAAGAATTACCTCCTGGAAAAGAAATTGGATCTCAAGTGCCTCCTAGTAATGGACAATGCACCTGCTCATCCTCCAAACTTGGATGACCTAATTCTGAAGGAGTTTGGGTTCATCACAGTAAAGTTCTTGCCCCCGAATACCACTCCTCTTCTCCAACCCATGGACCAGCAGGTCATTGCAAACTTTAAAAAACTCTACACCAAAGCAATGTTTGAAAGGTGCTTGAATGTGACCTCAGACACTCACTTGACCCTACGAGATTTTTGGAAAGAACATTTCAGTATTCTCCATTGTGTAAGCCTTATAGGTAAGGCTTGGGAGGGAGTGACTACCAGGACTTTAAACTCTGCTTGGAGAAAATTGTGGCCAGATTGTGTCCATAAGAGGGATTTTGAAGGGTTTGGGGCTGACCCTGATGAGCCTATGTCAGTTGTTAAATCCATTGTGGCACCGGGGGCTTCCATGGGGTTGGATGTGAGTTTGGAGGATGTGGAGGAGTTGGTAGAGGACCACAACAAAGAGCTAACCACTGAGGAGCTGCAAGAGCTTCAGCAGGAACAGCAACAGATGGCAGCTCTGAATCTTGCTGCAGAGGAGGAGGAAGAGAGATGGAGGAAGGTGCCTTCAGAAATTAAGGAGATTTTTGAAATGTGGGGTAGGATGGAAAGATTTATAGAGAAATATCACCCAGAGAAGGATGTTGCAAGCCATATCGGCAACTTGTACAGTGACAGAGTGTTGGCCCATTTTAGGGAAGTTTTAAAGAGACGCCAGAAACAGAGCTCTCTGGACAGTTTTTTTGCGAGACAGGACTCCAGTGACTTTCAAGGTGGTCCTAGTGGCATTAAGAAACAGAGAAGAGAAGTAGCCCCAGAAAAGCAATTGGTACCCGAGGTGTTGATGGAAGGGGATTCCCTTTCCAAACAGTAATTCATCCAATCAGTCTCATTCTCCAGTCTTCCATACACAAAGAAGAATCGCCAATAAAGGTAAGTGTTATTCTGTTAATGTTTAATTCATCATGTGCCACTGTATTGTTTATGTACTACATCTATATTTCATGTAAAAAAATTTTTTGTTTTAATACTTCTGGGTGTCAGGAACGGATTAATTGAATTTACATTATTTCTTATGGGGAAAATTTATTCGTAAATTGTCCATTTCGATAATAGTCCCACTTCCAGGAACGGATTATGGACGATTATTGAGGGACCACTGTATTTACAATTTCCTGGTCTCATTTGATAGAATGGAAGATATACTACAGAAATAGAGATGATTTTGATTGGTTTAAGTACTGGAAATGGCTTGAAACTGAGCTCAAAGTAGCGGAAATGTTAAATTTTTGCCGATGTTCAAGAGTAAACAGATAACCTCACAAGTCTAATACATGACAGCTGGTGGGTTTAATATACATTCACAAATTTGGTGATATTATTTATACAATTATTACAGTATTGCATAACAGTAAATCTTCTATTTTTTGGTTTGAATAAAAATTCATTATGTGAATAAAAAATCAAAATGGAATTCATTTGTAAAGCCTGAAAACAGAGGAAATGTTAGTTTAGTGCCAGGAATGCCTGTATTGTTTATCCTGGACTCTATTTTAAAAATGGAATATTTTGAATTTTGCATTAAATTGGCCAAATTACCAATTTCCGGTCACCTTAGTTTGTTGTTGATACAGTTGACTTGGTGATTTCTTGTGCTCAATCGATAGAATGGAAGTAATACTAGTGAAATAGTTAAGAATTTGGCTGACTGGAATAGTGTAATTGCCCTAAAATGGGAGTCAGTCAGCAAAATCGCCAATGCGTAAATATCGCTGATATATCAAGATTCGCGAGAGCATAATTTTGTCAATTTTCCATCAATTTTCGTACTTTTGTTTTATTACCTTCAGAAAAAGATTCTCTACCATTTCATAAGAAAACATAAAACTATTTCTTGAAAATTCTTGGACCCTGGTGCACACTTTGAAATTTGGCCTTTGGACCCTGAAAGGGTTAAAGTGCAGGCATGGTACTTCCCATTTCCAGAACTCAAGTCCGGCTATATAAAAATAACCGGTGTCCCTGAATCCCATCACTAAATATTACCCTGCTCACACTCCAACAGCTCGTCAGGCCCCAAAAACTATTCGTCTCCATTCACTCCTATCAAACACACTTACGCACGCTTGCGGGAAGTCCAAGCCCCTCGCCCACAAAACCTCCTTTATCCCTTCCCTCTAACCTTTTCGAGGACGACCCCTACCCCGCCTTCCTTCCCCTACAGATTTATACGTTCTACATGTCATTCTACTTCGATCCATTCTCTCTAAATGACCAAACTACCTCAACAACCCCTCTTCAGCCCTCTGACTAATATTTTTATTAATTCCACACCTTCTCCTAATTTCCACACTTCGAATTCTCTGCATAATATTTACACCACACATTGCCCATAGACAGGACATCTCCACTGCCTCCAACAGCCTCCTCGCTGCAGCATTTACAACCCAAGCTTCACACCCATATAAGAGTGGTAGTACCACTATACTTTCATACATTCCCTTCTTTGCCTCCATTGATAATGTTTTTTGTCTCCACATATACCTCAATGCACCACTCACCTTTTTTCCCTCATCAATTCTGTGGTTAACCTCATCCTTCATAAACCCATCTGCTGACACATCAACTGCCAAATATCTGAAAACATTCACTTCTTCCATACTCCTTCTCTCCAATGTGATATCCAATTTTTCTTTATCTAAATCATTTGATACCCTCATCACCTTACCTTATCAATGTTCACTTTCAACTTCCTACCTTTACTTACCCTCCCAAACTCGTCCACTAACCTTTGCAACTTTTCTTTAGAATCACCCATAAGCACAGTATCATCAGCAAAAGTAACCGTGTCAACTCCCATTTCATATTCGATTCCCCATAATTTAATCCCACCCCTCTCCCCAACACCCTAGCATTTACTTCTTTTACAACCCAATCTTTAAATATATTAAACAACCATGGTGACATTACATATCCCTGTCCAAGACCTACTTTTACTGGGAAGTAATCTCCCTCTTTGCTTCACACCCTAACCTGAGCCTCACTTTCCTCATAAAAACTCTTTACAGCATTTAGTAACTTACTACCTATTCCATATACTTGCAACATCTGCCACATTGCTCCCTTATCCACTCTGTCATATACCTTTTCTAAATGCAATGAAAACTTCATTACCTTTATCTAAATACTGTTCACATATATGCCTCAATGTAAACATTTGATCTACATATCCCCTACCCACTCTAAAGCCTTCTTGCTCATCTGCAGTCCTACTCTCTGTCTTACCTCTAGTTCTTTCAGTAATAACCCTACCATACACTTTTCCTGGTATACTCAGGAAACTTATTACCCTATAATTTATACAATCTCTTTTGTCCCCCTTCCCTTTATATAAAGGAACTATACATGCTCTCTGCCAATCCATAGGTATCTTCCCCTCTTTCATACATTTATTAAACAAAAATACCAACCACTCCAACACTACATCCCCCTCCCCCCCCTCCTGCTTTTAACATTTCTGTCATGATCCCGTCAGTTCCTGCTGCATTTTCCCCTTTCATTCTATGTAATGCCTCATGTACCTCCCCCACACTCACATCCTGCTCTTCTTCACTCTTGAAAGATGTTATACCTCCTTGGCCACCTCCCTTTCTTTGTCGACATTTAAAAGTTCCTCAAAATATTCCCACCATCTTCCCAGTACCTCCAGCTCCCCAGCTACTAACTCCCCTACTCTGTTTTTAACTGACAAATCCATTTGTTCCCTAGGCTTTCTTAACTTGTTTATCTCCAAATAATTTTCTTGTTTTCATTAAAATTTCTGGACAGTGCCTCTCCCGCTGTATCATCTGCTCTCCTTTTGCACTCTCTCACCACTCTCTTCACCTTTCTTCTACTTTCCATATACTCTGCTTGCACTAGCACTAGCCCACCTTTCTGCCAATAGTTTCTTATACCTCACCCTAACTTCCTCCTCTCTTAGTTTATAGACTTTCACCTCTCTCTTGTTTCCATTTTCCTTTCGTCCCATCTACCTCTTGCTCTAACTGTAGCTACAAGTAAATAATGATCCCATATATCAGTTGCCCCTCTATAAACATGTACATCCTGGAGCCTACCCATCAACCTTTCATCCACCAATACATAATCTAGCAAACTGCTTTCATTACATGCTATATCATACCTTGTATATTTATTTATCCTCTTCTTCATAAAATATGTATTACTTATTACCAAACCTCTTTCTACACACAGCTCAATTAAAGGCTCCTCATTTTCATTTACTCCTGGTACCCCAAATTTACCTACTACCCTCTCCACAACATTTTTACCCACTTTAGCATTGAAATCCCCAACCACAAGTACTCTCACACTTGGTTCAGAACTCCCCATGCACTCACTCAACATTTCAAAAAAATCTCTCTCTCTCTACATTTCTCTCTTCTCCAGGTGCATAAATGCTTACTATAACCCACTTTTCACATCCAACCCTTATTTTACTCCACAAAATTCTTGAATTACTTCACATTGATTTTAAAATTTATCATTTTCAATATTAACAAAAAGATTTAATTACTGCTTTATTTATTTTATCTAGCACGACCAGTTTAAGTTTAGGTCTGTGGGTTTTATCTACTTGGATCACCTGTTGCACACTACGTACTTGTCATATTGGGAAGGAAACAAGCATTCTCCCTACCCCTGAATAGAGCACATGTTACCACTTAAATTCTTAATTAACCATGTACAAAAATATCAGGGAAATTATACTGGGAAAAGTAATAGTAATATACATATAAAAGGAATAGTTATTTATTACACTAATAATGAAAGTTACTGGACAAGTACAGTGTATAGTAGGGCCCCCAACTTAGTGTTCACTTGTAACAGAAAAAATCATCAAAAGTCGATTGTTTGTAGCTTCTTATCCCATCAGAAACAGTGAAAAATTAGTGTTCCTGAGCCATAATAATCCATATCTGATTTATTTTTCCCCCAGAAAATTTTGAACCAATGTCTTATTCAGTAATGTTCCTTTTTCACTTACAAATAGAGGGCAAGAGATGTATGTGTGAGAGTGGGTAATTGTGAGGGTGGGTGGTGTGGGTTCAAGAGGATGCATGGATGTGTGTGAGAGGGGTGAGTGGTGTGGGAGTAAAAGGGGCAGCATTGTGTGGTATAGAGTCACAAACTTCATGTGTACAAGACACAGCTAGCAGTGCTGTGAACCAAGGCCTCCCTCCAAGGGTCCCAGACAACCTTAATGCCAATCATACTCCACCCACCAACCACAATCGCTGATGTATTGACATAACGCAAATGTTAAATCTTGATTTTGAAATACCAGTGTCATAAGTGCAAAACCTCATAACTCGGAACCTTGGAAGTCACCCCCCTACTGTACTGGTAACTGTCCAGTTAGATATCATGCTGGGAAGAGAGTAATACCAAGTAAACCCTTCTATAACCTGAGGGATACACTCCTGAAAAGCAACGCACAGATAAAATTAGCGTTACGTTCAGACACTTCCAATTTTGCCACTTCTTTTTTATATGTACAGTGGACCCTTGGCTAACGCCTTTAACCCTTTCAGGGTCCGTCCCATAGATCTACGGCTTTACGTTCAGGGTCCAAACCGTAGATCTATGTCATGAGCTCAGCTCACTCTGATAAACTGTGAGTGGTAAATTTGGGCCTAGATATGAGAGAATACATCTATGTGGTATGTGTGCACCACATAAAACAAATCCTGCAGCACACTGTGTATAATGAGAGAAAAAAAACTGAGACCGTGATTTTCGATTAAAACAGCGAATTTGCAGTGTTTTTTCGTATGTTTTTTATAGTTGTATTTGTGATTTCTTGGTCTCATTTGATAGAATGGAAGACATATCACAGAAATAGAGATAATTTTGATTGGTGTTAGCACTGGAAATGGCTTGAAACTGAGCTCAAAGTGGCGGAAATGTTAAATTTTTGCCGATGTTCAAGAGTAAACAAACGACCTCACACATCTTATACACGCCAGCTGGTGGGTCTAATATACATTCACAAATGTGGTGATGATATTTATACAATTATTACAATATTGCATAACAGTAAATCTTCTATTTTTTGGTGTGAATAAAAATTCATTGTGAATAAAAATTCAAAATGGAATTTATTTGTAAAGCCTCAAAACATAACTTATGAACAGAGGAAATGTTAGTTTAGTGCCAGGAATACCTACATTGTTTATTCTGGACCCTATTTTGAAATTGGAATATTTTGAACTTTGTGTTAAATTGGCCAAATTACCAATTTCCGGTCACTTTATTTTGTAGTTGAAATGGTTGACTTGGCGATTTCTTGTGCTCAATCGATAGAATAGAAGTAATACTAGTGAAATAGCTAAGAATTTGGTTGACTGGAATAATGTAATTGGCCTAAAATGGGAGTCAAATTCGGCAAAATCGCCAATTCGTAAATATCGCTGACACATCAAAATTCACGTGAGCATAATTTCGTCAATTTTCCATCAAATTTCGTACTTTTTGTTTTATTACCTTCACAAAAAGATTCTCTACCATTTCATAAGAAAAAATAACAATTTTTTTTTTTTTTTTGAAAATTCTTGGACACTGGGGCACCACTTCAGATTTTGGCCTTGGACCCTGAAAGGGTTAATCTGTTCCAGAGAGCTAGCCTATAAGCAAATTAATTTTCCCCCTAAGAAATAATGGAAATCCAATTAATCCGTTCCAGAAACCCAAAAGTATTAAACAGAATAATTTTTTATATGAAATATACATTTCCCTACACAGAAAACAATGATACATGGAGAATAAAACAATAATAACATCACACTTACCTTTATTGTGGACTTGCTGATAAGTGATGAGACGGGAGGAGGGCAGAGGATGAAGGTGTTCTATTGTTTGGATTGGGAATCCCCTTCTATATAGACTTCGGTAACAAGTCCTTTTCTGGCTTGTGTCCTGGGAGTGCCTTTTCCTCCCGAGTAATGTAGGTCCCGTTTGGCATTTTCTTCCTAAACAGGCCTGTTTCATCACAATTGAACACTTGTTGGGGTTTTAATTTTTCAGCCTCTATGTACCCCTTAAAGTCCTGCACATATTTTTCAGCCACTTTTTTGTCAGAACTGGCAGCCTCACCATGCCTTATCATACCATACCACCATCACAACCACAACCACTACCACCATTGCTACCACCCTCTACCACCATCACTACCACCATCACTACCACCATCACAACCACTACCACCCTCACAATCGCTACCACTGTCACTACCACTCTACCACCATCACAACCACTACCACCATCACAATCATTACCACCCTCTACCACCACCCTCTTCCACCACCCTCTTCCACCACCCTCTTCCACCACCCTCTTCCACCATCACAACCACTACCACCCTCCACCACCATCACAATCGCTACCACCCTCTACCACCATCACAACCACTACCATCCTCTACCACTACCACCACCACCATCACAACCACTACCACCCTCTACCACCACCACTTTGGTGTTTTCCTACAAACTTTTTCTTAAATTATGTGTTTCTCGCATTCTTTACCATAGGGCTGGCACTAGAAGCTTTCTTGGGGCCCATGGTGGCTTATTTAGCCATTACAAGGACCAAAAACTATGGAATAATAAGAAATATATCGCATGTATACGCGGAATCGTCCTCACTGGCTTTGTAAACAATGGCACGCTGGCTGCTACACGGAGTGAGTGGCCGGGCCCGCTCAGGGCGCCGTGCCGACACATTCGGGATGAAAGCTCTCGACCGAGTTTTTTTGGTGTTAGTTGAGCGAATTTTTTATGCCAAAGCGAGGTGTTGACCAAATTTGCCGTTAGCCGATGGTCCACTGTACAGTGGACCCTCGACCAACGATGGCATCGATTAACGATAAATCTGACTTGCGATACATTTTATCGCAAAAATTTTGCCTCGACTAGCGCTAGAAAACCCGACCAACGCTATTCGTTCCGTTTGAGACACGTCCACTTTGGCCTGAGCGCGCCTCACTTGTCCCATGGGTGCCAGTGTTTACAAGCCAGCCAGCCACCGCGGTCGCTTCCAAACATACAATTGGAACATTTCATATTATCACAGTCTTTGTAGTGATTGCACCTGCAAAATAAGTCACCATGGGCCCCAAGAAAGCTTCTAGTGCCAACCCTACAGCAAAAAGGGTGAGAATTACTATGGAGATGAAGAAAGAGATCATTGCTAAGTATGAGAGTGGAGTGTGTGTCTCCGAGCTGGTCAGGTTGTATAGTAAACCCCAGTCAACCATCGCTACTATTGTGGACAAGAAAACGGCAATCAAGGAAGCTGTTCTTGCCCAAGGTGCAACTATGTTTTCGAAACTGAGATCGCAAGTGATAGAAGATGTTGAGAGAGACTTACTGGTGTGGATAAACGAAAAACAGATAGCAGGAGATAGCATCTCTCAAGTGATCATATGTGAAAAGACTAGGAAGTTGCATGACGATTTAATTAAAAAAATGTGTGCAACTAGTGGTGATGTGAGTGAATTTAAGGCCAGCAAAGGTTGATTTGAGAGATTTAAGAAGCGTAGTGGCATTCATAATGTGATAAGGCATGGTGAGGCTGCCAGTTTGGACCACACAGCAGCTGAAAAATACAGTGGACCCCCGGTTAACGATATTTTTTCACTCCAGAAGTATGTTCAGGTGCCAGTACTGACCGAATTTATTCCCATAAGGAATATTGTGAAGTAGATTAGTCCATTTCAGACCTCCAAACATACACGTACAAACGCACTTACATAAATACACTTACATAATTGGTCGCATTCGGAGGTGATCGTTATGCGGGGGTCCACTGTATGTGCATGAATTCAAGGAGTACATAGTGAAGGACTCAAACCTGAACAAGTGTTTAATTGTGACGAAACAGGCCTGTTTTGGAAGAAAATGCCAATCAGGACCTACATTACTCAGGAGGAAAAGGCACTCCCAGGACATAAGCCTATGAAAGACAGGCTTACTCTGTTGATGTGTGCCAATGCTAGTGGTGATTGCAAAGTGAAGCCTTTATTGGTGTATCACTCTGAAACTCCCAGAGTGTTCAGGAAAAACAATGTCCTCAAGGCTAATTTGTGTGTGCTGTGGAGGGCAAACAGTAAGGCATGGGTCACTAGGGACTTTTTCTATGACTGGTTACACCATGCATTTGCCCCCACTGTGAAAAATTACCTAACTGAAAAGAAATTAGACCTGAAGTGCCTCCTGGTATTAGACAATGCTCCTGGTCATCCTTCAGACGTGGCAGAGCGACTTTCTGGGGACATGAGCTTAATTAAGGTCAAGTTTTTGCCTCCTAATACCACTCCTCTCCTGCAGCCCATGGACCAGCAGGTCATTTCCAACTTCAAGAAACTGTACACAAAAGCTATGTTTGAAAGGTGCTTTGTAGTGACCTCAGAAACTCAACTGACTCTAAGAGAGTTTTGGAAAGATCACTTTACCATCCTCAATTGTGTAAACATTATAGGTAAGGCTTGGGAGGAAGTGACTAAGAGGACCTTGAACTCTGCTTGGAAAAAACTGTGGCCAGAATGTGTAGACAAAAGGGATTTTGAAGGGTTTGAGGCTAACCCTGAGAATCCTATGCCAGTTGAGGAATCCATTGTGGCACTGGGGAAGTCCTTGGGGTTGGAGGTTAGTGGGGAGGATGTGAAAGAGTTGGTGGAGGAGGACAATGAAGAACTAACCACTGATGAGCTGCTAGATCATCTTCATCAGCATGAGGCCAGACCTGAGGAAACTGCTTCGGAGAAGAGGATAGAGAAATTGAAGAAGTTGCCTACTTTTAAGATCAAGGAAATCTGTGCAATGTGGCTTAAAGTGCAAACCTTTATGGATGAAAATCACCCTGACACAGCTACTGCAAGCCGTGTTGGCAACCTGTACACTGACAATGTTGTGAAACACTTTAGAAATGTCATAAAGAAACGGGAGGTACAGGCCTCTATGGACAGATACGTTGTGCGACAGAAGTCCAGTGACTCTCAAGCTGGTCCTAGTGGCATTAAAAGAACAAGGGAAGTAATCCCAGAAAGAGTTGCTACCTCAAGTCCTAATGGAAGGGGATTCCCCTTCTAAACACTAAGAAGATCCACACTCTCCCCTCCTCCCATCCCATCAATCATCACCAGATCTTCAATAAAGGTAAGTGTCATGTAACTGTGCATATCTTCTTCAGTTTGTGTGTATTAAAATTAATATTTCATGTGGTAAAAAATTTTTTTTTTCAATACTTTGGGGTGTCAGGAACGGATTAATTTGATTTCCATTATTTCTTATGGGGAAAATTAACTCGATTAACAATTATTTCGATTAACGATGAGCTCTCAGGAACGGATTAATATCGCTGGTCGAGGGTCCACTGTATATATATATACAGTGGTCCCTCAATAATCGTCCGGCCTGAAAGTCGTCAATTTCGGAAATAGTCGTGGTATTTCGCCTAATCATTGGCTCGCAAATGGTCCGTTAACTCGCTAATCGTCCTTTGTCCTGGACGCGTCGGCCTCCCTTCCCAGCCAGTGTGCCATTGTTTACCAGTGAGCGACGGTCCCCTCACTTGTTCATACGGAATATTTCATAATATTCCATTCATTTTAGTGCTTGCAAATGCTAAATAAGCTACCATGGCTCCAAGCCTTTGGTAAAGGTGAGAAATACGATTGAATTTAAGAAAAACATCATTGAACAATATGAAAGTGGCGTACATGTGGCCGAACTGGCCAGGATGTATAACACACCCCATACAACCATATATTCCATCATGGCAAAGAAAAAGGAAATCAAGGAAGCTGTTATTGCTTGGAGAAAATTGTGGCCAGATTGTGTCCACAAGAGGGATTTCGAAGGGTTTATGGCTGACCCTGATGAGCCTATGTCAGTTGTGAAATCTATTGTGGCATTGGGGAGTTCCATGGGGTTGGATGTGAGTTTGGGGGATGTGGAAGAGTTGGTGGAGGACCACTACAAAGAGCTAACCACTGAGGAGCTGCAAGAGCTTCAGCAGGAACAGCAACAGATCACAGCTCAGAATCTTGCTGCAGAGGAGGAGGAAGAGAGATGGAAGAAGGTGCCTTCTTCGGAAATTAATGAGATTTTTGAAATGTGGGGTAGGATGGAAAGATTTATGGAGAAACATCACCCTGAGAAGGATGTTGCAAGCCATATCAGCAACTTGTACAGTGACAGTCTTGGCCCATTTTAGGGAAGTTTTAAAGAGACGCCATAAACAGAGTTCTCTGAACATTTTTTTTTCGAGTCAGGACTCAGTGACTCACAAGCTGGTCCTAGCGGCATTAAGAAACAGAGAAGAGAAGTAACCCCAGAAAAGCACTTGGTACCTGAGATGTTGACGGAAGGGGATTCCCCTTCCAAACAGTAATTCAATCTCTTCTCTCCTCCAGTCTTCCATACACTAAGAAGAATTGCCAATAAAGTTAAGTGTTATGCTGTTAATGTTTCATTCATCATGTGCCATTGTATTGTGTATGTACTACATATACATATTTCATGTAAAAAATTTTTTTGTTTTAATACTTCTGGGTGTCAGGAACGGATTAATTGTATTTACATTATTTCTTATGGGGAAAATTGATTCGAAAATCGTCTATTTTGATAATAGTCCCACTTCCAGAAACAGATTAAGGACGATAACTGAGGGACCACTGTATATTCTTCGTAGTAAAAATTATTAGTTTGTCTTGTCTTTCATTCTGTTAATCATTGCTTGAAGCATTTAAAGAGCATGGGGAGGGTTAATGTGTTCCTATTTGGCCGAGTTGAATGTACAGTGGACCCTCAACCAACGATATTAATCCGTTCCTGAGAGCTCATCGTTAATCGAAATTATCGTTAGTCGAGTTAATTTTCCCCATAAGAAATAATGGAAATCAAATTAATCCATTCCTGACACCCCAAAGTATTGAAAAAAAAAATTTTACCACATGAAATATTAATTTTAATACACACAAACTGAAGAAGACATGCACAGTTACATGACACTTACCTTTATTGAAGATCTGGTGATGATTGATGGGATGGGTGGAGGGGAGAGTGTTGATGGTGTTAGTGTTTAGAAGGGGAATCCCCTTCCATTAGGAAGGGGTTACTTCACTTCTTCTTTTAATGACACTAGGACCAGCTTGAGAGTCACTGGACCTCTGTCGCACAACATATCTGTCCATAGAGGCCTGTACCTCCCATTCCTTTATGACATTCCTAAAGTGTTTCACAACATTGTCAGTGTACAGGTTGCCAACACGGCTTGCAGTAGCTGTGTCAGGGTGATTTTCAGCAAAAAAGGTTTGCACTTTAAGCCACATTGCACAGATTTCCTTAACCCTTTCAGGGTCCGTCCCGTAGATCTACGGCTTTACGTTCAGGGTCCAAACCGTAGATCTACGCCATGAGCTCAGCTCACTCTGATAAACTGTGAGTGGTACATTTGGGCCTAGATATGAGAGAATACATCTATGTGGTATGTGTGCACCACATAAAACAGATCCTGCAGCACACTGTGTATAATGAGAGAGAAAAAATTAAATCATGATTTTTCGATTAACCCTTTGACTGTCGCGGCCGTATATATACGTTTGTGAGGTACCGTGTTTGACGTATATATACTCATAAATTCTAGCGGCTTCAAATCAGGCAGGAGAAAGCTAGTAGGCCCACATGTGAGAGAATGGGTCTGTGTGGTCAGTGTGCACCACATAAAAAAAATCCTGGAGCACGCAGTGCATAATGAGAAAAAAAAAACTCCGACCATTTTTTTTAATTAAAATGCCGAATTTGTGGTCTATTTTCGTGTAGTATTTGTGGTTGTATTCTCGTTTTCATGGTCTCATTTGATAGAGTGGAAACTATATTATAGAAATGGAGGCGATTTTGATTAATTTTACTATAAAAAGAACCTGGAAATGGAGCACAAAGTACAGGAAATGTTTGATTTTTGCCGATGTTCAAAAGTAAACAAATGATGTCATTGTCCAATAAATGTCCAAATAGCCATTCTAATACGCAGTCATGAATGGGTTGATGTAATTTTTACAATTATTATAGTATTGCAGTAGTCTGCATAACAGTAAATCTTCTATTTTTTGTTTGAATAAAATTTCAAAATAAAAAGCAAGAGTAATATCACAGGGACCTGGAGACATGACTGATGAACAAAGAAAATCTTATTTTAGAGCCAGGAATGTCTGCATTGTTCATTCTGGACCTTATTTTGAAATTGTCGTATTTTTTAATTTTCGTGAAATTGGCCAAATTGCAAATTTCTGACCATGTTATTGGGTAGTTGAAATCGGTAAATGGGCAGTTTCTTGTGCTCAATCGATAGAAAAAATAGAGTTCTGAAGAAATAGTTATGAGTTTGGTTGACTGGAATAACGGAATTAGCCGAAAATAGGACTCAAAGTGGGCGAAATTGCCGATTTTTAAATATCGCCGAAGTCGCTAACTTCGCGAGAGAGTAATTCCGTCAGTTTTCCATCAAATTTCGTTTTTTTGGTGTCTTTACAATCGGGAAAAGATTCTCTATCATTTCATAAGAAAAAATTTTTTTTTTTTTTTTTTTGAATATTTTGCGACACCAGGAGCAACTTCAGGATTGGGCCCTTCGACAGTCAAAGGGTTAAAACAGCAACTTTGCAGTGTTTTTTCGTATGTTTTTTATAGTTGTATTTGCGATTTCTTGGTCTCATTTGATAGAATGGAAGACATATTACAGAAATAGAGATGATTTTGATTGGTTTTAGCATTGGAAATGGCTTGAAACTGAGCTCAAAGTAGCGGAAATGTTAAATTTTTGCCGATATTCAAGAGTAAACAAACGACCTCACAAGTCTAATACACGTCAGCTGGTGGGTCTAATATACATTCACAAATATGGTGATGATATTTATACAATTATTACAGTATTGCATAACAGTAAATCTTCTATTTTTTGGTGTGAATAAAAATTCATTATGTGAATAAAAAATAAAAATGGAATTTATTTGTAAAGCCTCAAAACATAACTAATGAACAGAGGAAATGTTAGTTTAGTGCCAGGAATGCCTACATTGTTCATTCTGGACCCTATTTTGAAATTGGAATATTTTGAACTTTGTGTTAAATTGGCCAAATTAACAATTTCCGATCACTTTATTTTGTAGTTGAAACAGTTGACTTGGCGATTTCTTGTGCTCAATCGATAGAATAGAAGTAATACTAGTGAAATAGCTAAGAATTTGGTTGATTGGAATAATGTAATTGGCCTAAAATGGGAGTCAAAGTCGCCAAAATCGCCGATTCGTAAATATCGCTGACACATCAAAATTCGCGAGAGCATAATTTCGTCAATTTTCCACCAAATTTCTTACTTTTTGTTTCATTACCTTCACAAAAAGATTCTCTACGATTTCATAAGAAAAAATAACAAATTTTTTTTTTGAAAATTCTTGGACACTGGTGCGTGACTTCAGATTTAGGCCTTGGACCCTGAAAGGGTTAATCTTAGAAGTAGGCAACTTCTTCAATTTCTCTATCCCCTCCTCCAAAACAGTTTCCTCAGGTCTGGCCTCTTGCTGTTGAAGATGATCTAGCAGCTCATCAGTGGTTAGTTCTTCATTGTCCTCCTCCACCAACTCTTCCACATCCTCCCCACTAACCTCCAACCCAAGGACTTCCCCAGTGCCACAATGGATTCCTCAACTGGCATACGATTCTCAGGGTTAGCCTCAAACCCTTCAAAATCCCTTTTGTCTACACATTCTGGCCACAGTTTTTTCCAAGCAGAGTTCAAGGTCCTCTTAGTCACTTCCTCCCAAGCCTTACCTATAATGTTTACACAATTTAGGATGGTAAAGTGATCTTTCCAAAACTCTCTTAGTCAGTTGAGTTTCTGAGGTCACTACAAAGCACCTTTCAAACATAGCTTTTGTGTACAGTTTCTTGAACTTTGCAATGACCTGCTGGTTCATGGGCTACAGGAGAGGAGTGGTATTAGGAGGCAAAAACTTCACCTTAATGAAGTTCATGTCCGCAGAAGTCGCTCTGCCAAGTCTGATGGATGACCAGGAGCATTGTCTAATACCAGGAGGCACTTAAGGCCAATTTATTTTCCAGGAGGTAATTTTTCACAGTGGGGGCAAATGCATGGTGTAACCAGTCATAGAAAAAGTCCCTAGTGACCCATGCCTTACTGTTTGCCCTCCACTGCACACAAATTAGCCTTGAGGACATTGTTTTTTCCTGAACACTCTGGGAGTTTCAGAGTGATATGCCAATAAAGGCTTCACTTTGCAATCACTACTAGCATTGGCACACATCAACAGAGTAAGCCTGTCTTTCATAGGCTTATGTCCTGGGAGTGCCTTTTCCTCCTGAGTAATGTAGGTCCTGCTTGGCATTTTCTTCCAAAACAGGCCTGTGTACACTGCCTATGTACTCCTTGAATTCCTGCACATATTTTTCAGCTGCTTTGTGGTCCGAACTGGCAGCCTCACCATGCCTTATCACACTATGTATGCCATTACGATTCTTAAATCTCTCAAACCAACCTTTGCTTGCCTTAAATTCACTCACATCACCACTAGTTGCACGCATTTTTTTTTAATTAAATCGTCATGCAACTTCCTACCCTTTTCACATATGATTGCTTGAGAGATGCTATCTCCTGCTATCTGTTTTTCGTTTATCCACACCAATTACAGTCTCTCAACATCTTCTATCACTTGCGATCTCAGTTTCGAAAACGTAGTTTCACCTTTAGCAAGAACAGCTTCCTTGATTGCCATTTTCTTGCCTACAATAGTAGCGATGGTTGATTGGGGTTTTGTGTACAACCTGTCCAGCTCGGAGACACGCACTCCACTTTCATACTTAGCAATGATCTCTTTCTTCATATCCATAGTAATTCTCACCCTTTTTGCTTTAGGGTTGGCACTAGAAGCTTTCGTGGGGCCCATGGTGACTTATTTTGCAGGTGCAATCACTACAAATGCTGTGATAATATGAAATGTTCCGATTGTATGTTTGGATGGGACCGCGGTGGCTGGCTGGCTTGCAAACACTGGCACCCGCGGGACAAGTGAGGCGCACTCAGACCACAAGTGGATGCGTCTCGAACGGAACAAATAGCGTCGGTCGGGTTTTTTAGCGCTAGTTGAGGCAAAATTTTTGCGTTAAAATGTATCGCTAGTTGGATTTAACGTTAGATGATGCCAACGTTGGTTGAGAGTCCACTGTAATGAGGCTAATCAGTTGATGCACAACCAATGTAAGTCAAATTGCAGTACAGGTCTCCCTCCACATTCGCAAGTTCCATGTTTGTGGGCTTCGAACATTCACAAATGCCCAGCTGCCCACTCATATTGAAAATACATGTATACATGTAATTGCGTATTTTAGGAATTGATGAAAGTTAAGACACTTGTGCAACATCTGGTTATCTTTATTGTAAACGTTTCGCCATCCAGTGGCTTTATCAATACAAATTCTTGGACATAATTAGAAAACAGAAGAACTATATACAAAAGATGAGGTAATCAGTCCCTCAGCCTTGGAGGTGGTGTTTACAACACCTACTTCCACTGGGGAATCCCGCCTACCAGTGACTATGCCCTCGTCTGCTACACATCTCTCTTCACTGACGCCTATATAAGCGCCAGTCTCCTTACCTGTGCTTCAGAATCTCTACAACCACGGTGTTGTAAACACCACCTCCAAGGCTGAGGGACTGATTACCTCATCTTTTGTATATACAGTAGTTCTTCTGTTTTCTAATTATGTCCAAGAATTTGTATTGATAAAGCCACTGGATGGCGAAACGTTTACAATAAAGATAACCAGATGTTGCACAAGTGTCTTAACTTTCATCTTGTCGGTATTGTATACCTGTCTTGCACATGTTAGGAATTGTGGAGGTGGCAGAGTTTGTTCGGAGACAGGACAAGATAGTCGTTCAGTATGTCACTAATATCAACTCTGCGGCTTATCTATCCATCACAATTGATCTAATACAACATAATAAACAATATTAATAACAGTAATAACAATATTAATAACAGTAACAACCACTTGTTATTAATATTCATATTAAAAATGAGTGGTGTTGTGTTGGGTGTATAAGGGCCACTGAGAGCATATGCCGTACATAGTGGTGGTGAAGGCCAGCAGAGGCAGCGGTGTTCTGAGTAACCCTATATACCTCCAACAACATTGGAGGAGTTAGGTTCTTGCTGTTCTTTTTCTATCGATTAATCACTTATCTTACTTGCTACACTCTTAATACTTCACTTTATCGCTGGCTGGAGCTATAGCCTTTATTGACTCGTGCTGCTTTAGTATCGTACATATCGTAGAATCACTAAAGAAGGCACATTCTCCCCTCTCCCTTCCTCCTCCACTTTGGTACTCTGCTACAAGTTCTTTCTTGAATTCTATAGTCTTTCTCAACTTCTTTACCAAAGCGCTGGCACTAGTACAATATTTTATGATGTTTTCATGTGTTTTATGATTATTCATGGTTCAATAGGTTAAGGAAGCAGTATTGTTAGGCTAAGTCTGTCTGAATTTTTTGGGTTATCCTAGGTTGATGGTTTCCTTACTTCATTCCTTCCTTCCTTCCCTCCTTCCTTCCCTCCTTCCTTCCCTCCTTCATTCCTTCCTCTCATCTCTTCCTTCTTCCCTTTCTTCCTACCTTCCTTCTTCCTTTCTTCCTTCAGGTTTCCTGGGCATTGCTTTCGGTCACAAACTCCTCAAAACCATGAAATTCATCTTCACTGACACTTCCATCTATGTTTGAACTGTCACTTGGGAACAAAAGAGCCCCAATTAGCCAAGGAGTGAGGAGTTTCTTAGCGCTAAACATGGTGAAAAAGGTGTAATAAAATGGCTTTCCCACAATGCACCACTGGGTCCCTTATTTTTTTTGTACCACACACACTGACCATGGAGACCCATTCTCTCACATCTAGGCATACCAGCTGTTTCCTGCTTAATTTGAGTCCGCTAGAATTTACACGTACTAGTACGGCACCAACTCTGGCGCGTAAGCTGTACTAGTACGGCACCAACCCTGGCGCGTAAGCTGTACTAGTATGGCACCAACCTTGAAAGGGTTAATGTCACCTTTGCACCATTTATAACATTTTTAGTGTACTTTTAAATGTTTATACAGTAGTAGTGTACATTATATTGTAATAAACAGAATAGAGAAAATCAGCTCTAATATTCATTATTTAGGTATGCATACTTGTCAGAGAGCCTGTCGTAAGTCCGAGTCGTCGGTAAACGAGTACATAGCTAATTGAGGAGAGGCTGTATTTAATTCCACCCCTCTCCCAAACACCCTAGCATTTACATCTTTTACAACCCCATGTATAAATTAGATAACACCCTGACCTGAGCCTTGCTATCCTCATTAAAACTTTCTACAGCATTTAGCACTTACCACCTATTCCATACACTTGTAATATCTGCCACATTGTTCCCTGATCCACCCTATCATATGCCTTTTCTAAATCCATAAAAGGAATGAAAACTTCCCTACCTTTTTCTAAATATTTTTCACTTGTATGCTTCAATGTATACACTTAGTTTACACATCCCCTACCCTTTCTAAAGCCTCCTTGTTCATTTGTTCAACTGCAATCCTGCTTTCCATCGTACCCTTAATTCTTTCATTAGTGACCTTATCACAAGTTTTACCTGGTATACTCAGTAGGCTTATTACTCTATAATCTTTACTCTTCCTCCCCCTCCTTCCCTTTATATAAAGGAACTATGCATGTTCTCTGCTAGTTCTTAGGCACCTCTCTCTTTTATACATTTATTGAACAAAAGTACCACCCACTCCAGAACTATATTGTCACCTGCTTTTAACATTTCTGTCATGATCCCTTCAGTCCAGGTGCTTTACCCCTTTTCATTTTACCCTCAGCCTAATGCACCTTCACCACACTCACATCTGGCTCTTCCTTACTCTTAAATGATGTTATGTCTCCCTGGCTAATGCATGAAATAGTCTAGTTTCCTCTCATCTTTCACTATCATTATGCACATAATTTAATAGGTTTGGGCAAGCGAATATGATACAGGGGCACAAGAGTAATAATGTATATGCAATTTGTAGGTGGTTGTGCATCGATTCACGACCAAACAGCTTGCTGATGAAAGGAATGTAGAGAAACTTTTTCCACCTCTCAATCTCTCGCTTATTTTGATACACCTGGAGGTAGGTTGTTATGAATACAAATGGGCCCAACACAGCCTGCCACAGGTTATAATACAGTAGACCATTGTTTAACACTGTACAGTGGACCCCCGCATAGCGACTTTAATCCGTGCAAGAGGGCTGATTGTTATGCGAAATGATCGGTATGCGAATGAATTTTCCCCATAAGAAATAATGGAAATCAAATTAATCCATGCAAGACACCCAAAAGTATGAAAAAAAAATTTTACCACATGAAATATACATTTTCCTACACACAAAGAGAAGGATACATGCACAATAGTAGAGTAGTACATGCACAATATATATTGTGCATGTACTACTCTACTAAATGAAGAATAAATGACACTTACCTTTATTGAAGATGCAGCAATGACTGATGAGACACTGTGTCCTGGGAGTGCCTTTTCCTCCTGAGTACTGTAGGTCCTGTTTGGCATTTTCTTCCAGAACAGGCCTTATCACACTGTGTATGCCACTACGATTCTTAAATCTCTCAAACCAACCTTTGCTGGCTTTAAATTCACCAATATGAGCACTAGTTCCAGGCATTTTTTCCTGTTCACCTGGGTGTTAGTCGACTGGTGTGGGTTGCATCCTGGGAGACAAGATTAAGGACCCCAATGGAAATAAGTTAGACAGTCTTCGATGACACTGACTTTTTTGGGTTATCCTGGGTGGCAAATCCTCTGGGGTTAATTGTTTCTTGGTATTCTCAATAAGCCACACCAACAACGGTGCTACAGCAGCAGCAGCAGCTGACAGTGATACAGCAGCAGCAGACGGTACTACAGCAGCAGCAGACGGTACTACAGCAGCAGCAGACGGTACTACAGCAGCAGCAGACGGTACTACAGCAGCAGCAGACGGTACTACAGCAGCAGCAGCAGCAGCAGCAGCAGCTGACGGTGGTACAACAGCAGCAGCAGCTGACAGTGCTACAGCAGCAGCAGACGATGCTACAGCAGCAGCAGACGATGCTACAGCAGCAGCAGACGGTACTACAGCAGCAGCAGCAGCTGACGGTGGTACAACAGCAGCAGCAGCTGTACCACCAATAGTAGCGATGGTTGATTGGGGTTTATTATACAACCTGGCCAGCTCGGAGACACGCACTCCACTTTCATACTTATCAATGATCTTTTTCTTCATCTCTATAGTAATTCTCACCCTTATTGCTGTAGGGTTGGCACTAGAAGCTTTCTTGGGGCCCATGGTCACTTATTTTCCAGAAAAAATCACCAAAAACACTGTAATAATACGAAATGTTCCGATTGTATGCTTGGATGTTACCGCGGAGGCTGGCTGGTAAACAATGCCACCGGCGGCACATGTGAGGCTGGCTAAGGGCGCACATTGGACGCGTCTCGGACGAAGAGCGGTGAGCGGGTTTTTGGGCAGTATGCGAGGCAAAATTTTTGCGATAAAAGCGAGCGGTATGCGGATTGAACGGTATGCGATGCGTACGGTATGCGGGGGTCCACTGTAGTTGCATTCCTGAAAATGCCATGTTAGTTAAAACCATATTAGACAAACTTAAGGTGTGGAACCAGCCTGTGCTAAACACGCACACTTTTTCAGGCTTTTCTTCCTTATCACACACTGCTTTAAACAACTGTAAGGCCTTTTCCCTAATTAAGATGTAATTAAGTTGTGCACCTTTCTTTATTTTTTGTTCGATCCACTCAAGCAACAAGTTTTCAGTTTTATTTACTTGTGATCTGTGTGTCATTCTTTTCATGAGATGACATCTTGGGTTATTCATTACACAAGCTCGCATATTTGCCTTGTTCTTTTTAATTGTACGAACTGACGCTTCATTAAGGCCATAGGCCCTCACTATATCCACCACACATGAGCCACTCTTAAGCTTGTCTTATATCTCGATTTTCTTCGTAACTCCTAAACTTAAACGCTTAAACTTTTTCTTACCACTTTCAGCAACACTTATATGCCTACTGGGTGCCATGATTGCTTGGCAGATTTAAAGGTATTGTAATTAAAGGATCTAAACTCAATCCACAAACAAAAATAAACACAGCTAGCTCCTAGCAGAGGATGGTCCTACTCGTGTATCTACTCGTGTATGAACCGGCTGGGACAAGGGTGGTGGGGATGGCGGTAGGTCTCCCCTGTTGACTCACTGGTCTAACCCACAGCCAAGCAGAGTGTACCCGGTGGGCGACATGCGCTCCAAATTTTTTCCCCTCCCGCAAACTGAACTGTGTTAAGTTAATTTTACGAAGTGTTATTCAGAAATATGCCACAATTCTTCAGTAGCGCTATAACCAAAACGTGCGAAACAAAATTGTGTTAAACGACAGTCTACTCTATACAGTATATATTCTACTCATCCAGATTGTGAGCATGCTTCATAGATTCTTATCTGGCTAGCCATAGCATGACACTTGATTTGCAGTTAGTGAAGTGAAGATAGTAGAAAGTCCATTGTGAATATGCGTGTGCGTACCACAGTACAGATTGGCCATCACTAATCTGGTAATCAGTAATCTGGCACTAATTTTGACTAGCATAATTTCAAATTTCTGGGGTTGCCACACCAACTTGGCACTACCGTTTGGTGATGCTACTTGCTGCATAAGTCATTCCAATTTCTTTTTCTCCATTTATTGTTATAACCTGCTCACTTTTAGCCCTAGCCATGGTTTCAACGAATAAAAGAAATGATTTTTGTTGTGTAAAGCACATACACCGTACATTGTCCATAAAAGATAAGGTTGCTTTGAAGCCACTGTCAGTCACCATGAGCTCGGCTCTCTCACATAAGCTGTGACCTGTAAATTTGAGTCTACATATGACAGAAGAGGTCTATGTAGGAAGTGTGTACTATATAAAAAATCCTGCTGCACACAGTGCATAATAAAAAAAAATCAGTGACAGTACACTCATTACTTTAAAACGTGTAGTCTTGATGTAGGGCGAGAAGTGTGTAGTATTCGTTTGTAGGAAGTCAGGTATAGGTAGCTGGTAGGTGTAAGTATGTAGCCTGCCTGGGCTACATAGCTACAGCATATGATATTTAACCCTTAAACGGTCCAAACATATATATACGGTGGTCCCTCAATTATCGTCCTTAATCCGTTCCTGGAAGTGGGACTATTATCGAAATAGACGGTTTTCGAATCAATTTTCCCCATAAGAAATAATGTAAATCCAATTAATTCGTTCCAGACACCCAGAAGTATCAACATTTTTTTTTTTTTTTTTACCTAAAAGATAGATTTACATGCACAAAAGAATGAACATTCAACATGACAGTTACCTTTATTGAAGGCTGTTGTTTATGAATGGAAGACAGGGAGGAGGAGAGAGGGAAGAGAGGTTATTGTTTGGAAGGGGAATCCCCCTCCATAGTGACTCTAGGTCACTTCAGGGGTCACTTCCCTAGCATAAATATAGATTTACTTGCAGAAAAAAATGCCAAATAAACGTAAAGCACTAATAAAATGTATAAATGAACATTGGTAATAGGGGTAGTTGATGAGTGGAACGGTCTGCCTAGTAGGGTGATCGAAGCTAAAACATTGGGTAGTTTCAAATTTAGGTTGGATAAGTACATGAGTGAGAGGGGTTGGATTTGAGTCGGACTTGCACCTGAGCTTATTGCTTGGGTAGCATTTCTTCTGTTAGTGGGTTGGATTTGTGAAGGACCAGCCTAGTATGGGCCAGCAGACCTACTGCAGTGTTCCTCCTTTCTTATGTTCTTATTGGAGACTTGTTTGTGTGAGGGAGGGATGGCAAGTTTATTGTTGGAGAATGACACTAATATCAACTCTACGGCTTATTTATCTATCACAATTCAACTAATATGACATAATAAACAATATTAATAACAGAAACATGGAATATACTCTAGAATGAATAAAATAAGTCATTACGTATGTCACGAGAGGTGTTGTGTTGTTGTTGGGTATATAAGGGCCACTGAGAGTAAGCTGTCCATAATGGTGGTGAAGCAGCAGCTGAGGCGGTGGTGTTTTCTGTAGCCCTATATAACTCCAACAACATTGGAGGAGTTGGTAGAATCGCTGAATCACTAAAGAAGGAACCCTCTACCATCATCACTACGACCTTCTACCACTATTACAACTGTTACCACCATCACTACTACCTTCTACCACCATCAACCACTATCACAACTGCTTCCACTCTACCACCACCACCTTTGTATTTTTCTACAAACTTTTTCATAAATTATGTGTGTTTCTCACATTCTTTACCAAAGGGCTGGCACTAGAAGCTTTCTTTGGAGCCATGGTAGCTTATTTAGCACTTGCAAGCACTAAAATCAATGGAATATTATGAAATATTTCGTAGGAGCATGTGAGGGCACCGTCGCTCACTGGTAAACAATGGCACACTGGCTGGGAAGGCAGGCCCAGGCGGCTCAGAGCGTGAGTACACGTCCCGGACAAAGGACGATTAGCGAGTTAACGGATCATTTGCGAGCTAATGTTTAGACGAAATAACGGGACTATTTCCAAAATGGACGACTTTCAGGCCAGACGATTATTGAGGGACCACTGTACGTTCACCTGCGCAGCACCCCGAATATTTTGAGAAAAAAAATTGTTTTTTTTTTTTATAGGAAAAAAGAGCATGTGGTACCCAGGCGTCCCCAATTTTTTCATGTCTAGGCTACTCAGGCCTATCGTGCCAATGTTGAATGAATGACAAATGAAACGTATATATACATTTGGGGCGCTACGCGAGAGAACGTATACAGTGGTCCCTCGCTTTTCGTAGTTCTCGGCAATCGTAAATTTCGCCAATCATAGGGGTATTTTCGTATAAACATGGACTCGCTTTTCATAGGTTGACTCGCGAATAGTAGTTCGTTCGGGTCGCGTACGCACGGTGTGAGCCGGGGCGGCCTCCCTACCCAGCCAGTCTGGCATTGTTTACCAGTGAGTGAAGGTTCCCTCAAGTGCTCCTACGAAATATTTCATAATATTCCACTCATTTTAGTGCTTGCAATTACTAAATAAGCTACCATGGCTCTAAAGAAAGCTCCTAGTGCCAAGCCTGTGGTAAAGAAGGTGAGAAATATGTACAGTGACAAAGTCTTGGGCCATTTTCGGGAAGTGTTAAAGAGACGCCAGAAACAGAGCTCTCTCCACAGTTACTTTGCGAGACAGGACTAGAGTGACTCTCGAGGTGGTCCTAGTGACATTAAGAAACAGAGAAGAGAAGCAACCCCAGAGAAGCAATTGGTACCTGAGGTGTTGCTGGAAGGGGATTCCCCTTCCAAACTGTAAACAATCCAATCTCTCTCCTCCTCCAGTCTCCCATACACTAAGAAGAATCTCCAATAAAGGTAAGTGTTATGCTGTTAATGTTTCATTCATCATTTCCAATTGTATTGTTTATGTACTATATATATATTTCATGTAAAATATTTTTTTGTTTTAATACTTCTGGGTGTCAGGAATGGATTAATTGTATTTACATTATTTCTTATGGGGAAAATTGATTCGCAAATCGTAAATTTCGTTTATAGTAATGGCTCCAGGAATGGATTAATTACGAAAAACGAGGGATCACTGTATATACGTTTGGACTGTTTAACCCCTTCAGGGTCCAAGGCCAAAATCTGAAGTGGTGTCCAAGAATTTTCCCCAAAAAAATTTGCTATTTTTTCTTATGAAATGGTAGAGAATCTTTTTGTGAAGGTAATAAAACAAAAAGTACGAAATTTGATGGAAAATTGATGAAATTATGCTCTCGCGAATTTTGATGTGTCAGCGATATTTACGAATTGGCGATTTTGCCGACTTTGACTCCCATTTTAGGCCAATTACATCATTCCAGTCGACCAAATTCTTAGCTATTTCACTAGTATTACTTCTATTCTATTGATTAAGCACAAGAAATCGCCAAATCAACTGTTTCAACTACAAAATAAAGTGATCGGAAATTGGTAATTTGGCCAATTTAACACAAAGTTCAAAATATTCCAATTTCAAAATAGCGTCCAGAATAAACAATGTAGGCATTCCTGGCACTAAACTAACATTTCCTCGGTTCATTAGTTACGTTTTGAGGCTTTACAAATAAATCCCATTTTGATTTTTTATTCACATAATGAATATTTATTCACACCAAAAAATAGAAGATTTACTGTTATGCAATATTGTAACAATTGTATAAATATCATCACCACATTTGTGAATGTATATTAGACCCACCAGCTGGCGTGTATTAGACGTGTGAGGTCGTTTGTTTACTCTTGAACATCGGCAAAAATTTAACATTTCCGCTACTTTGAGCTCAGTTTCAAGCCATTTCCAGTGCTAAAACCAATCAAAATCATCTCTATTTCTGTAATATGTCTTCCATTCTATCAAATGAGACCAAGAAATTGCAAATACAACCATAAAAAACATATGAAAAAGCACTGCAAAGTTGCTGTTTTAATCGAAAATCTTGGTTTCAGTTTTTTTTCTCTCATACACAGTGTGCTGCAGGATTTGTTTTATGTGGTGCACATATACCACATAGATGTATTCTCTCATATCTAGGCCCAAGTGTACCACTCACAGTTTATCAGAGTGAGCTGAGCTCATGACGTAGATCTACGGTTTGGACCCTGAACGTAAAGCCGTAGATCTACGGGACGGACCCTGAAAGGGTTAAGGGTTAAAGCGGCCCATCAACATACCATGTTCACTGAATATTATTTCTAACAACTACCTTTATATACCATCATAAATGAAGGGAAAAGTGATGAGAAGTCATTCCGAGAATTATAAACAAAGCCAAATGTGTTAGGGGCAGTGACTGGATCAAAGTCGGATTGATACACATTTTCTCTGGTGCTGGACCAGAGAAAACGTAATAATATATTTTCCCTCCTTCCGGCTACCACACCTCGTATTTATGCGATATTTATCATACTGTGGGTGTATGTATCTTGTTTATATACTATGTAATGTGTTTCTTACATAATTTTGAAGAAAATGTCATAGATGGATTAATGAAAAGGGTGAAAAACTGTGACTTTGTGGTGTATTTTCATAGGGTTTTTATGGCTGTTTTCTCGGTTTTTGGTCGTGTTTGATAGAATGGAAGATGTGTTACAGAAATAGATATGATTTTGATTGGTTTCATGATGGAAAGTACCTTGAAATTGAGCTCAAAGTAGTGGAAATGTTCGATTTTTGCCGATGTTCAAGAGTAAACAAATTAAGTTACCATCCAGTATGGGTCCAACTTGCCAGTCTAATACGCAGTCACAAATGGCTTCACATTATTTATAGAGTTATTACAATATTGCAGTATGCATAACTAAATATTTTTATTTTTTGTGTGAAAAAAATTCAAAATGGAAAGCAAGTGTAATATAAGAGGAGCCTGGAAACATGACTAATGAACAGAGAAAATGTTATTTTAGTGCTAGGAATATCTGCATTGTTTATTCTGGACCCTATCTTGAAATTGGCATCTCTTGATATTTATGTGAAATTGGCCAAATTACCAATTTCTGACCACTTTATTGGTTAGTTGACATAGGTTAATAGGCGGTTTCTTGTACTCGGTCGACAATAGAAGGAATATTAGCGAAATAGCTATGAGTTTGGTAGACTGGAACACTGGAATGGGCCAAAAGTAGGGCATAAAGTGGCTGAAATCACTGTTGGGTTAAGTGTATTCTAACCTAACCACTCTGTAATCCATTCAAAATCACTAATCCAGCACCCAACAGGCCCTGATGATGCCGGATTAGTGATGGTCAACCTGTATATAATTTATTTGTTTTTCTAGGGCAAGTTTTTCTTGTAAATTGTACTTAAGTGTTAATCTTGCTATTTTCTCTTCTATTTCAGTTTGTTGATAGATTTGCAGGAGACTCTAAAATGAATGTTTGACAAGAAAAAAATTGTTGAAAACTTTCATATGTAGGATAAAGGAATGTGTCGGCTCATGGCTATGGACAACAGGAATGTTAGTCATATTGCCAGAAGAGAATAGTTTCAGATGAAAATGAAAAGGAACCAAACATGTCACAAACTAGATACTTCCTAGCTCATAGGACTACATGTGACTGAAAGGTATTTCCATGATAAACTTCATTGAAATATGAAATATATTTATTTGTATTGTCAGTATGGTGATTATTACTCATTCTTTCCCTAATCATTTATTGTAACAACTGGTATGTAAGATAAATATAAAACTGCTTCAGTAATGGTCTTTATAATTACAAAGTAAAAATCCTCAGGCATTTCACCTCTTGAATTCAAACCATGTAAATGTAGTTACTTAATGTGTTTAATTACTGGTATAGTACTTTGTTAAAAACAAATGAATATGGTTTCTCTAAATTGATAAGAAATTCTTGAAGTACCACCATAAAGTATATATCTCCAAAAGGTATGCAGCCAGATAATCCAGATAAGTATTGTTTCATGCTAATTATTGGGGGGGGGGGACACTCTAATGTGGAAATAATAATTTTCGTATTACTTTAGTATACGTTATGTCGTATATGATAATTATATCTGATTTTGTGCTTATTTTTTGAAAGATTTGCTCTCTTTTGGTGAAAGATATTTGCACTTGCATAACTGATTATGTTTTGTACATATTTACAAAATAACATTTGTAGATCAATGGTTCAGAGAACCGACAAGTTGATAAATTAGGCACGTGTGCAACTCTTGGGTATCTTTATTGAGGAAACGTTTTGCCAATAAAGATACCCAAGAGTTGCACATGTGTCTAATTTATCAAAATAACATTTGTTGCACTCATTAGAAAACATAAATTTGGCAGAATGAGAAAAAAGTTTATAGAAATAATGGATGCTCTTCATTTATGGAGTTGTGTGTTTAACTGTAAATTTTATGGATCCATGGACACAGTGTGCCACAATTATTCTTTGTCAGGAATTACATTAATGAAGGCTACAGAACTTTGCCTTTACCTATGAGTTCTAACATTGTCACCTGATGATTAGTTTGTAAGAAATTTGTAATGTGCTCACTTCATTTTGTTTATATACAAATAAGACTAAAGCACTTCAGTACAGTATTGTTTAACTTAACTGGTTAATATATACTTTTAACCCTTTCACTGTCGGTGTCATATTAGTACAGCTTACAAGCCAGTGTTGGTGCTGTATTAATGCGCCAAAATTCTAGCGGCTTCAAATCTAGACCCACATGTGAGAGAATGGATCTGCATGGTCAGTGTGCGCAGTATAGAAAAAATCCTGCAGCACCCATTGCGTAATGAGAAAAAAAAACTGACCGTGTTTTTGGTTTAAAACGCTGACTTTGAGGTGTTTTTTTTGTATAGTATTTATGGTTGTATTCTCGTTTTCTTGGTCTCATTTGATAGAATGGAAGATATATTACAGAAATAGAGATGATTTTGATTGGTTTCACGATGAAAAGTACCTTGAAATTGAGCTCAAAGTAGCAGAAATTTTCATATTATGCCGATGTTCATGAGTAGACAAATGACATCACCGTCCAATACATGTCCAACTGGCCAATCTAATATGCAGTCATGAATGGGTTGATATTATTTATACAATTATTACAATAATGCAGTAGTCTGCATAACAGAAAATCTTCTATTTTTTTGTGTGAATAAAAATTTAAAATGGAAAACAAGAGTAATATAAGAGGGGGCTGGAGACATGAGCAATGAACAGAGAAAATGTTATTTTAGTGCCAGGAATGTCTGCATTGTTTATTCTGGACCCTATTTTGAAACTGGCATCTTTTGAAATTTGTGTGAAATTGGCCAAATTGCCAATTTCTGACCACTTTATTGGGTAGTTGAAATCAGTAAATGGGTGGTTTCTTGTACTCACTCGATAGAACAAATGGAGTTCTAGCGACATAGCCATGAGTTTGGTTGACTGGAACAGTGGAATTAGCTGAAAATAAGGCTCAAAGTGGGCGAAATCGCCGATGCATATACATGTATATCTCTGAGACCACTAAGTTCACGAAAGCGTAATTCCATAAGTTTTCCATCATATTTTGTACTTTTGGTGTCATTACTATCGGGAAAAGATTATCATTTCATAAGTTTTTTTTTTTTTTTTTTTTTTTTTTTTTTTTTTTTTTTTTTATACACTGAGAGCAAGTTTGTGAGCAGGGGTTTCACAGAAAGGTTTAACACGTTGGCCATTTCCCACTTAATAGAGTGACCTAAAGAAAAAAATACATTCATTATCACTCATTCCCTAGTTGTCTTTCTGAAAGTGCATGGACATCACAATACAAATGATGCTTTGAATTGCTGTATCCCCATTCATCCCTCAGAATGCAGGCATTGTAAATTCCCATCTCTAGGACTCAAATCTTGCTAACTGGTTTCTCTGAATCCCTTCATAGATGCTGCCTGCTCATGCTTTAACAAGTAGCACATCAAATTAAAAAAAATTTGTCTCCTCTCGTCAATCTAACATGCTTTCACACATCTACTAAATGCTCAAACCCCTTCCACTTAATAAAAAAATGCTTTCTCACCCTTCTTCCCAAAATCTTTCTCTACTCTTTTCTAATATCAGGTCCCTACCACTTTGCACCCTTCAGCAAACCCTTTCTCTTCCTTCCAAAATCTACTTCTTACACTTCTCTCATCTGCTGGGAAAATCTTATAACCAAATTCTTACATCCCATTTTAAATAAATTTTTTTTTTTTTATTTGCTAATTCATATACCTTTTTGAATTGTTCATGAAGCATCACTTCACCAAGAGCTAAAGAGTAACATCACTACTTTTTAGCTCTTGCTCTCTCATATACACCTCTCTTAATCTTATTTAGTCCTCCCTTTTAAAACCCTCCCTCTGTCATTCATACTGTTAACAATCAGTTTTTTCTTAACATACATACTATACCTCTGCATATTCCAAAAACTCACCTTCAGGATTTCAAAAAATGTTTAGTACATTGCGTTTAGAAAAACAATTACTGTACCATTGTACCTGGAATTTTAGTTGCCTTCTATGATGCACATGGCTTATGGAGGAAGAACTATAACCCACTTTCCCTTGGAATAAGGAAGGACATTCTACTGGGGTAAGAGCTATTAAGGAATACAGAAGAATGCAAAGCTAAGTGTATATGGATACACACACATGCAATGTATATTGAGTGTAAGTGGAATTTTGAATGATTCTAATGATTTTAGTTTGGGTTTAACAGAATTAGATATGCAGAGTGAAATTCCACAATGTAGTGTTAGGAGTCTGTATATAATTAA